>NW_016017383.1:2768255-2836411 GCF_000320565.1 Sphaerulina musiva SO2202
GAGAAAGAGAGAGAGAGAGAGAAAGAGAGAGAGAGAGAGAAAGAGAGAGAGAGAGAGAGAAAGAGAGAGCGGAGCTAGTGGAAGGGATAGAGAGGAAGAGGAAGACGCACCAAGAAAAGCTTCGCCGGGCTGAAAACCAGCCGAGCGCTTCACAAGGGCACATGGGTCGGTGGAATAGTGTTATTGCTTTCCCCCGGCCCCACGCGCCATCGTAATACTCAATCTATGCGCTGCCGGATATTCTCACCAGGGGCTCGGCGTTTGATAAAAGTCCAGCCGGCTGCACACACACAGCCTGGACGACGACGACAACCACCACCACAGACTTGCTGCTGCTGCTCTCTTCCTCTCCCTCTCTCCAATGCCGCCACTCTCTTCGTACAACACCGGAGAGCAGCATGTGCTTAGACAGGGGTGAGAGCCCAGACTATACAAGTATACATGTCAGAAGGGACCCCTGGGTGTATTTTAACTTCACGTGGGACCATCCCAGAACCTGAACATCTACTTATCTCCATTGGGTATGCAGCGAACGCAGCCTGCCCTAATCGGAGCAGAACTACCTTGGTAGAGTGTGAGCTTATATGTGAGGGTAGTTCTCATGATATAGCAAAATTTTTGTGCAAGCAGACATTCTTCATGGAATTGATGCATGCAAGTAATCAGTGGGAAGTTCTTCATGTCTTCCTGATGAATGCGTTTTAAGTGCATGGACCATCGGCGCTTCCAGAGCAGTGTCTGACTGAGCGCTCGAAGCGCCGACCTGCTTCATCCACGTCTAGGTAGGCTGTCAAGATACAGCCGACGAGCCTTCGCTGGGCTTCCGCTTCATATTCTCCTCATGGGACTTTAGCCGTTCGTCTAACATGCCAACAATCTTGCTAGAAGCCTGATCGAGAAGCTTGGATATGGCTTGTTCGTCCAGTACTTTACCTTGCGCTCTCTCATTAAGCGCTCGTACTGTCAATCTGAGTTCCTTCTCCAGTTCTCGAAATACATCGGGAGTGATCGCATCGTTGTTCGGCGCATTGACCAACTTCTTGCGATACGTGCGTAGAGTGCGGCACACTGAATCCGTGGAGGAGGTCAAGGTACCGAAGCCGGATGTATTGGTAGCCACACCGCTCGACTTGAGCACATTTTCGCTGCTCTTGGAGCGCAAGGTCATGCCAAGTTGACCTGGACCGCGGACATTATTCTCCTTTTTCGTATGGTTTCGAGGACTGGGAGGTGAAGGAGACCGCTGACGCAGGCTTCTCCTCCTAGAAGACTGCAGAGTGGAACGGAAGACTGGCTCTAGTCGAGGCGTTTGCGCCAGAGACATTCTGCTCGTCCTATTCCTGATCTTTGGTGGCGATGGGGGTTGCACAGAGTTCAGACTCGATGGCGATGGCGGGTCCTGCTGCTCCTCCGTGGCTCTATCACGACGTATCCTTGATATCTCGGAGTGAGATAAGACTTTCCTGAGAGGAGGTCCGAGCACGGCTGGGGTGCTCTCGCGGTGGTTATGGCTAGACGGTTGTGTTCCCACCATTCCCTGCCATATGAAGATGGTAGAGTCGGCAGCCACGGTGACAATGCGAGGAGAAGACTGCTGGCATGACGCAGGTTCCCCGAGCGTGGTTGATATCAAGGCAGCGTCTGTGATGCCCTCAGTATGCCCCCAGTCCCGGGCGACCAGACTTCCATAGTCCGTGTATAAGCGAATCGACTTATCAGTGCTGGACACTCCGACGATCGTGGGAATTCCGTTCAGTGATGGCGCAAATAGGATCTTCGACAGCACCACCGCTTCTCCGTTCTCGTGATCAGCACACTTGAAGCAGTCGTGCTGCATGCCCGTTTTCGTGCTGTACCGAGCGACAGTGCGATCGTTACTCGATACCAGTATGCTATCTGGGTGGCCAGAGAGGCACATGCTCGTTGGCGCAGATTTGAGAGTGATTGCCCTCAGCATGGCGAATGCCAGCGTGCGTGGATTCTCCGCTCTGCGCACACCTGCCTCGCGTATCACCACTGATCGATCAGCAGAGCATGAGATCAAGTGGCTTCCGTTTTCGGACAATAGCAAGCCCGTCACCGCTCCCGCATGCTCATCCATAGTCTGAATCAACTCCAGTGTGCCAGAGTCACAGAGGAAGAGCTGGATTGTGCGATCTCGACTGGCGGATGCCAGGAAGCTGGTGCCGTTGCGCTCAAAAGCAAGGAGAGCTGTAATTTCCGCAGTATGTGCTCGTATGTGGCATCTGACGCGGCGCGATTCCAACTCGACTACCGCGACGGTGCCACATTTATCGCCCGAGGCGAGCATGGTACCATTGCGAAATACTGCTAGTGTGCGCATCTCGTTCGCAACGCCGTACGCGTCCGAAAAGCCCTCCAGGGGCATGGCGATGGGATCAGAAGTAGTATCGCCCTCGGCACTCCAGAAGTGCACCGTCCCATTGCCCGAATAAGTGCAAAATGATGCTTGGGAAAAGGTGGAAAATGTGAGCGGCAGCACGCCCAGCACGGCATCCTGATGCGCGGAAAGATTACGAATGCGCGCATTCTGGCTCAAAGCATGCGCATCGTCACCTAACCTTTCTACTCGAATACTGCGGCTTGAGTCTATTGTCACGACAGTATCGCCTAAAGTTGCTGTGGCCACTGTGGCGCTCTGGCAAAACGCCAATTTCGAAGGGGACATCGTGGATGGCGACCTGTTGACCTTTCCAGAGGCTCGCCTTTCTAGATCGGGTACCAAAAATGATGTAGTCTGGCTGTCCGCCCCATAAACGTGGAACATGTCGCGAGCATCCTTGCGAGCCGCGCTGATGGGAGTGGTCGTGAACGCGGCGAGACTCAGGGTTTGAATTTTATCGGCGTCGTCTAGTAAGCAAATGTCACCACCTTCAGTGCAGAGCAGAGCCTTGGTGTCGGAGATGGGAGTGATGGAAATGAAGATAGCATCAAGCAGTTCGCCAAGCAGGCAATTCTTGCCCGCCAGCACTCGGTGTCTGGGACTCAGTATGCTATTGCCAAAGTCAGAAGTCCGATTATCGTGTCGAGGTCGAGGCGTCGTGAGGGCATCGCGAGACATGTGTCGCGGCTCCTGCGAGACGTCTTCGTCCAATCTCCATATCTTGACAAATCGCAGTCCCGCTGTGACGATGGTATTGCCCATCCATTTCATATGATGAATGAACGCAGTGCATTTATTACTGGCATGCAGACTTGCCCGCAGCACATCAGCCCGCTCCTCTAGACTCCACACGTACAGGAATCCGTCATTGGCTGTTCCGAGCGAAGCCAGGAACCGGGAGTCACTGCTGAAACTGAGGGCGTGGACTCCGAAATGGTGCTCTGACAGAGAGCAGCAAGGCGCCTCCGACGAACCATCCTTGAGTGAGAAGATCAAGATTCTGGGGCGGTATCCGGTCTCCCCCTGAAGAGCCCGATGACTCCAAGGTAAGCAAGTGTCTCCGATATGCCTGGACTGGGGCGACTCCACTTACCAATGCTACCCATTTGCCATTGGGGCTCAGAGCGACAGAAGTAATGCTCTTGATGCGGTCTTTTGCTGTCGCAGACCGTCCGTTGGGCGAGTCGGACCAGTCTCGGCTGGCAGTGCCCAAGGGAGAAGCGGAAGCCGCGTCTTTGAGCTGACTTCCAGGTCTATATCGTGGATCATTGGGCGAAGGCGAGAGCGGCCAGGCTGCATCACGAGCTCCCGCGCTGGAGCTCGGTTTCGCCCTGAAGAAGTGTTGATTGACGTTGAGGTCGTGGTCGACGGTGACGACGACAGCAGTGGCGCCGGCGGTGTAGGCGAATTGAGGCGGGGAGGACAGGGCATCGAAGCTGGTGACGGCGGTAGTGGTGGTGCCGATGCTCTTGAGCAGATGCAAGCAGGGCTCGTCCCTGGTGGGCTTGGTGGGCGAGCGCGGGCTGGGCGATCGCAAGAAGGGCGAGTTGGAAGGCGTCAGTCGGAGCGGGAGGCTTCCATGAAAGGCGCTCATCATCCTTTCTCGTCGTCAAGCGAATGTGGTGGCCGGCAAGCTATGCCGCGCATAGTCTAGGGTTGGTGGACGCGCGTGACGGCGGGCGGGCGGTGGCAGGCAGCAGCAGGCAGACGGTCTCCGCGCGTGTTTGTGCCGCATGGACGTGTTCGTGTCGGCGTTCGTGTTCGTGTTCGTGTTGTTGTATCGTGTCTTGAGGGAGGAATGCGCGCGGTGGGAGAGGGGAGATCCAGGTATGCCAGGCGAGGTGAGGCAGGTAGCAGTCGCTCACTTCCTACCTACTACCTACCTAGGTAGGTACTCACACTCTGGAGTGATCGCGTCGCTGAAGGGAGAGGGGGAGGTGGTGGTGTTGGTGTGGTGGAAGAGCCGGCGGAGGGCAAGTGGTCGTGATGATGGATGAACATGTCCTGCCCATCCCATATAGGAAATCGTCACTCAATGCTCAAGCTTCGTCAATGGCTCTGTCGAGCGGCCACTTCCGCCGAACATGAACAGTCCCATTGGCTGTGCGCACTCGGTACGGTGGCTAGTCGAAGAATGATCATTGCTATAATCACAACCGACGTGTGTGTGTGTGCTGGATGGTGGTGGTGGTGGTGAACTAAGGTAGGTAAGGTATGATGGCAATGAAATATTTGGCCACGGGAAAGTCAACAGATGGAGACCAACAGCCAAGTCAATCACAGGAACAGGCGCCGTTGTGATGATGGAAGCCTTGTCAGCGGAGACGGAGACACGCGAGTCGCTGAGGTGAGCTCTCTCCCAGTCTCCCTGGTCTACATGTACATGTACCTTATTACACTACCTTATCTAGTAGCCTACCTTTAATGTACGGTACCAAGGAGGTACTGTGGTAAGGTCAGGTAGGTATATGAGTGCCTGTAGGTAGGAGGTACCTTACTGCCTAGCACCACACCTCAAGCCTTCATTGCATCCCCGCGTCAAAGGAAGCCAACCCGCAGCTGTCTATACCACCACCACCACCACCACCACTACAACAACAACTGCTGTGATGATGCCAGAGTGCCCCGTAGAATATAAGTCGTCAATCATGCTCCCAAGTGGACAATGAGGGTCACACGACACTGCAACTGCCTCCCACTGCTTCGAAGCCTCACCGTCACGGCGTCACCGTCAATCGTGCGGAGTCGGCAGTGCGGCCAAATGGAAATGGAAAACGGGAATGGAAAGACGGACAAAAGACAGGACAACCTAGGCAAATGCAAATGCAAAATGCAAAATGCAAATGGATTCACTGCCAAGCCTGAGGCGGCGGCCTGGGCGACGTGGGCGTAGGGAACCTGGTATGACTAAGGTGCCATTTAGCCAGCCCATGATGCCATCCCATCCCACACTGGAGTAGGTTCCCTAAACTTCCCTTAGTCACTTCTCGTGAGCCCCGCCCCTCCCAAACGATGTCAGCGGGGCAGCGTGCGCCGTGCAGCAGCAGAAGGCGGAGAAGGGCGAATTAGTTCGCTGCAGCATGCAGTAAGTGCCGGGTGATGATGTGAGATGTGCTTGTTGTGTCTCTGTCCGGGTGCTGTCCAGCGACGCGAGGGCGAGGCATATGGACGATGACTTCATGTTCTCACACACCTGAGGTGAGGAACTCCTCCTCCTCCTCCTCCTCCTCCTCCTCCTCCTCTTCCTCTTCCTCCGCCTCCTCTTCCTCTGCCTCCTCCTGCTCCTCCATCATTCGTGGGCCGAAGCTCGACCTTCCCCGAAGCGTCCAGCACGAGATCGGAAAAGGTCACAGGCAGTAGTAGTAATAAGGTAAGCCATGATGGCACGCTACGCACATGGCACATGCGCGCTACTGGACGTCTGAGCTGTGGGTGGGTCCAGATCTATCATCCTCGGAAAGGCTGAGAGTGTATAGCAGGAGAAGCCGCCTGACACCCTGGCCTGAACCTTTAGTCCGAGATTTAAACAGCTCATTGAGCTCCGTACCTGCGCCATCACTTTTCCCATCCCTCTCTGCTGCGGTACTGAAATTGCTTTGACTTGGAATTGATCGATTGGAATTGCATTACATCGAACGCCCATTGTTGTGCAGTCCAGATTTCTGAGAGCAGCGGGCACGCGCGCGCAGCCATGTCCGAAGGAAGCGAGCAGCCGCCCAACGGCATCCCCGAGTCGCGCTCGGCGGAGACGTACCATGTTCCCGAGGCGTTTATGAAGTGAGTGGCCGTGTGGAGGAGTGAAGCAACCAACGTCTATGCAAGCAAGGCAAGCAACAAAATTGAGTAGGTGACTGACTGATGGATGGGAGCGCAGCAAGCACCCCAAGCAGCCCCACCTTGGCTCGCTGGACGAGTACAAGCAGATGTACCAGGAGTCCATTACACGGCCCGACGCCTTCTGGGGCAAGCTGGCGCGCGAGCTGCTGACGTGGGAGCGGGACTTCCAGACGGTGCGCTCGGGCAGCCTGGCGGAGGGCGACAGTGCGTGGTTCCTCGAGGGCAAGCTCAATGCCTCGTACAACTGCGTCGACCGGCACGCACACAAGAACCCGGACAAGCCGGCCATCATCTACGAGGCCGACGAGAAGGGCGAGGGCCGCACCATCAGCTATGGCGAGCTGCTGCGCGAGGTGTCTCGGCTGGCGTGGGTGCTGAAGCAGATGGGCGTGCGCAAGGGCGACACCGTCGCCCTCTACATGCCCATGATCCCAGAGGCGCTGGTCGCCTTTCTGGCCTGCTCGCGTATCGGCGCCGTGCACTCGGTCGTGTTTGCGGGCTTCAGCGCCGACTCGCTGCGCGACCGCATCGTCGACGCCCGCTCCAAGGTCGTCATCACCACCGACGAGGGCAAGCGCGGCGGCAAGCTGATCGGCACCAAGAAGATTGTCGACGAGGCCCTCAAGCAGTGTCCCGACGTCGCCCACTGCCTGGTCTTCCAGCGCACCGGCGCCGAAGTGCCGTGGACCGCCGGCCGGGACCTGTGGTGGCACGAGGAGATGGCCAAGTGGCCCGCCTATTACCCGCCCGAGCCGATGAGCTCCGAGGACCCGCTGTTCCTGCTGTACACATCCGGCTCGACCGGCAAGCCGAAGGGTGTCATGCACACCACCGCCGGCTACTTGCTGGGCGCCGCGGCTACCGGCAAATACGTCTTCGACATTCACGACTCCGACCGCTTCTTCTGCGGCGGCGACGTCGGCTGGATCACCGGTCACACCTACGTCGTCTATGCCCCGCTGGTGCTGGGCGTCGCCACCGTCGTCTTCGAGGGCACGCCCGCCTACCCCGACTTCAGCCGCTACTGGGACGTCTGCGAGAAGCATGAGGTCACGCAGTTCTACGTGGCGCCGACCGCCCTGCGACTCCTGAAGCGCGCTGGCGACGAGCATGTCAAGCACCAGATGAAGTCGCTGCGTGTGCTGGGCTCCGTCGGCGAGCCCATTGCCGCCGAGGTGTGGAAATGGTATCACGAGAAGGTGGGCAAGAAGGAGGCCCATATTGTCGACGTGAGTGCGAGCTAAATACAATTCATGGTGATGATAGAGAGGACAGAGACTGACCCATGTGCCATACAACAGACTTACTGGCAGACCGAGACGGGATCGCACGTCATCACGCCGCTGGGCGGCGTCACCCCGACGAAGCCTGGTTCTGCCTCGCTCCCCTTCTTCGGCATCGAAGCCGCCTTGATCGACCCCGTGTCGGGCCAGGAGATCCAAGGAAACGACGTCGAGGGTGTGCTGGCGTTCAAGCAGGCCTGGCCATCCATGGCACGAACCGTGTGGGGCGCCCACAAGCGATATATGGACACCTATCTCAACGTGTATAAGGGCTATTACTTCACGGGCGACGGTGCTGCACGCGACCACGAAGGCTATTACTGGATTCGTGGCCGCGTCGACGATGTCGTCAATGTCTCGGGCCATCGTCTGTCGACTGCGGAAATCGAAGCCGCCCTGATCGAGCACCAGGCCGTGGGCGAGGCTGCGGTCGTTGGAATCAACGACGAACTCACCGGCCAAGCCGTCAATGCCTTTGTATCCATCAAGGATGGCCACGACGCCAACGACCAGCTGAAAAAGGACTTGATCCTGCAAGTGCGAAAGTCTATCGGTCCCTTCGCGGCACCCAAGGCCATTTTCATGATTCCCGACCTGCCCAAGACCCGATCCGGCAAGATTATGCGTCGTATCCTGCGGAAAATCTTGGCGGGAGAAGAAGATCAGCTGGGCGATACATCAACACTTGCAGACCCGTCGGTCGTGGACAAGATTATTGAGATTGTGCACGAGTCCAAGGGGAAGAAATAAGCTAAGATACCTACAACCTGTTAGGTAACCTCGTGGCTTCCAGGTTGTTTCTTCCTGTTGATGTCCGTCGCCAAGCCAATTCTAGCTTCCAGCACTACACTTACCTTCCGTAATGATCATGATGATGAGAGATTCCGACCACCATTTCGAATTTTGCAGCACCCGAGAGTTCCTTTTTGAGTACAGGTACATGTACATGCTGATTGAACGCGGTCTTCATCATCACTTTCGTTCGAAATATCGCCACAACCCATCCCGCGCTGATATAGCACTTATTACGAACCGTGATTCTACCCAACTTAGTGGTCCCATGCTCTCAGGCGCGTCTCATGCTATTATACCTATACGACTGATCCAGTGGCAGCTGGCCATGCCTTCCTGCATCCCAATGTTGTGGACAACTCGACAACACCACACGCCTGTGATGATCCTTCTTCTTCTTCTTCTTCTTCTTCTTCTTCTTCTTCTTCTTCAAATGGCCCCAACAAAAAACAAGTCGTAAGATTCGTCAAGACGGAAGATTGGCTGACCTCGCCATTCTTTATGCAAAACCCATCAAAATCAAAATCGTAGAAAGAGGAGCCTGTTTGCGCTGGCAAATGACATGCATGCTCCATCTCAGGCATACCGTACACTGTTACTATTCCTTTGTATCCCCTGATACGCCGGCGGAGGAACAGGAGGAGGAGGAGGCATCCACCCTCCTCGACTGTGTCGCGCCTGATCGGCCCAGCCCTGAGTGGCATGTGCATTTGTGTATTCTGGCATATCATACTGCATCTCGGGTCCACCTCGAGAGCCTCCATTCCAACCTTGCCAGCCAGTAGCAGCTGGAGGTGCCGGAACAGCTTTGTTGCGCTTGCGTTGACCACAGCGGCAAAGGCAGCCTAGAAGGGAGAAAAGTAAGAGACCGCCCACAGCCGACGCGATGCCGATGACCAGAGCCTTGTTGTCGTCGATCCAGGACTTAATCTGGCCTCCAGTCGTGGAGCCTTTGCACTGGCCCTACGCACCGCTGCTTAGCACGACTTCTCAATCGTCACACAAACCTGCTAGTACTTACTGCTGTTGCACATCTGCCACCACCGCCGCAGGGTGTGCCAGGAATAAAGTTCTGCTGCAGGCTATAACACACCCCTCTCCCAAACTCAGGACTGGCGCAGCTGATCAGACAGCCCGAGCTATCGCATGCATATGTATCATTGCCTTGTGTGTAGCTGCCCATCACCGTCTTGCATTGCTGATTCCGACTAGTGCATTGTCCACTAGCGCATTCCAGGCCATTGCCACAATCGGTACCATCTTCAAGAGTCTGGTCTGCAGGACAGGTGGCAGCGGTACCAGAGCACGTTTCCTGAGGATCGCATTGACCGGTCGTGGCACGACACACGGTGCCTGCCGAGGCAAATTGACACTGACGGCAACAGTCCTCATTTGAATCGTCACAAACTGAACCTTGGGTGAATTTGCAGGTGGTAGGGTTGCAGCATGGGTCGTCGGTGCAACCAGACTCTCCACCACAGTCGCAATCTTCGCCTGGCTCGACAATGCCGTTGCCGCATTGCTGGCCGGAGATCGTGGTCACGCCACGATTATCAGTCAGGCACCCACCATTGACCGAGTTGCGCATCAGGGCACTGCAGATGTTACCAACGGAACACGGGCTGAACTCATTGACACTATCGGAGGTCTGAGGGTTCATGATAAATCTTCCGCCAGCCGGGCAGATGCTGGCACTGAGCTAAAAGTGGCGCGAGGAATCGTCAGCAAAAGATATTTGAAATTACGAGCCCATTTGAGCAACGTCTGTCTTCACCAACTCGTTGCAGTTTGAGCTTGGTAGAGACGTGGGGAGATAGGGGTGCTGGCGACCTGTGACTTTACTTACAGGGCAACACTGTTGTGAGTTGACGAAATTGGAGTCGGCACATGCGTCGCTTGTGCAGTCGTGGACGGCACCGAAGGTATGGCCAACCTCGTGAGCGATGACTTTCCTACGATAGCAGGCCGAAGGTAAGCAAAAACCATGCAAGTTTCGATAATGTGGAAAGGGGTCTTGTGTTTACCATTCTTCTGCACCCTGTGTTCGAATGACAACATTCGCCCCAGTGACAGTCTCCGATCCTTGGGAAGCTGCCCCGTCACCAGTGATACTACCGTTGGTCGTGACAGCTGAGGCGACGCACACCTGACCCAACCAGGCAAGGCCTACGGCTGAAGACTGAGAGTTCCGGCAGGTGCTGAGCAATGTCCAGTAAGCGTTGGAATCGCGCTGATTGCCACGCCATGACGAGAACATGTTCAGACGTTGCGAAATGTCCACGCTATCCGAGCAAGCTTGATTCCATTCCGTGGCTGCCACTGGGGTCCCAGGACAAATTGCATCCGACACGGTCAGGTTTTGAAGGCCAAGTGATATGTTGAATGCGCTCTCGTAGAGTACGGACGCGGTATTGATCTGATCGATGACATTCTCACGAGCGGTTTGAGTGGAATTGAAGTCAGCAGTGTAACTGCAGTCTGTGGCAACACCAACTAGCGCAACTTTGCGCGTGGTAGGGCACCCGGCACTATCACCTATGCTGGCGACCAGGTTGCCACCAGCACTATTACCACCTGTCGTACCATCCAAGTCCTGACGCTTGTTGAACAAGTGTGAGAAATCCATCCTGCCATAACGCTCAACCGAACGCTTGGCCTTCATGGCCAAATACACAGGGTGGTCCTCCCTGGTGTTGAAGACCAGACTGTCAGCCTCACAGATTGAGGCGGCCGCAGCATTCCTGGACTTCAAATCGCGATGTGCCTGGCTGTCTGGCAGGATGTCGGAATCTCGCCAGAGAACCATGTACTCGTCCATCTGAGCCTCGATGTCGGGATCGTCCCAATGCTTGGTGCGCAGGTATCCACTTGAAGTCTGAATGTGATGATTGTCGCGATCCACGGAGAAGGCTCCTTGAAAGATGGGACGTATTCCATCTCGAAACACCGACACCCGTGCCCAGCCAGCATGTCTCCAGTCGTCGGCGTTGTTGCCCAACTTCTGCACCCACGCGGTGCCTCTGAACACTCTATGCCCTAGCCTGTCCACGGACTCCTGGCGCGATACCGTTCCGTCTGGCGCCAGGTATGTGACCATGGCATCGTGGGCGAGGATGTCATGGTTAGGCTCCAGGCGAAGCCTCACGTGCAACTCGTTGCGAACTTGAAAGGTGAGGTCGAACTCGTGCAGGGCCGTGAGGCGGTGGTTGTGGGTGTGAATCGTCGCATTCTGCACTACGGAGAGGGCGCGGATCGGGTTTCGAGTCGTGCTACTGGCAGCCGCGAGCGGCGTGAGAATCGCGATCGCAATCGTAATCGTCGATACCGCGTACGCCAGCAGAGAGAGGCCGAGTGAGGGGGAGGGCGGCAGTGAGCAGCGCATGGCCGCCGAGGTATGGGAGCGACGCAGCAGTCACCACATCCAAGCCACGACACAGCCGCGCGGACAAGATGAGCCAGGCCAGTGACCGGAAGGTATTGTGGTCGAAGTCGTAGCCGTGGAATGCTAGGAAAGAAGGTGCGAACGAGCGACGGGCTACTAGTCAGGTATGGTAGGTATGTATGCAAAAAAGGGAAAGTGAGGGTAGAGTGTGTTTACATTTAGGACTTTAGGTTGCTATATGCTGCTCCGGGAACCACAGGGTCCGAACTACCTATGTACTGGAGGTTCCAGGTTATATGTAACCTGTACTTACATAAGTCGGGTTGTTTCGTACATCAGCCAAGCCGGCCCGAACCCCAGCTGGCGTCATCAGTGTTCCGAGTCCGAGAGCCAGGACTTGGCAGCGTCCTCCTCTTAGGAGGTAGAAGTAGGCACTTGGGCGTGCAGAAGAGCGCACTGACTATCATCATCCACGTCGGCTGTGTGCAATACATATACTTTAAATGATCATGAAGATCCATCCCACCCGTGAAATCTGTTGCGATCGGGCGAAGACTCGCGAGGTAGTGCGAGCTGGGGAACAGTGTGAAACCAGAGCATTCTATTACCAGACTATCAATTGAATCTGCCTCAACCACTTCTAACGGGTATCATCGTTTCAGGGGTATTCGCATCAGTAAACAAACAAACTAACGTGGTATCGATTCAACAGACGCCGCCAAGCGCAAATCCTTGCTCCCAATGCAGAAATGCAATCCGCCAAACAGGGCTGCCGCAAACCGTGAGCGAGTGTAGAGAGTTGGTGATTAGGTGCAAAGCAGCGGAGGCCGTGAGTGTGGTGATCATGGTGAGCTCGAGCCATGGGCAGAGCGAGCCCGTATTTTGTAAGCAATCGACGCTTGGTTGTCAAACAATCTGAGATCGAGGACATTCCGTCGCGCCGGATCGGCTTCAGTCGCGCTACCGCAAGCTTATGCACTGGCGGTGACGGTAGGCGTCGAGTGCTGTGCCTGACCAACGTTGACAGCCTCTGGGACAACGTCGCCGATGGTCTGAGGCTCTTCCTTCTTGGCCTCGCCATTGGCGAGAGGAGTCTCTTCTGCAGTCTGAGAGGCAGTGGCCTCCTCGGCCTTGGCGTCAGTGGCGACAGGAGCCGCGTTCTCTTTCTTAGGCGCCTGCATGCGGTTCAGAGCCTTGCTGGCACGGCGTCCAAGACTGCCGAGCACCGACTGGCGCTTGTTTGGCGTGGTGGTCTCTGTCCTTGGCTCCTCGGCCGCAGCCTCGGTGGGCTTTTCAGCAGCAACAGCGGGAACATCAGCCACTGGCTCCTCAACCTTAGCGACGGGCTCAGTGGTGGCAGCCTGCTCACTGGCGGGAACGGCAGGGACCTCCTCTGTCTTGACTGGTTCCTTCATGTTCGTGTTTGGACTGACGCTTCGGTTGCGCTTGATGAAACCACCAATGCCGGACAGGAAGTTGTTCTTCTCCTTGCTGGGAGTCGAAACCTCTTCTTTCTGCTCTTCCGCCTTTGGCTCGACAGCAGGCTCCTCAAGAGCTGGGACAGCAGTTACCGCAGCAGGCTCTGTGGTGGCGGCAGTCTCTGGGAGCACAGGTGGCTCAGAGCTGACAGCATTGACATTGTCTGGCTTCAGCTCGGCATCTTTCAAATCCTTCTCCTTGGCAGGGCTACGAAGACCACTCCAGCCAGACGACACACGACCAAAGATGCTACCACGCTTGTTCGCTTTCGCCTTCTCCTCAGGGAGAGTTTCGGCAGGCTTGTCCTCGGCAACTACGTCCGCAGCAGCTGGTACATCGGCAGCGGAAGTACTGGCAATGACTGGAGCAGCCTCAGTCGAAGCGAGAACAGGTGTCTCCTCAGGCGCCTTGGTTTCTTCTTTTTCGACCTTGGTCTCCTCGTTCTCAGCCTTCTTTTCGGCAGTCTTCTGTTCAGTCTCTTCTTTGTTGGTCTTGAAGCGGTTCAAAATGCCACGAGAAGTAGAGCGACTCTTCTGGGTCTTCTTCTGTCCCTCCTCGAGCTCGCCATCGGAAGAACCGAGACGCTCAGCGTTGGGAACCTTGGTGCTCTTCTTTGGCTTGGAAAGACTTCGAGTGGTAGCGGCGCCAACGACGTTGGGCTTGCCTGCGGGGGGATCAGTACAAGGTTACGACCAAGGACCAACGCGTTACTTACTGAGCTTCTCAATCTCGGCTTTGTAGCCCTCACTGGCGAGGATCTCTTCTTTAGACGCCTTGCCATGCTCGATAGCCCTCTCAACCGAGAGATACCAGCCGTCACGCTCGGCTTCGGTTGCAGCCTTGAAGGTGTGGTTGTGGCCGTCAAGGTTGAATGAGAACTCGTGGGCAGCCAACTTCTTCAAGTCGGACGCGTCGTAAAGTGCGAGCACATCTGCGGGGTGTGCTCGGTTGGTCTCGCCCTTCTTGTTGAAGAACAACAGGCCCTTGCCAGTCTGACTCGCCCAGGCGACGACGGCGTGTGAGATTTCTGGCTTCTCCCCGCGCAAATAGAGGTCTAGGCTCTGTGGGGCGACGGCTTCGTCGCTGAGCCAGAGCTCCTTCTTGGACGGAATGAGCGACCTGTAGGTCTGTCAGCTCGCGTTTCACGCGTGATCGACAGAGGAAAGCACTCACTTCAGGAGACCCGGGCCTTTGTATGCGAGCTGACCCTCGGTGATAGGCTCCACGGCCTTCTCGGCAGTCTCTGTCGCGGGCTCTGTTGCAGCACCATCGGTGACGGCAGGCGCCTCGGTCTCCGTCTTTGGCACTTCGCTGTCAACCTGCGCGTCGGTCGGCAGAGGAGCATCCTTGGTGATGCTTGTGGCTGTGGCAGGATCTGTGACCACAGTCTCCGCCGCCTGGGTGGTGTTGTGCTGAACGTCGGACATGGTGAAAAAGGGATGTTCGAAGAAGGGTATGGAAGTTCGCGACCTGCTCAAAAGGATCTTTGCGTGGTCGAAGACAGCGAAGATTGAAGCAGGCGGGTTGGGGGTATCACAAAGAAAAGGCAACAACGCTGATGGGGGATTGGATCGCGGCAGAGTCGAGGGAAGAGCGACAGTTTTGATGAGAAGAAGCGAGATTGGACGCTCAAGCCATCCGCTACCACCTACAGCGGGCTACAGGTACCTCCACCTCGAATTTTGACCCGCCGGCAAGCCTTGTATGAGATCCATGCTTGCATGCAAAGATTATTATTTTCTTTCTCGCCGTGGACGCGTCGTGCTACACAACCGACATGCGAGCGAATCAGCCCACGGTGTTCGCCTCGCCGTGTGACCCTCTGATACCATACCGCAACAGTGGGCAGCACATGCACACAGGCCAGTGAATTTTTCCCTTAGGGATACCTACCTACCTACCTTGCCTACCCTAGGTACCTAATGCACATGTATCTACGGACACCGCGTAAGACAGCCCACCCGTGCATTCTGCCCGTCCGTTCCCCCTTCTCCTTGTTGTGCGCGCGTTTCTGCACTTTCTGGTGAGACGCTGCAATAAAGTGCCGTCCTCGAGCCACAGGGCCGCCCGTGCTCCCTATGGGATCGGTGTTTTGTGCCCTTTTATGGGCGCATGCGACGACACGGCACGTACCGTTGGCCAATCACCCCAAGGCCACCAGGGATCGTGAACAGCTTTGCAGCAGCAGCTTGGAGCAGCCCAAGAGCCTCGCAGGTCTCGCCCGTTTCAGGACATCGTGCGGCGTGCGCTGCTTCATGCCAACCTCCCACCGGTGCAACTATCTGTCGCCGCTCCACTGTCTATTTGTATTGTGGCCGACCATCGTGATTGTTGATGTGCACGCTAAACGCTTCTGACCCAAAGGCCACTGGCACGGGGTGCTCACCGCGCGATCGTGTACAGGGTATATGAATAAATACGTAGAATAGCCGTGCAATGAGTCGTGATATTGAATGGGGCGGTCTGAGGCCCCTTGGCTCTCCTTCACACGCAAGAGAGAAAACACTGCGGCACCATGATCAAAATTCTAATTGGTGGAACGCATCTGGTGACAGGTGACGTTATGTATGTCTGGTGACTCTGATGAGTGCCAGCAACGGACAACCATCTGGGCTTTGCCGAGAGTCAGCACAGCACCTACGACTCCACGACTTCAGTCACGTCCTTCTGTCTCCTGGGCCTTGCCTCAAACAAGCTATGGATGTTTCTACCCTTTGGCTAAGACGTACTGGAAGTACCTACTCCGCATACCTTATTCATCTGCCTCTCCACTTTGGTAGTGGACCACGTCCAACTACCTCTACTACCTCACGGCCCCTGTTGTCCATGAATGCTACCACAAACCATGGAAGCACCGTCCTGTGTTGAGCGTCATTCACATCCCTTCGCCCTCAAAGGGAAGGAGCAAGTACTGTTCACTTCAATGAATTCGCGCAAACTTTGCAGAGAGAAGCGGATGGTTCAAGTCACATCTCGGCTGTAGGAGGTAGGGCCAATCGTCCATCATGGAGGGACCAGCCGGCACTTCTATTCTCCTCACAAATAGTCCTTCTTTTTGCTTGTCCTCGTGTACTGGTTCATGTGCCATTCCACATCTCCATCCTTGTTTTCCGCTGTGCCCTGCCTGATCTCGAACAAGCGCATCGTCATTCGAGGTCCGACTTCCGCCAGCTCAACACTTTGGTAGCCCGTCTTGACGAATACATGATGTCTTACTTCTATGCTGTCTTCGATGTTCTTGAAAGTCACGACTCTCGAGCCCAACTTCGTGCCGCTTTCTCGTGGCGGAAAGAGGTGTTGTAGTATTTTCAGTACTCGCTTCCCAAGCTGCGTTGTGAACCCCTCAAAGATGAGGTGCGGATAGCTCTCGCTGACCGTTCCGCGCGAGACGTTTGGAATGTCGTGTCGCAAGACCACATTGTGTAGACTGAACGAGGCAGTGGGGCCGTGAGGAAAGTGCGAGATCGTGAGCGCTGTGGGTGTGCCGCGATGCTCGTGCAACAAGATCAGGTCGGACAGCCCGTTGGCCTTGGCGCTGCTGACGAGGTTAGGCAGAATGGTGTTGCCGCGATTCAGTCGTATGCTGGTGGGCAGCAGCAGTCGAATTTCCTTGGAAAATTGGCCCAGCCTGCTACTGGGGTCGCGCGAGGTGGTGACTAGCACGCGAGGCTCAACGACGCCGGAGAGATAGCTGTACTCATCATCGAGCTCCAGCTCCTCCTCGGTGGTGCGGTCCGCACGCGACTCGTCGTACTTATAGTCACGGCGCAGCTGAGAGTCGTTCGCTATGCTGGGCTCGAGGGGTCTGCCCGACGCAAGCGACGCCTTCAGCTTTGCACGCTTCTCGGAAATCTCAGCATCGCGAAGGGTAAGAGCGCGTCGGTAAAGGTAATCGCGACGCTGCCGTGCCTGTCGTCGTATCATCGTCGGATGCTGCGAGGTGATGAGAAGAAGAATGGCGGGGATGACAGAAAAGTTACAGTTCCAAAAGTGCTTTGCCAAGTCTCCCTCAGCGTGCCAGCGGGGATGACTTCCAGCTAACGATCTCTCCTCACACTTACTTACAACAACAATACCAGGTCTGCTCGTCCCGGGCGACAGCACCACTCTGCAACCCACGTTCTTTACCTAGGCTGCAACACGCCGCAAAGAGCTGGGCAGACTGAACCCTTGCTCCCACCACACCACGAAAACCACCACCACCACCACCGCGACCGCTACCACCATCATCGGAGCCAGCAATTTCACCCTGCGGCCACCACTCCTGGTTGCAGCCATCCTGCCCGTGGACACGGCATGGAAGGCACCTTCACCAATGTCGCCAATCATCTCGTAGGCGATTCGGCCTCCGCTATCAACGAAGGCGATGACACCTCCACTTTGGACGTGGCGCTGAATGGCGGCGGCCCGCGGAGGAGACGAGTTGGCGACGACGACGAGACGGACGTGTACGAGTATGATGATTTAGAATCTCTGGCAAGCCACACGAATGGCGCGAACGGTCAGGCTAGGCCTGATCAAGAGGAAGAAGTTGAACTGCCAGCGCACGCCTGCGCATATTGTGGTATCCACAACCCGAGCTCAGTAGTCAAGTGCCTGTCCTGCTCTAAATGGTTTTGTTCTGCCCGCGGCAACACTTCCAGCAGCCACATCATCAACCATCTGGTTCGCGCGAGGCACAAAGAGGTTCAGCTGCATCCTTCATCCCCTCTGGGGGACACTACGCTCGAATGCTACAACTGCGGCACCAAGAATGTGTTCCTGCTTGGCTTTATCCCGGCAAAGAGCGACACTGTCGTTGTTCTTCTCTGCCGCCAGCCTTGCGCTGCCCAACCTAGCAGCAAGGATATGAACTGGGATACCACCAAATGGCAACCATTGATTGAGGATCGCTCCTTCCTTTCTTGGCTTGTCAATTCACCGACCGACCAGGAACAAATGCGCGCTCGCCACTTGCCGCCGCAGGTCATTGCGAAGCTCGAGGAGCTGTGGAAGGACAATCCCAGTGCAACTATCGAAGACTTGGAGAAGAGCGCTAGCATTGACGATGAGCCTGCTCCAGTGCTTCTGCGCTACGATGATGCGTACCAGTATCAGAATGTCTTTGGACCTCTGGTCAAGATCGAGGCAGACTACGATCGCAAGCTGAAGGAGGCTCAGAGCCAGGACAACTTAATCGTGCGCTGGGACTTTGGTTTGAACAACAAGCATCTGGCTTCTTTTGTTCTTCCTAAGCTCGAATTGGGGGACGTTAAGCTCGCTGTTGGCGATGAAATGCGATTGCGCTACACCGGTGACCTACGGCCGCACTGGGAAGGTGTGGGATATGTGATCAAGATTCCCAACAATCAATCAGACGAAGTGACCATCGAACTTCGTTCGCGCGGCGATCACAAGTCGGTCCCTACCGAGTGCACACACAATTTCACCGCCGACTATGTCTGGAAGGCGACTTCGTTCGACCGCATGCAGCACGCGATGAAAACATTCGCCATCGACGAAATGTCTGTTTCAGGTTACATTTTTCATCGCCTTCTCGGCCACGAAGTTGCCGCTGCGCCGATGAAAGTCCACATGCCAAAGAAGTTCAGCGTGCCCAACCTGCCAGACCTCAACAGCTCGCAGATTCAAGCAGTCAAGTCGGTCTTGCAAAAACCACTCAGCCTGATCCAAGGACCACCAGGAACTGGCAAGACGGTCACCTCTGCTACCATCATATACCACCTCTCCAAGATGAACGGTGGGCAGGTACTCGTGTGCGCACCTTCCAACGTTGCCGTTGATCAGCTGTGTGAGCGCATTCACTTGACTGGCTTGAAGGCTGTTCGTGTCACCGCCAAATCCCGCGAGGATGTGGAGTCCAACGTCGGATTCTTGTCGTTGCATCGACAAGTTGCAATGAATGACACGAATGTGGAGCTGAACAGGTTCAATCAGCTCAAGGCGGAGCTTGGTGAGCTCTCCAGCGTGGACGAGAAGAAATTCAAGACGCTCACTCGTGCTGCTGAGCGTGAGATCTTGCAACACGCCGATGTTATCTGCTGCACTTGTGTGGGGGCTGGTGACCCGCGACTTGCGAAGTTCAAGTTCAGAACCGTGCTGATAGATGAAAGCACGCAATCTGCCGAGCCAGAATGCATGATTCCGCTTGTTCTCGGGTGCAAGCAGGTCGTCCTTGTCGGTGATCACCAGCAGCTTGGGCCAGTCATCATGAACAAGAAGGCTGCCAAGGCTGGGCTCAACCAGTCGCTGTTTGAGCGTCTTGTCATACTTGGCCTTTCCCCGATTCGCCTCCAAGTGCAATACCGAATGCACCCGTGCCTCTCGGATTTTCCCTCCAATATGTTCTACGAAGGCTCTCTGCAGAATGGTATCTCCATGCAACAGCGCCTTCGCAAGGATGTTGATTTTCCCTGGCCTGTGGCAGATTCGCCGATGATGTTCTGGTCCAACCTGGGTACCGAGGAAATCAGTGCGTCTGGAACATCTTATCTCAATCGAACGGAGGCATCAAATGTTGAGAAGATCGTGACCAGGTTCTTCAAGGCGGGCGTCAAGCCCAATGCGATTGGCATCATCACTCCGTATGAGGGTCAGCGTTCTTATGTTGTGCAGAGCATGCAGCAGACCGGTACATTCAAGAAAGAGTACTACAAAGAGATTGAGGTGGCCTCCGTCGACGCGTTCCAGGGCCGAGAGAAGGACTTTATCGTCCTCTCTTGCGTCCGCAGCAACGATCACCAAGGTATCGGCTTCTTGAGTGACCCACGACGTCTCAATGTTGCTCTCACTCGTGCAAAGTATGGCTTGGTCATTCTCGGCAATCCAAAGGTTCTCAGTAAGCATCCGCTGTGGCACTATCTGCTGCTGCACTTCAAGGGGCGCAACTGCTTGGTCGAAGGTCCTCTCAACAACCTCCAGGTGTCTTTGCTGCAGTTCAGCCGACCTAAGACGTCTTATCGAGGTCCTCAGCGATACCAGATGGCTTACCAGCATGCCAACCACATGGCTGCTGCCACTGGCCCACGTACGAACGGACGCCGTGAAGGGCCACCTGGTGCAGGGGACGGCAGCATAGTCGGGTACATTCCAGACGATGTGTCTTCTATTCATTCGTCTGCGCTCGGCGGCGCCGCTCTGCCCAATCAGTACCCAACCATGTTCCAGGGCTTTCAAGAGTCTTGGCCCACATTGTCTGCAGACCAGCGCCGCAACGGAGCTCCGATGGAGCACGCTCGTGTTGCGCCTGAGTCGGTGACTGGTGAGAGCGTTGCTCCAAGTGAGGTTACGGACGTCACGATGGACGGCTCCGCCAAGCTTGGTCAAGGTGGCGTGAGCCTGACGGGTTTGAGCATCAACGACTTGAACAAGCAGGCCTCGTTGTCCCAGTCTGACAAGCTCCGCCGCTACGTGGAAGGCCAGGGACCTCCACAGCCACCGATTGGAGCTGGCAGAAATCGGACCACCCTCGAAGACGACGCTCAGAGCGTCAGTACTACATTCCAGAGCCAAGTCGGCTATGACTGATGACGGAACTGCAGTGATGTTTGGAGCTACCCAGACACCTCATGCTTGATGAAACCCAAACGTGCTGCTGTCCTTTGTAAGCACCTTGTGAGAATCTGTCATTCCCAGGCTATCATCGGGTGGCCATCGACTGCCACCTATATACCTGCTCAAGCTTGCCAATGTGGATGTCTTGATCATAGTCGTGTACCCGGGCGTCCAGACTGCAAAGGTGTACTTTCAACAGACACGGGCTTTCAAGGCACAGCGCATCGCTCCGGGTAGACGAATCCTACCGCACATCTAGCGCACAGTATAGCGGCTGCGTCTCTACACAGGTTATTGCAGTGTTCCAAACTCCAGCTGATGGCGCAGAAGCGGCAGCCCCATCCACGTCATACACGGTAGAGTCAGCATATTTACGTCGCTGCGACGCATTTGCCTGGAAGCAAAACTGTCCAGTCCAACACGATGTACTCGTTCGGCTGAGAAGTGGAAAAAGATGAAGAAGAAGAAGTAGAAGAAGAAGAAGAACCAACTAGCTTTAGTCACTCATTTGGGCGAGAAGAAAATCGAGCACAAGCTGCGTGCAACTATGCCGACATGAGGTTCCTCCCGTGTGCATTTGTGACATGTGTGCTGCGTTTTACATACTGCTGTTGCAAGACGCTGATGATGCTGTCGGATTGCACAACATACTTCAGCGCAGCAGTGGCATGGAAGTGAAGTGCGGCGGTGGCAGCTCGTCCAGATGGGCGCTAGCGGCAGTACCCCTAGTGAGTGAGTGCGTGCTGTTAGCCTGTTGCTGATTGTGCCCTACCGCCGCGATTGTTGTATCCTTGTATCTTGTTGAACTTGGAGGTCTGAGATCAAGAAGAGATCAAGAGAAGACGCTGCTCATCACTCTGCTCGTATACATGGGTCCAGCTCGATCGGCAGTTGGATTGCTCTCAGGCCAGGGTAAATGGGCCGTTTTTCGCGCATTGTGCATCACTCATGACCACACTCTCGCGTGCAGCGATCAACATGCATTCATTACCTTATTGTTATTGTGAATGGATTCCGGAATGTTGATTCATGCCGCGATTATGCGTTTGCGGAGATCCAGGCCGACGCGTGGAATGCAGATGTGAACGTGCGTGCGGCAATAGGTCACCTACATGTCACCACGGAAACGTGGAAACGCGGAAAACGTTATATCACCGCGTTATTGTTGTTGTACACCTCAAGGCTCACGGACTCTCGACGATGACCGGTTAAGGTTGGTTGGATCTGAAATACTGTCGCAAAACCCACAAGTGGAAATCAATCAATGCTCGTCATTCATATGGGACTCACTCTGCCTGTCTCCCACCGCCCTCAAGATGGCTTCGGCAGCAGAACACAACACACACATGGAGCATGATGAGAGTAGTAGTCAGGTACATCGTAACCTCTCTATTACTGTCTCACATCTCGCTGCAAGGGGGAGGCCGCTTGTACCGATGGGAACAGTCAAATCTCCACCAGATGTCGACACCAAGTTGCCCTTTTCTGCTGACACTGAGCGGGCAGCTGACTGGTGGGCAACGCATTAGAGTTTGCGCCGGGAGCGAGAGTTCTTAAATACAAGCTTAAGCCTTAATCTGCTCGCCGATCTGGGCAACGGCTGTCGCAGAGAGCCTGGCATACCAACCGCACAGCCGTAATACGACGCTGCTGATTGGCTCCCCGAGCATGCATGCACTCACGTCTACGGATCCAGTGCCAGCCGTGTACGGAGAAGCACGTTTCCGTGACCAGGCAGCTCTTTGTAGCATAGTCCCATAACGAAAACTGACATTCCTCGTGCCCGCAATCTGCTCGTTCAGGCTGTGGCATAGCCACGACGCAGGCTCCAAAATGGTCAAGCGCTACACACTATCACGTCCTCCCCCCCCCTAAAGGTTCCTGGACCTAACCGAGCCATGCGTCAAGGACATGGCGAGTAGGAGGTACTTGTATTCGCCCTCTGCCACCACCATGGAAATCCTCGCCTGCGTCCTTTGTCCCTCCTCAAGTCCTCACCTACCCGCACATCCACTCCTGTTCCCTCGTCCACCACCACCACCACCACCTTCTATCCCAACATGAAGTCCTCCACTGTCGCTCTCGGCCTCGGCGCCGCTGCCACTGTCTCGGCACAGCGTCCGACGGACATGTCCATCTGCGACTACTACACCACTGCGCTGTTGAAGGAGAACAACGCGACGAACCAGCAGACCGTGTTGACCCTCGTGGTGAACACTGCCGTCATTGGCAACTACACTTCCAACCCCGGTTCTCTGGTCGCCGTGCCTGGTATTCTCGCCAATGGAACGGGTGAATATGAGGGCGTCAACCTTCTCCCATACTTCTCTGGTGCGCTCGCCTCCACGAACGCGGGCGGCATGCCCAAGGCCGTCAACTTCCTCGACGACGGAGGAGCCACTCCCCTCATGATGAACAAGCCTGCCAACGGCACCAACTCCGCACAATAGTATGTTCCAAGTGTACTTTGCCTACGAGAGACACCATCAGCTTCGCGTCCACTAACTGTTATTTTTACTTCTTTCTCAGCGCCCTCCTCACCCACCTGTACCAATACTTTGGCTACCTTCTCGGCTGCAGTCAGTTCGCCAACACCACCATGCCATATGAAGGTGATACATCCATGGTGAGTCCCCGCGAGTCCCCATTCCCACACACACCTTGACTAACGAAATGCTGCAGTACTCTGTCCACAAATACATGGGACTGAGCAACGACGAAGTCCAATACTTCATCCAGCAAGTCGGTCTTGCCGCCCTCTCATTTGGCGTGACTCAGGACGATGCCACTGCCGTTGGCAAGTCTCTGACCGACGCGTTCGGCTACCGCTGCGCACCTCCCGCGTCGATCCCTGCTTCCGCGCCCGCTGAGCTGCAGGCCATTTGCATCGAGGACGACTGCCCAATTGCTCCCACCAACGCGACTTGCTCGTCATACGAGCCTGTGGTCGAGCCTGCCGCTGCTTCTGGCTCTGCTTCTGGTTCGGCTCCTTCCTCCAATGGAACCATGATGAACTCCACCAGCAGCACACCTGCCTCGGGCGCGCCAATGCCCTCGGGAAGCATGCCCGCTTCATACACCGGTGGCGCTGCTTCGCTCCTTCCCGTTGTGTCGACGGTCATCTTGGGCGCCGTGGCTGCCGTGTTTGCTTTGTAAGCAGCCATTGTCTAGGTACCTCCTTACGGTACATTAGGTTCTAGGTATCTTGGTGTTGTAGAAATGCGACTGGACATGAATGAGCATATACCCACGTTGTACCGCTCCGATAATTACCTAGTACATAATCCATTAATCGTGTCAAATCATCGCATTACATCCTTTCATCGTTTGCCGTCTCGGCAGAGAGATCCGCGCAGATCGACCATGGAGAAGAGACCACGCTCAGACAAACCACACTTACCTACCTTAGGTAACATACCTACATCTAGTCACCGGCATCATCGTCAACATGAACCAGTGCACTTGGCTGTGCATAATCCCGACACTGGGGGATTCGATGGAACATAAAGATCGATACCTATTAAGCGCACTGTCATCTCGCGCTAATGCCCTTTTCTTGTTCTGTGTACCATTGATGTTCGTCATTCATCGCAAACTTAACGACCACCTGCAATCATGCAACTTCCATCATCCGCTCCACGGCCTCATCGACATCGATCCCCACACCATACTGCTCGATTGCGTCTTGCGCCTTCGGAATGCCAATGAGAGCAATGGTGCGTGGTACCACGATATCTGCAACTTCAAAGCACCCAAACGCAACAAGCTTCTTCAGGGCAGGACAGCTTCGGAAGATGCCCGTGATGACTGCGTTATCAACGCGGTTGCAGAAGCTGACGTTGATATACTCGAGCGCAGGATAGTTCTGACCTCCATTGAAGACATCCATAAATGCGGAGAGCTCGATATGTCGGCACGACGCCACATCAACATGCTGCAGATGAGAACCGGAATGCTTCATCAAAGCCTTGAAACCTGCGGATGCAAAACCGATCGCTTGTGCCGGCCCCTCGGAGTTGTTGTTGTCCACGTCTCGGTCACTATTGAAGTCGACAAACGTGAGTGGCAAATTTGACCAGTCCGTGAAAAGAGCAGCGTAGCCGGCATCGGATGCTGTATCATTGTCCGAAATGCGCAATTTCGACAGTACACTGCACTTGTCGTGAATAGCTTGCAGCACACTGTCATCGAGGTCAAAGAACTTCTCGAGTGACAGTGTCCGGAGCTTGGATCCCCGCTTCTGAACAAGGTCCACAAGCACATCGACGTTCACCTCCCTGTTCATCAGTAAGGACAGACGCTCAAGATTTGGAAGCTCTGCGATCGCTCTCACGGCATCCTGGCCAATGCGGCGACAGAGCTTCAATTTCAAGCGCCTGATGTTGGTACAATGTCGTACCATGTCCTGTACAGCCAGGTCTTCGAACGACGCATCTAGCCATGTCAGCATGACTGTCTCAAGCCGCTCGCCCATCTCACGAAACACACGGTGCCACATGCGATCGGAAACAAGGTTAGCAGCGTAGAGTTGCAGGTGTCTGAGGTTGCGACAGCGCTCGAGCATATAGTCCATCGCCTTATCCTTTAATTGGCAGCAATTCCCTAGAACCAGCTTCTCTATTTTGGGGACCACTGCAAAGATCTGGTGGTAGTCCTCTTCCTCCAGATAAGCTGAATCATGAAGGATGACGGCGTCTAGATCCGGCCTCAGGAAAAGTGGCAGTGCTTTGGGCTTGAGCACACGCTTCTTAGAGAATATTTCACTCAGTCGTTCCAGGAGTGGCTGAGGCATATACCGCAGATCATCGACATCTTCATGGTGTTCAACGACCTTGGCAATACACAGCTCTTGTAAGGTCTTTGCGCCACCCACAGCGTACCCATCAAGACGATCACTCTCGATCTTCCGGCGCTTCCTTCCAGAAGGCTTCGGTGCTGCAGCTTTCTTCTCTGCCTTGAGGTCTTTCGATAGCTCTTTGCCGCAAGGCGTGCACAGTAGTCCGCCATCTGGGCCTTCCTTACTGTATGGCGTGACCGTGAACCGCTTACTGCAGACGTCGCAATGCTCAAACTGCCCTGGAGCTGGTCGAGATTTTTTGTACATGTCCTTTGCAAAACCAGCATCATAGTCACTGTCATCATCCGAGTCGTCCATCTTGCTTTTCTTCTTGGAGCTCTTTGAGGCAGAGGCTTTTGCCTTCTTCGTCTTCGCTTTCGCCTCGTCTGCCACATGCTTCCGCTTTCTCGTCTTCTCGGCCTTATCTGCTTCTTCAGCCAGGTCCGCGGCAACTGCGGCAGCTATGGCCTCATCACCAGCACTGATCGAAGGAGCATCATTCGACGCCTGCTCCTGCGCCTGCTCCTGCTCTCGTTCCTGTCGCCTTCGCTCAAAGTCATCCCGAATCTGTTGTGCCGAGATGTTGTTGGCAGCGAGATAGTCAGTCAGTGCGCTGTTTGGTGCGCGTATAGCTCGGCCAGTGCTTCGTCTGCCTGACATGGTGGACCGATGGCGTTCCAGCACAGCAGCGTTGGTGTGAGAATGCGTGTAGGTCGAAGTAGAAGTGAAGGAAGGGAATGGAAGGAGGGAGTGCAAGTGCCAATGCAGGTAGGGCAGACAGGGCAGAGGCAGGTACGTTTAATCTGCCGCCACTCAGGGTCCGGTGCCCGATGAACTAAAGTGGACCACGCGTCGGCACGCGTCGCGTCACGCTGGAACACGTTACACCCGACGTGCCGGTTCTTCCTGCCAAGCCCAACGACTACAGGTACTGAAGATACCTACCTGTGTATACCTGCTACCTTACCGATGGACCGTTCGTAACAATCTTTTGATCGGAAGATATGGAGGAGTAGGGCAGGGGACAGGCGCCAAGGGGTAAGATGAGACCACTGCAACGATACCTTGTGTCTAATCACCATCAGCAGATGCAGAAAGCGTCATAAGCACCGACCATTGCACCTCAGGGGCGAGCAGGTTGTTGCCACATCTTTCGAGGCTGGTGCTGTTGGCTGTGCGGTCCAGTCTATTGAGTTACCTTATGGTCTGAACCTGTATCCAAGATGAATGATGCGCCCTACGCTCAGGGCTTGGCAAGCATCCAGTTTACCGTCTTCCTGCTGATCGCTGCTGATCGTGCGCAGCGAAGATGTAGCACCAGACGTTTTGATGCTAGTTGATTTTTCACAGTCTATGTACACTGACAACCGAGTTGAGTGATGTGCCTCAAGGTAGTGAGTTCTTGGCGAGGGAAAACAACGGGTGAGGTATGCTAAATCTTTGCCTTTTCAACCGGGTCGTTCTCACATCTGACAACCATAAAAGCAATGCGCCACTGACTGTCTCTTTGCGTAGCTCTACTCGTTCGTCTCAAGGCCACTACTCGCGCCCAAATTTGACTGTACCGGTGCCCTTCTCTCCAGAAAGCAGCCTCTTACAATTGGAACCTGACACACCGCAGAATCCAAAACGGCCCTTCGCAGTTTGCAAGACCTTCGAGACTGTGCTTGATGGCTCCATCGTGGTCGGTGAGATGGTAGTTGTCGGATCTGTGGGGCTATACAATGCACTCGTTTGGGATAGCTCAGGCTGTATGCTAGCCTCGAGGTTCGGTTCAATTGTGACGCTCGATATGCTGGTAGGAACTGGGGACGTCGAGAGTTCCAGAGACCACGACGTGCTCTGCGAAGATGTCAGGCTGGCCGCCGTCGATACTAAAGCTGTGTCTGTTGATATTGACAGGCTTGTCAGAGTGTCCGTGGGCTGTGGTCCTGCTGTAGTAGGCTCCACATCTGGGCTGGAGGCCGTGACCGTGATGGTCACGATCGGAATAGACTCCTCGAGCGTGGGCGTGACTGTAACGTACACAGTCATTGGAATAATCGCCGTGGGGAGAATTGCGGCCGTGACAGGAGCAATGCTGAATGAGCTCTCTGCACGACGAGTCTGCATGGTAGCTGTCTGAGCGCAAGGTTAGCAACGATTTCTGTGAGATGGTTGACAGAGTGCAGTGCTCACTTCTTGCTCAGACCCGGCATTACGCAAGATGTAGACGAGGCCGAGAGGGAGTGCAATAGCGCAAAGCGAGAAAAATATGATAGCGATGATGAGATATTCTCGCTTCAGGCAGTCCCTTCTGCCGCGCTTCGGCTCTGCAATCAGATCGAAAGCCTCCAGATTGGCGTGGCGCTCTGGTTCGCCAAAGTTGCGCAAGTTGTCGTTGAGCGTCTCTTCGTATGTCGGGAGGAAAGTGTTGCCATGGGCGATATGAGTGTTGTCCGGTTCTTGCAACGAGTCGCAAAGGCTCGACCTCTTCTCGATGCCGACGTCGAACATCCTTCGTGAGATCTCTGACCAGCCTAGATATACGGGGAGTGGTTCGTCTTGTTTCAGATGGATCGTGAATATTTGAAGAAGCGTGATGGAGATTCCAGTACGCCTTCGAGAGGATGCATTGCGGAAACACAAGAAGCAAAGAATAAATACCACGAAGAACCTGATCTATGCATCAAGTCACTATTGACGACGTGCAGTCGTTATAGAGCATGAATAGGGTGTAAGAAGTTATTCACTCGACGAGGCGCGTGAACGTTGACAATAAGCCCTTATTGATAGTTTTGATGAGCGACTTGCACAACTTGAGACTAGGTAGGTAGGTAGTATTCTGTCCTCCGGGCGTGCACGATGAGACTTGAATCAAGCATGCCGGGCATGATTATGTTGCTGTCTGGACTGTATCGCTCTGGGTGTTCTGGGTAGAAGCTTGCTGTCGAGGTCATCCTCCCGCTCCGCTCCGCCCCGTTGTGAGACGATGAGTGCGTGAGATAGGCGAGCAGCTTTATTGTTGTTATGTGGATGGGAACATGTAGGTGTATTAGGTGAGGTAGGTATATGTACAGGTACATGTAGGTAAAGTACCTGAATACCTGGTAAGGAGGGAGGGTAAGGTATGTAAGGAACATACAAGGTCCCGAACGCGTCAAAGCTTGAAATGCCGACCACCGTCGGCGTCCAGTGGGAATGTGGGATATGTACATTATTATTATTCACCTGTAGAATCCAACATATGTACCTCACTTGACATACCTCCTACCACTGCCTCTCTCTCGCCCTGCGTCCGTGTCCGTCCGTACCCGGCCACACGCTCTTCGAACCGAATGCGCTGCATCGCGCGCCAGAGCGTTCGCTTGGCCTGTACACCCAATCGAGTCCGCGCAGCTTCGCAATCGCGCTTTGCGCGCTCACCAGTATCGGCACCGCCACCACCGCTGGGTGCTCGCAGCTTTGGCAGCACTGGTGTGCGGCCTGTGGACTCTGGCAACCGAGACCCGAATACTCCCTCAGATCACCAGCGTTCTGTGGACAGTGGTCGGACGGAAGAGCAAAAGGCGCGCGATCACGATGCAGCTCCAATAACAAGCGAGCCCGAAGGCGTGGAAGGGGATGTCGTCGATGGCGCTCGCAAGCCCAGGTTGGCAGGCAAGACGTTGAGGCAGAGGAGGAAATTAGCGCAGGCGACCAGTGTTCCAATACCACCGCCTGTGCCGGACTGGTTTTTAGAGCACAATATCAAACTCTTTGTCGATACTGTGAAGCCCAACAGGGCGGCTGAGTATGCTCAGACCCTGCGCTGCGTAGATGGGGACACTGGCCACACCCTGTTCACTCTACCGTACTACGAGGCGTGGGCTGTGCCTGGCCTGGGGCCACATGCGGCAACCACCACTGAAGCACTAGCAGAGAAAGATGGCTCTTCCTCGCCTGAGCAGCCCTTGGAGCAGCATTACTTTGACCATGCGTCCGTTGCTCCAGGGAAAGCCAAACCCACGGCGAGCAAAGAAAGTGGCGGCACTATGGCTCTCCCTGTATCCAACGAACCATATGAACAAGTCAACCAACATGCTCTCCTACGGTGGGCAGTCCTACAGGCAGAGACTGGCGTGAACGCTGCCTTTTCAGTGGCGAGGCATGCGCCTAGTGCTTCTTCTCGAGCGGCTTCGAGGCTGGATCTGTCATTGTCTTGCGAAGATCCCAATGCTCATGCTTCCATGGACGATTTCGTGGAAGACCTGGCTACAATATCGGGAGCCAATCTCATCCGGCTCGATGCCAATGATCTCGCCGACTTGAGCGCTGATTATGTTGGCCAAGGTTCTGACTCGCCTGGCTCGCTCTCTAATCTCGCATATGACGTGTTTGGAGGCTACAAATCTCCTACTACTCCTTCAGCTCGCCGCACCGAAGACGAAGACGAAGAGCCCCTCGACGAAGACGACATGGACGAAGAAGAGGATGAGCAGGAAGACCGCCGCAGCCGTAGCGGTATGGGCAATTCAGTTCCATGGAGTCTGAACAGCATTCGGAAGAGGCTCATGAGCCGCCCCTACCATTTTGCGCAAGAATTGGATAAAGTTGGGCCTGGGGACATCATCGTGGAGATGGGACCGCGATATTCGAAGCCTTTCGGTCAGGTCACTTCGGTAAGTTCCCGGAATGATCCGGGCTACGACGAAGCTCGCTTGTGTAGCCTGCTTGACCAAATCCTCGACGCGCCCAAGCAGAGCCGAGGTGGTAGCCTCCAGCGTAGGTCCAGCCTGCATACAGCTGAAGCTGGCAAGGAAGGGGGCATAGCCAAGTCCGATGTCTCCTATCAAGCTCTATCGCGGATGTGGCGATCCAGTGCTGGTTGCTGGCTGCCTGACATTGCTGGTCTTATCGCGTCTCTAGTACTGAGAGCTTCCAAGCCAGACTCGCCACATGGGTCATCCTTGATTCTGGAGCCATCAGGTACCGATTTGGGAAATGTATCAGCAAACGATAGTACAGAGCGCACCATTGTGCATGTTCGCGACCTCCGTGACATTGTTTGCTCGCGCGTCGGAGAAGGGATCATACGGCGACTTGTGTCCGTGGTCCAGAAGAGGCGTCGAGCAGGTCAACAGATCGTAATTGTCGGCTCATCTTGCCATCAGGTCTCTAACTTCGTTCTTGTACCGCAAGCTCTCGACGATTTCATTACTATATCTGTGCCAGCAGTGTTTCGCATGTCGAAGCACGATCAAGTCAATTTCAAGCCCACAACGTCGGCAATTGACAATCCAGCAACGCCACCCTACAGTCGCATCTTGGAGATCAATCTTCGTCACATTCAGCGGATGCTGAACAGCCTGCGTCCCGGGGACACCGTCGATCTGTTTACTGCACCTGCCCAACGTCAACTTAGAGGTGCTGACGACGTCCTGAGCAAGGAGGTCATGACCTTCGACATGATTCAACGCATAGTGCTCACAGCCATTGGACTCTCCGAAGTCCATGCAGTTGCCGACCATGTCAATGCAAGCCACGTGGGACTTGCCACCACGATTACCAGGCAAGCAGCACAGACCGAGCGTGACTGGACTGAGCACCAGCGTCTCAAAGAGACCCGAGGACCAGTTCCTGATGGGGTCACCGGCTCAGAAGCAAGCAGCACAGCCTCGAATAAGCCATCTACCATCGAAAAGATAAAGAAAGACTTGGACAAATACGAGAGTAAATTGCTGCCTGGCGTCGTTGACGCTGAGAATATCAAGGCTGGTTTTGGCCAGGTTCACGCGCCCCTCGAGACAATAGAGGCTCTGAAGACGCTCACATCGTTGTCTCTGCTGCGGCCTGACGCCTTCAGATATGGTGTACTTGCTGCAGACAGACTGCCCGGTCTGATGCTATATGGGCCACCAGGCACGGGTAAGACTTTGCTTGCCAAAGCTGTGGCCAAGGAAAGTGGCGCTACCGTGCTCGAGATTAGTGGTGCCCAAATCTACGAAAAGTACGTTGGCGAGGGCGAGAAAATGGTACGAGCAGTATTCAGCTTGGCGAAGAAATTGTCGCCCTGCATTGTCTTCATCGACGAGGCAGATGCCATTTTTGGCAGTCGCAGTAATGCTGGTAACAGAAACACGCATCGTGAGATAATCAACCAGTTTCTGCGGGAGTGGGACGGGATGGACATGCACAATGTATTCATCATGGTTGCGAGCAATCGTCCATTCGATCTTGATGACGCAGTATTGCGAAGACTGCCGCGAAGACTACTGGTTGACCTGCCGGTTGCCAAAGACCGAGAATCTATACTGAAGATTCACCTCCACGATGAGGTACTTGACGAGACTGTCGACCTGCCGAAGCTGGCCGTCGATACACCGCTCTATTCGGGATCTGACCTCAAAAATGTGTGCGTATCGGCGGCCCTGGCCTGCGTGCGCGAGGAGAACGAGCTTGTGGAGAGCAAGAGGAAGGAGGGTGAAGAGTTCAAGCTTCCAGCGAAGCGGACGTTGTCCAGTCGCCACTTCGAGATGGCGGTGAAGGAGATATCGGCCAGCATCAGCGAAGATATGGGCTCTCTGACAGCTATCAGGAAGTTCGATGAGCAGTATGGAGACCGGAGAAGTCGACGACGGAAGACGGCATATGGCTTCGGTATTGGACCAGTTGACGTGGATGACGCGCGGGTGCGGCAATCATCGACCGGCGGCGCATCAGTGTGATAGAGCAGGAGAGCAGCCTCCCAAGCCACGAGATGATAGAATATTAGACCTCAATTCGCAGCATCTCTGCTGACAGGCAGTACACGATATAATAATGAGAGGCGCATGCGCGTCTCCGTGCCAACTTGATAGTGGAGTAAAACAGGTAAGCAGCGATTTGAGTTAGTTTTAGTGCCCTTGGGGGAGGGCATGGTGAAGTCACTTTTGCCTGTCTTCCATGCACATATTCGAATATAAGCTTCGCCTTCTCCCACACCCACATGTGATTACATCCTCCTTTGGCTCGCGCACCATCGTCCACCACCGTATATACGCTGGGCGGAATGCGAGCGGACATTGTTTCAGACAATATTTGGTCATCAATCGCGAACACAGCGTCGCGAGCGGACAGTGCGGTGCGGTACAGTGCGGTGCGGTGTGTGCTGACAGCAGCATGAGAGAGACGACATGGTGAGCATTGACCTTTGCATCGCAGGTGGTGTCTGGTATACATAGGTTGTCTTATCTGGTCTGATCTGGTCCGGTCTGGTCTGACCCGGCCAGTCCAGGCCAGGTCGGGCGAGGGAAGGCAAGGCAAGGGAAGGCAAGGCAAAGCGAGGGAAGGCAAGGCAAGGCAAGGCAAGGCTTCAGAGCAAGGCTGACCGGATCGTCGAGCGCAGGGTTGCTGTCAGTCCAGAGCGGGAGCAGTGCGCGGTGAGTCGCCATTTGCCAATAATACCAGTGCCAATGTCGCCGGCACGCCCGACCACTCCCTGCCCAACAACTACTTAGGCAGTGTGCCGACGCAGCCTGCCGGGTCCGCCTCGAGTCGTAGAGGAGATGGCACGGTGACTCGACCAAACCAGCCCATTCAGCCGCCCGAGCCGGTTCGACACAGCCCGAAGAACTTCTCCTACCACCAGCCGCCGTGGACCAGGGCCATCCTCGAGCAGCAGCGGAAAGAGTTCTTTGACACGAGAACGAACAACAGTCGGGAGGTATGGAATGCGCTGGCCCTGGTTGCGGAAAGCATGCGGCACGGCGATCTGGCGCAAGCGCAGGCCATCATGGACGCCGCGAACATTACGTGCCCCCACGGGAGGGTGGCCCGAGGTCGGGGCAAGAACAGACAACTGGAGGGAGTGTATGATTCGCGAGGCAAACTGTACGAGATACCGTATTGGCTGGTCACAGACCCAGCGGACATTATCGAGCAGGGAGATGATGAGAAGGACACCGACGACACGAGAGACGACGCCACCTCTCTCCAGGGGGCGACGCGAGAGAAGGGGAAGGGGCGGGCTGATGGGGATATCGGTAACGAGGTGCGCGTGACGGCGCGTTTGAACAATACCGCGAGAGACGTGACTGTGGACATTGGTACGAAACAGACCATTTCCGTGCTGAGACGAAAGATCGAAGAGCAGAGCCATGTCCGACTGAAAAGGCTCATACATCTGGGGAAAATTTTGAATGATGATCAGACTCTCGAAGCGACGGGTTGGAAACCAGGCCAAATATTGAGCGCATTTGTGGACGAAGGCACGACTTAACGTGCGTGCCCTGACGCTACGGTACTACCAAGAGACGACGACATGGTGGTGGTGGTGGTGTTGGTGGTGGTGCTGCATGGCCGGGAGGTACTTTGGAGACAAGGAAAAAAGGGTCAGGACAAGGAGGATAGGAGGATGTTTGGGGTCATCAGACGATACCACGGCGCAACAGGACGGTCGGTCTCCTCTTCATGATGATCCAATGGTGGTGATGAGCGGCAGGTCTCATCATTGCAGCTTTGTGTTGTTGTAGTGATTCATGTAGAATATGGAAGACGGACACACCTCTCAAGGCACATGATGCATGTAGGTAATCAAGGTAAGGTAATGAATAAATGATATTTATTGCGCTTGACTTGGACTTGCTGGAAATGGCTCTCATCTCGTGATCCTCCTCTCTGAACAAACTTTCGTTGCTGCTCCTTCCCTCCTTTGTTTCTTGCACACCCGTACACACATTACACATACACCCACCACACCACACCACACCACACCACACCACATCATAACACACCACACCACACCAACTCACAGCACACTCACGACACACGCGCGTGTGCCCTCCACTCAGAACAGACCTCAGAAGAACGTCCCCACCATGCCTCCAGCCGATCAAGATACCAAGAAACGCGCCGCACGCGACACGGTAGACATTTTATTCGAGATCTCCACGATATTGGTATGGAATCAGTAGCCGTTGTAGCAGCACCTACCTTCACTTACCTTGCCCACCTACATGTACCTACCTACCTATCTACCTACCTACCTACCTGTAGCTTCTGATTGATTGATATCAATAAGATTCCTCCATCGCAAACAACAGACACAGACACAGACTGAACTGACCAGATGAAAAACACAATCATATGTATTTAGAATACCAACCTCGATCGACAATGTTTATCATATTGCATTTCACTTATTGAGAACGGAGTCAATCCAGAGGCACTTGCTGTACGTCAACTTTCCCGTCCATTATCAACATTATTATTATTATCTTGAAAATAGCATCTCTCTCTCTCTCTCTATCGAGTTTGAAAGAATAGACTGACTGACAAAATTTTCTTATTCTTTTGCAGAAAGTTATTAGCTCCTTGCGAACGCAGAAATGAGAGGGAGGGAGAGAGACAGAGAGGAAGAGGAAGAGGAAGAGGAAGAGCAGCAGCAGCGGCAGCACCACTTCGGACCCTGAAGCAAGACTCGAGGACTCGACTTCATTTTGTCTAAGCTAGGTATCCTGTTGTTATTGTCGAATTACGGGCAGTGCGAAGAGGATCGTAACGAGCAGTGGGAGGAAATATTATATCCTACTTCTCGTATGCTACTTCTTCAAAGTCTAGTAGACTAGTCTGGTCATCAACAATTTTATCCCCGGAAAAGGAGGATAACTCAATTCACTTCACGTCAGTCATAAGCATTCTGTGCTCAAGGGTATCCAACTCAGCAGAGCTCATCGATAACCTAGCACAACGCTTCATCAGAATCATTCTCGTCCTCGTCGCCCTCAAAGCTCAGCGAGCACCCCGCTTGGCTTCCGCCCTGCCGGTCTCTTTTTCTTCTTCTTCACCCCCATACTGAGCGGGGACTCCTTAATCCAACGAGCAATCGCTTCGGCACGCTCAGTACTAATGGGATACTCCCTACCATTCTCGTCTTGTGCCCATCGCTTCGGCGGAGGAAGACCACTCTCGCTGCTGGTGGTGGATGGTGTCGATGATCCGTTAGAATGTGACGCAGCTGCGTCTTCTTTGTCCTTGAGCGGACCACTGAGGCCCTGTTCGTCTTCCATTGCTCGGAGCTCTCTCGCACGTACAGCCCGCTGAAAGGACTCTTCGTCAACCACGCGGTCATCGGAGAGAGCGTCGATAATGGACTCTTGCTTGATTCGCTCACGCTTCTGCTCTACAGTCTCCACCTGGCGTTCCTTTGGCTTTGCAAGCGCATTAGACGTTGGTTCCTTGGCCCAGCCACCAGCAGCATCTGGCAATGGCGCCGGTGCACACAGCTTTTGCCATGGCAGGGAGAGACCGAGCCAATTGTTGGCTCTTCGCAACACCTCGATCCAATCTGCGCGTGCGGGGCTGCGAGCTGCCTGAAATATCGGGTATCCGTCTGCAATTCGAGCTAGGCGTGCGGCATTGTGGGCATGGCGGAGGATCTCGGTGGGACTCGTCTGAAGGAGAGAATGTGCCAAGAGTAATGAGTGGAGCGCATCAGTGAGGAGAGGGTGATATGTAACTGCTTCACGGCTACCAAAGGCTTCGTGTAAGGTGTCGTTGTTGCGCATAGCGTCCGTCGTCTCTTCTGTCGGGAACAGTGGTAAATCTGCGGGAGGCTGAGGGGCGAATAATGCACTGGCAGGGTGTATCTTGGGCGACGGAAATTTGGGCCAGCCATCTTCGCCACGTTCAAATGGCTCGGATGTGGGCTTTGATGCCTTGACGAGCGGTTTCTCAGCTGGGGTTGTATTCGCGCCTGCATCGTCACAATGGGTTTCGTGCTCGGAATCGTCCCCGGAATCGTTCAGTTCCACCAGCCTGTTTCTCGGCAGCGAGGTTTGTGTCCTGTTGCCATTGGCCAGGTCGTACACTCTCCTCATGATCTCGTTGGTGATTTCGAAAGGCAGACCCGGTGTATAGTCAAAATGCGAAAGAAAGGCCTCATAGTCTTTGAGAGCACGCTTTGCATTGACTTTGACAATCTTGCGTGCGGCGAGTCTCTCTTCATGCGCTTTGTGGTGCGCTCCATCGGTCTGACCCTTTGCACTTGCCTCCTGGAATTGTGGCAGGCCGTCGAGCGCAGCGTGCACGCTTTGACACGCAATGGTCAGGTAGACTCCAGCGCGATTGAAGAGAAGTTGCATCTCCAAGCTCTTCGGCTGCTCCTCGTCCTTTAGTTGAGGCGCTGATCGCCAGTCTCTGCAGCCCTTTTGCCATGCTTCTTGCTCTGCTTTCATCTTACTAGCCAACTCAAGCTCTTGCTGGTCCGGCTGGTGCACCCGCTTCAGGTCATGTATGATTCGCAACGCGATGGTCAAGTCGTAGACGGCACCGTCCCATTGGTGCTTGAAAATCTGAACCAGGGCGCGGGTACGCAAAGGCGCAGGCTGCAGCTCCATGGGTAATGCCTGGATGATCTCATTGAGCGGATCCAGAGGGGTATACTGCTCCATGGCGCGACTCGGGATCTTCTCGTGGAAGAAGTGCACGTAACGGGCATCTGTGCTATGCGGGTCTCTCCTCAGCACGTGCTGGCCCACGTCCTCGACGGTGCTGGTCGCCTGCATCGTCGCCACACTTGCAGCAACTTCGTCGAGCTGGAAGGCCGACGAGAGCAGCTTGACAGCTTTCTGACGGATCTTGAAGATTCGTTCTTTACTCAGCTGGCTTCCTGGGCCATTTGCTTGCGTGCCAAAGTATTCCATGCGACCGTTCATGGCAGTGTTCGAGAGGCCCGTCGACGCGCGCACCGAATCCTCGGCGGCCTGATCGACAGCTTTTCGGATCTTGACAACATCGAAGAAGACGGCAGGATCCACCAAGCGGGGGGCAGGCATGATGTAGTTTTGGTGGGCGAGCGATTCGAGGATCTCGGGGGGAAGCTGTAGCCATGGCCCATGGAAGGAGGAGATGTAGCGCCAGTGTCTGACGCCAACGACGAGGGCAGGTCAGTGCAAGATCAGCGCGACAAGGAGCGCATTCACTCACTCACTCAATCGCTCCAGTCACTTACTTATTCCTGCAGATGGCCAGCCCCGTCGGCGGGGGCGGGGCTGCCTCACTCTTGCCTTTCTTCTTCGCCATCGTGCGCGCTGCACGGTGCTGTTCTGTGGAGGTGTTAGTGATAGCGGTGGTGGTGGTAGCGATGGGATGGTGGTGGAGGTGGAGGAGGTGGTGGCGGCGGCAGCGGTGGTTCGAGTGGTGTGCTGTTGTTGGTGTTGTGAGGAAAGAAACGGCGGCAGCAGCAGCACGACGCGGCTTCTGCTGTGTTGCTACCTCTTAGCAGTGCATGTGAATGCAGGCATGCGTGCGTGCGCCGTGCGGTCTGCAGAAGATCGGCGCGAATCTCCGCGCTAGCTTCGGCACCCGCCGCAGGAGGCCGAGTGGCTGATGCCAAGTGAGGAGACGGTCCGTCCCGAACGTGGGGAAAGACCCGACCCGAGACCTGCGGCCCCAACCGGAGAACCGAAAACTGTCCAAGTCAACCTGGAAGTGGTTACGAGTGGACGGGATCAGGGGGACGGGAGACAGATAACAAGTGAAGTTCGGCAAAAATGATGTTTTATCTACCTACATGCAAGTCGCTCGCTGGCATCGCTTTGAATCAATCTCTCGCAGCAATCTGTATGAATTCAAATTACACTCAGCCCCATTCACTCGCAAAAATTCACTCGCAAGATAACGTCAACAAGTCATGTCGCCGCATTGTCGCGCCCCAAATCTCCCTGTCATTCGTGGCCTCAGTCAAAGCCCGACACCAGGTTCCTCCATGTGAGTCGCTTCAGAATTCTCAGACCCACTTGCGCTTCCTACTCCGTCTTCGCCTGCTGCTCCCACTTCGTCTTCACCTACTGCTCCCGCTTCGTCTCCACCTGCCACTCCCACTTCGTCAGCACTTGTTGGTCCCAATAACCCATCTTCACCTGATGCTTCGCTTTGGGGCTTCGAAGGTGGATGCGATGAGTGCTCCTGGGCATGGCCCCCTCCAAGATCCGAGACACCGGTAGGCGTGGCCATCGTGTCATTTTGGGTAGCATGCCCATGGGCCTGCTGTCCATGGGGAGCAGAATGCTCACTCCCATGTCCGCCTGTGGGATGGGGTCCGCTAGGTTCGTGGACTGCAGTGTGGATACTCTTACCATGTCCGGTCTTAGCATGCGCTGTCGCAGTTGCTGTCGGTTTGCCAGTGTGATGCGTCTGGGTCTTGGTCTTTGGCATAGCAATTCCGTGGCCACCAACTGCGCTCTTGACGCCTTTTGCGAGATGACCAAGCAGTCCACCTCCCTTGCCAGCAGTCGGTTTGGCGGCATGCGATACCGGTTTCGTGGCATGTGCTGTTGTTTTGGGCTTTCCTCGGCCAAGCCATCGCAGCTGTACATCAGGCGAAACATGTGTCGGAGCAGGCGCTTCTGTGACGTTCATACTGTCTGCACTGGAAGACAGTGCATTCGATGATTCAGCAGCCAACGCATGTTCCGTGGTAACGATTCTGCTTGAGTTCCCCGTCAACTTCAACAGCGGCACGCCATCGACAAGGAAGACGCCTGTTGCGCTGAACTCTCCATTGGCTTGGTACAATGGCTGTCCTGTAGACAACGTCTCCTCGAGCTCGACTGACTCTCGGCCCGGTGTGATGGGAACAAAGAAGAACGCTCCCTTGTCGCCAGACGTCCATACTGGCGCTTGCACCATCGGCAACACGTTAAATTTGATTTCAGTCAACGTGTCTGGGAGCTCTTGTACTTCATAGGCAAGTGTTGTGCCCAAACCGGCGGTACCAGAAGCTCGCAATCGAGGCATCGTGCCATTATCAACGATCATGGGACCTCTGTAGCTCCCAGGTGGAAGAGGCACGTGGGTCGCCAGACTAGAGACGCTAGACACGGTCTCAGCCATCGCGTCGATAGCATTGGTAGCCTGTCCGCCAGCAGAATTGGCCACCGCCCCAGTTGCATGGTGAGCGTAATGCTGAGGTGGCTCGCCTGTACGGACCAGAACCTTGCGGAGAGTGGTTGGCCCAAAGGACAGATGAGTTGTAGCTGTATCGAGCCCGCGACCGCCCAGTTGTGGAGTCACAGGAGTCGAATGAGAAGTCGTGAGCCCATCGGTGACAGATTGAAAGTCGAGGTCTAAGGTTTCTGCACTGCGACGCTGTTGACTTCTCGGGCCAGAGGTTCTGGCAGGGCGGAGCGCGGACGACAGCATCGTAGGAGAAGTCTGTGAAGGTCAGTTTGAACATGAAGTGCAGCTGCGACTGCAATTGCTTAATGAAAACAAGAGAGCGCCTGTCCATAACCAAGAAATGGGGTGGTCATGTATGACAGAGTAACGGGACTCAGGAACACGTACTGTGGACTTCCCAGATACCACGCTGCCTGACTGCGTCTTGAAAACGCCATCGCTGCCTTGGTCATCGTCAGGACTGATACCCTGTATCTCATTAGCTTTCCGGATTTTCAGAAGTGGACATCATATAATTACAACAAGGTCTCTTGGGCACGCCTTGATTGCTGAGACCGCTAGTCCTGTGGAGATGCTCGTCGCAGCGGCCGTGACGGCGCTGGTCAAGGAGACAGACATTTGGTAGTCCCGAACAAATGTCGCAGATGGTTTTAACTTTGATGCAGGAAGAGAGATGGCTGTGGCTGGTTCACAAGGTGAAGTCGGAATAAAGGCACAGAGTAGTACCAATAGTATAAGTCGATGTTCCTACGATTCGTATTTGTCGGTAGTTGTAAGAGTCCTCGAGGTATTCCTATTCTGTATTGAAACAATAAAGAAGTTGGAGAGCTCGAGGGTTATTAAGTAAGGTACTTACCTTCTAGCGTTGACCTGCTTGCTGCCCTAACACATGCACCCGGCACTTACGACCTTACTCCTGTCAGCACAAGTCCCAATAAAGTGACTATCGGAACGTGCACATATAGCCTGCCTAACTGAACCGACCACGCGCACACTCAGCAAACATTCAATGCAATTCCCAGCGATTGCTTCTTACACTCGAGGGCATGGGACCAATATAGCTGTCGCTGAGGAGTCGTTGCAGAATAGTAGTCGTTCCACCTCGCATTTGGTCTCCTCTTGTCACATGGCTGGCTCAATCCACCTGGAACGCGTGACTTTTGTACAGGAACATATTTCTTCAAATGACGGTGGTGGTAGCCACTCATTCTCATATTGTGTGATCTTAATTTGATTGGAGGGTCGCGCACTGTGTATCGCCACGTTCAATCAGATGTTGGGTTCATGTGAGTCTGAACCTGTGCTAAGAGCAAACAATGTCTCCCTGGAAGAGCTCAATGAGACGGTCGCCAAGAAGCGAGGACTCATCACATCTGACTATCCATCCTGCGCTGACAGAATCATATCATTAGCTGACGAATGACAAAGCGAATCTGCCATAAAACGACATTGACTATTATGGGCGTTGCTCAGACTTGCCTTTAACAAGGTCATCGATGTCTCTTCGCTGCCAAACCGCACCCTCTAGGGCGGGCTAGGTCAGGATATGTAGCATCTCACAAGTATCTGAATGTGCTCTAGGAAGGACACATTCCATCATCATCGCATCGCTAGTGAAAGCAGCTGGTAGGAACTTACTATGGGGGCAACTATTATCTCAGAATAGCTTGCCATTTCACGATAAAAGTGAAGTGCCCTTGGTTTTACCGGTCTCCATCTTGGCAGTGCGAGCGCCGAACTGGATCTGCGGCAAGTTTAGAGAGGAATACGCTCATATATAGAGCAGACTTACCGCTCGCTTCTTCTCCTGGGCCACGCCTTTCATGCCTAATCTCCAGGCAAGGCACCTAAGCACCTTCTTGCCAGACTCGATGGTTGCGCACGTGTTTTCATCAATACTGTCAATGCTAGCCTCGACTGCACCAAAGTCGCACTTGTCTGAAATAGGGCAGTTTAGTGCCCACTGTACAACAGCTTCATCAAGAAACGGAAATCTTGCTTCCCTGGCCCAATGGCTGATCACCCGATCGTCGCGGCCCAGGTTGCGCTTGCCAAGTCTTCCAACGTCCAGGCTCAATTCATCTAGCAACCCTTTGAATCCTTGTCGTCTGAAGGCGGTAGCATGGCGTGTGTATCCAGCGAACAGCTCATCAGCACCCAGTCCAGAAAGGAGAGCTCGTGCCTGGGTCGTGTATGGTATGACCTCACCAGACTCCAGACTGGCAGCCTGACCCCTCCCGCGTGCTGCAAAGTACAACGCAGAGGCGATGCTGAGATCCATTTCGGTGTTGTGGGGAGAAATCAGATCAATGACTTGTGCACGATGGTCCTGGTACTCCGTATAGGGAATGTCAATTGCAACAAAGCGCCAATTTCGTCCCGGACACACTTTGAGCAGTTCGGCATGTGAGGCTCGACCTGTTATGCGATCTGGGCACAGCTCATAGGCACCATCTCCAGCATTCTTGTGAGCTCTTGGATTCTGAAATGCAACGTTGAGCAGGTCAATAGTAGCTTCCAGGGGCAAGAGATCATGGCAGAGCCTTGCCAGTAGTGTGCAGTCGAGTCCTCCCGAGAAAAGGACTGCAATTCTGGCATTCCGATGGACAGATTGATCTGCCGGCTGGTCTAGTGGTATTCCCCGAGTTCTTGGCAACAGTGACTGCCGCAATAGATCTCCAAGCGTGGAGACAGACGGGGAACATTCGTGAAGTCTATGGATTTGGGGCACGTTCCTATTTAGTGACAGAAGAGGAATAACCTACCTGGATATGAGTACGAATACTCCGAAAGCCGAGTCGAGCAAACCTACAGAGGTAGTATCATCTGAAGCGTGTGAAACCGTATATGGTACCTTGAACACACGTGGATCAATCGAAATTGCGGAGGTCTCATCAGCAGTTGGTAACGCAGCCGCGTCGGAGGCTGAGTTCAAGTCGATGCAATAAATGCCATCCGCTTCCACTTCTGTCCAAGAGCCATCCAGTGACCCATCGCCAATGCTGCTGAGCAGAAGCTCTCCGTGTTGGCCAACTTTCCACAGTAAGGAACGGCGGCCCAGAAAGTCTCGTCCAAAGAACAACCTAGACGTGTGCTTGTGGTAGTAGACGAACGCGTATGGTCCGGAAATCTGGGCCAGAGTCCTCGAAACAGTGCAGGCACTGGCAACGGCAGATTCCTGCAGTCTGGTTTCAGACTGCCCCAGCGGGCAGAGCGCCAAACAGAGCAGCTCATGGACAGCAGCCGTGTCATTGTCATTCTCGTCTAGGCGTTGGCGCCGGATGTTCCATGCTTCACCATTCCAGCACAGTGCCGAGTCCGAAGAACCGTGTTGTTGGAAAGGCTGCTCGGTGGTCACGGGCCCACGAAGAGACAGGACGGTCGAGAAGAGAGTGAGAGAGACGACATCGTTCCCTGATGCTCCACCCACAGTGAAGAGGATTTCTTTCGATGCGTCTGGACCCCGTGCTAAGAGCCGCTGTTTGACAGTCGAAGAGGGTACAACATGGCAGCCATGTCTCGCGACTGCACAGAAAATACCGCACATTGGACGGCCGGCGGTTGTTGGAGGACGTCCGCGAGGAGTGGAGTGGGTGGCGGTGGGAGGGCGGAAGTGAAGTCGGGTGTTGGCTGCGGTGGGCTGGGCTGGGCTGCTTGCAAACTGGAAGCTTGCCCCCAAAACGCCTGGGATTCATGACGCCAAGGCATTCAGGTACCTCCGTTCTGCGGCTCTGTCGACAACCTAGAAGCTACACTGCTACGGTACCTTGCACTTCCCTCTTCATCCACCAGCCAACCAGCACATGACTGCAACTGCAAACCAACTAGAAGCCACCAACCCATTTCACATCCCTACAGCTCATCATGCCAGGCGCACCCGACAAGGCCGCGAACGCAGCACCAGCAGCAGCATCAGCCAACGCCGCCACCTCTAACTCTACCGAGAAGCCCCTGCCGACCCAGAACAAAGCCGCGCAACTAGAGGAGGATGACGAGTTTGAGGATTTTCCTGTCGAAGGTGAGTGAGTAGAAAGGTCTTGTTGTTGGCAGGAGTGGTGGGATGGATGGATGGATGGATGGATGGATGACCGAGGGAGAGCTGTTGCTGACCTTGCTGCTGCTGCGGGACAACAGACTGGGGAAAAGAAGATGAGGTTGGCCAACAGGCGGGAAGCACGCATCTCTGGGAGGAGAGTTGGGACGACGACGACACGACCGATGACTTCTCGGTACAGTTGAAGGAGGAGCTGAAGAAGATGGGCAAATGAGCACCGGCGTCGACGACAACGACAACGACATCGACGACGACGGGAGAGGGACGACGGGAGAGGCACGAATATGACATATGAGAGCGCCCCTCGCGAAGCAACAGACGACAGCCAGCGAGGGCATGAATACGGCGCAAGTCCCTGGTCTGGGGACCAGCTGGGACGCATCAGCAGTGACGAGAGGCTGCAGCGTTTAACTGGAATGCCGATCAGGTATCAACACTATTTGCAGCTGCGCATCTGAGCGCAATAACCACTGAGGTGGGGGCATCATAGCCTGCTACTGCTACTACTTCTATTCCTGTTACCACCTTGTATTCACGACTTTTCGGACAGCGCCGAAACACCAGGCAAGTCCTTGCCCTCAAGCAGCTCGAGTGATGCACCACCACCCGTAGAGACGTGGCTAAGCTTGTCCTCAACGCCGTACTGCGCTGCGACAGTCGCAGTATCGCCACCACCAATGATGACAATCTTGCCGTCTTGCGCCGCGGCAACTGCGGCGTCCATCGTAGCCCGAGTGCCCTTCTCGAAGGCTTTCATCTCGAAGACGCCAGGAGGTCCGTTCCACAGAATCGTCTTGGCCTCGTTGATCGTCTTCTTGAAGAGCTCGATACTCTTCTCACCACAGTCGAGTCCCATCCATCCGGCTGGAATACCGTCCTTGTCCTCGGCGTAGCCAGTCTTTGCATCTGCCGCGAATTTGTCTGCTGTAGTGTAGTCCACGGGAAGAGTGATGGAGACATTTTGCTTCTTGGCCTTCTCGACCAGCTCCTTGACCTTTTTCGCGCCCGCTTCATCGTACAGCGAGTTTCCAATCTCCATATTGTCCAGCACCTTTTTGAATGTAAAAGCCATCCCGCCACAAATGATCAGAGAGTTCACCTTGTCCAGCATGTTCTCGATCAATTGAATCTTGTCCGAAACCTTCGCACCCCCCAGGATGGCCAGGAATGGCCGCTGCGGGTTCTCGAGAGCTTTGGCAAAGTATTCTAGCTCTTTCTTGACGAGGAAACCAGAAGCCTTCTGTGGGAGGTCTACGCCCACCATCGAGCTGTGCGCGCGATGTGCGGTGCCAAAGGCGTCATTGATGTACACATCACCGAGAGCAGTCAGTCCTTTTCGGAACTTCTCGACGTCCGCTTTGTCGGCTTTGGTCTTGTTACCATCCTTGTCCTTGCTCGAGCCCTCCTCTTCCGCATGGAACCGCAAATTCTCGAGAAGCACGACGCCTCCATTGCTCTGCTCGTTGACCACCTTTTCAACTTCAGGACCCACGCAGTCCTCAGTGAAGGTGACCTTCTTGCCGAGCAGCTTTTCGAGCTCTGCAGCGACGGGCTTGAGAGAGTACTTGCTGTTGGGCTTGCCGTCGGGGCGTCCGAGGTGGGACATCAGAACGACTGATTTGGCACCATGGTCGGCAGCGTACTTGATGGTCGGCAGAGCTCCGACGATTCGCTGATTGTTGGTGATCTTGGAATTGGTTTCTTTGTCCAGTGGGACGTTGAAGTCGACCTAGATATTCTGTCAATGCTTGGGTCATCGCAGCCCCGCACCTCCAGAGGAAACGCATACACGGATGAGGACGCGCTTGTCCTTGACGTCGACGTCGGTGATGGAGAGTTTGCTGCTGAGAGACATCTTGGGATATGTGAAGTGGGTGAGTAGGTATGGAGTTGAGGTGGAACGAGGAAATAAACAATTGAGCAGTCGTTGCGGACTTGGGATGTGATAAACTGCACGATTGCGGGGCAAAAAGAACAGCGTCTCGGGGATATCTTACGTCAAGCTTTGTCCGTTCGAGGGCAGCATCTCGGTGGTATACACGTACAGGTATTTGATAATATACTCACATACTGACATATGGATCATCGTGGCTGCGCTTCAGGATCTCGCAAAAGTAACGTACATGCATGCTAGAGACGCCCTATTTATTCCGAGGCAATGCTATCTGTGCTCCTTGCCATGCCCCAAACGCCAAGCTGGAGTAGAGGAAGGCATTCCGAGTCCTTCCGACTATGCGGTAGTTTTAAGTGCGGTAGTTTTTATGTCCACAAGCCTGTATTGGTATGGGTGGAAGCAGGTGGGGGTCGGACAATGTTGTGATGGCTCAGGCTGATACCGCTGGTGATCGTGCGGGACTTTCGACGGCCTCATCCGAGGAGTTGGTGAGCGACAAATACGCTGTCCAAAAGATACCGATCGTGGAGACGAATGGCTGGTTCGAGGTCAGCTCTGGGTCGTTTAACCTCCTATGCGTGGATATATGTACACTTACGATCTGGAATTGTATCGGTATCACCCGGAAGTTAAGCACTTGCACCAGCGGCCATACTATGAAGTTTGCCTTGAGTGCTGGAAGGTAGACGTCTTGAAATTTGCGCATGACCGCACGCTTGCCACCGCCCTCTGCGACCGTCATGAATGTGAAGAATGCCGCGAGCCCTGGACACGAGAAGATCAGTAATCAGGCTCATTTAGGGTGGGATGCAGTTAGTGTAGGTCCTCCACTACTGCTTGACATACCAACAGGCGCAAACAAAAATTGGTCAAAGGCCACTCTGCGGAAGGCGTTGAAAGTACCCTTGCCCTCTCCAATGGGGAAAATTCTGCTGAGGAAGCCGAACCATTTGTGCTGGATAGGTGCCATCATGAAGCCATACGCCATGAACCTCGTCAACCGCTCAAAGTCGAAGGGCGGAGGTCCACGCTTGGATGCCGGCGTTAGGTAGTCGTGTTCGGGCCAGGGCACCTTCTTGTCCAGATCTTGGATCTCAATCGAGAGGATGCTCTCGTCGCCATCGTGGGGAGTGAGCGCCTTCTGCCGTTGTCGATGTCGCACTGATGTCAGAGTCTGCGCCACTGTATCCGCGATTCCTCCTAGGACCTATGCGCAAGAGTCAATTCCGAGTCGCACTGCAAGCCTCGTCGGCGACGGCAGACGTACAGCGTTGGTGATCATGGTGGTGAGGACGGGTCTGTTCGCATAGTATGCATTGAACTTCCGCACGAGGATGGATACCATGGTGATCTGGACGAGGGCGATGATGGCGTGCAGCAGAGGATATCGGCCGTAGATGTATCGACTATTGAGCTGCCGAAGTACGCGTTTCCGCGCGTCGCGTATAAACATGGTGTGAAGTGCCAAGTTCAAATGCGAGATCTGCCAGATTTGCCCGTTATACTAGCCACGACGTAAGGTCGCTCGAGGGTGTGTACTGTACTCGTAGCAGGTACAGGTATGGTATGGACTGTATTGACGGGACTGGAGGTCAGGCAGGCACTTATGACGTCGCGGTGTTGAGTGCACGTGAGAAGGCAACCTGAGGAATACAGGTAATGTACAGTACAGGTAGGTACATGTACCTCCTAAGGTAGAACCTGCTGCCCGCGCCGGTGGTCGGATGCGGATGTACGATGAGACACAAACACAAAAACAGACACAGACACAGATGAAAGTACTCGTTGAATGCAAAATGGTGGAAGTCACGGTGGCGAGTGTTTGCAGGACGGCAAGACGGTGGAGGCACACGCAACACATGTACCCTGTTGAGAATTAATATGATGGCTGCCCTGGTTGCTGATCTTTGGCAACAAGGTTTCGACGGCTCCCTAGGTAGGTAAGGTACTGTAGAACTGCTATATAGAGAATCAGATGACATAAGCTACGCTACCTACCAGGTATAAGGTATCAGGTAAGGTATCAGCCTTCAAGTCAGCCCGGAGTCGGAAGCCAAGTTGACAAATGGCACTACCAAGGACAGAGACTCATCAGCCTCATTCGTACCAGTTAGACAGAAAGGGTGCATAGCGAGGAATTGATTGGCGAGTCTGGTAGCTCAATCATCACCCCACAAAGCATGCATGTTGAGGTCGGCTTATATACAGTACCTGTCAGTTGCAACAAGGTTATCTATGAAGTGTCCAGAGTCGAGAGTGCCGAACGCAAAGGACCACCCATCTTCAATATATTGTGCGTGTTCCCATGTGAAGTTCGCGAAACTGCTGCGTCGTCACCTAACAAGGCACTCTGGAGTGCTAAACCTGGGTGGTAGCCGAGAGCTTAATCTGCGCTGTCGTATATTTTCAGCCATTCATCGATCTAGCAAAAGGCAAGTAAGCCACAATGTTACAGAAGCGTTCGAACAACGCCAGGGTATCGTAATAATACGTGACATGTTGAAGGATGTAGTGCTTCCTGGTGACTTTTGATGCTCCTTGCTTTCGCGATCCTTTCCAGTGGTGCTCCTGATCACTTTGATCGCTCGTCACTTGCGCTTGTCGTCTTCCGTTGCATGTCCGTTGGCATGCCCATGGTCGTGATCGCCATGATCATCCGCGCCGTGCTCGGGGTCGTCGCTTCTTGCCACAAAATCGTCTTCAAAAGCAGTGCTAGTACTTTTGGTGGTGAACTTGATAGTGACACGCTTGGTACCCCTGACTTTCTGCGCGATTGCATCTCGGATAGCAAGTTGAACTTCGTCAGTGCGCATGACTGTCCAATCCTTTGGTACAAGCACCTCAACTTCAAAAATCAGGTTCTGGCCGGACTTGATGCCTTGCAACCCACGAATCTCCGCGCCATTCGCTTCAGCTGCCGCTGCCGCTGACACTTGTGCCTTTTCCCGAATCTCTTCATCGACTCCTCGATCTGCGAGCTCGTAGAGGGCCGACATCGTGTTTCCCCATCCCGCTTGTACAATCATGCCACTGATTACCAAGCCACCTACTGGGTCCAGCCAGCGTGCGCCTGGGAGGAAATGGCTGGCAATAATAGTGAATAGGGCGACAAAAGCAGTCAAACTATCGATCCTATGATGGTACGCCTGAGTCTGTTAGCACGGTCGCCTAGCAGTGAATGGTATGGTGGGGAACATGCATTGCTTGAAAGCACGCTGCTACGCTTCTCTTTGGCCACCTTCATCGTAGCTCGGTACAGCCACTCCTTGATCACGATCGACCCTGCTGCGAGCCATGCGGCATTAATATTCGGGCCAAGCTCTGCAGCCGCGTGGCCGGCGTCGTGATCATGATGGGAATGTGAGTGGGCGAGAAAACCCAAGTGGGACAAAACTTCGTGGATGTGCGGGAAGAACTGCTCGCTCAGCGCCAGAACAGCCTGCAAGCCTATGCCAATCCCGCCTCCCAGCAAGATAAAGGAAATAGCGAGGGCGCCGAGAGATTCGATCTTGCCATAACCCATGGGAAACCTCAACGTTGCCGGACGGATGGACCATGAAATAGTGGCCAGCGTCATGATATCGGACACCAAATCGGTCAATGAATGGAACGCGTCAGCTGTCAAGCTGCACTCCCCGTCAGCAAGCGCCAGTAGGTACCTCCTGCTACTCCCGCTGTTCGAGCCACTGCTCGTGCTCACGGCTGGCCATGCTTACGCTTTCGAATTGAAGACATATCCTCCCGCACCCTTTGCGATGGCCATTCCAAGATTGACGTACAAGCCAATCCTGGTGATGCGCACGCCGGGATCGTTCTTATTCTTGCTCGTGAGGTATGCATTGTCGCCATGGTGGTGGTGGTGGTGGTGATGGCCGGCGTGCGAGTGGCCAGCGTGTGTACGGGTATGGTCGGCCGACGTGGTGACAGAGGAGGTCGACATTGCCGGCGCTGTCGGGCGAGCAGGAGCAGCAGCAGCTGGCGAGCGATAGGGGCTGCGCGGTACTGGCGACGCGTGCGAAGTCGACGACAGGGCGATGTTCAGGAACACGCGGCGGCGGTGGTGGCTGTGGATCAACGGCGAGAAGAGGCGCGCTTTGGACAGGAATCGAAATCGGTGCAGTTGCACAACAGAGGTGGATGTGGTCGAGGCATTATTGCATGCGACAAGGGTGAACCCAAGCATAATAACAACAAGGACAGATGTCCCTACCTCCTATGACTAGCAGGTATCGAAGCTGGCTCCAGCTCTCTTCTGGCGACGATCGGGGGTGCGCGGCATCGCGCCGGGCCTCTCGTATGAGGCGTCATCCATGAACGTGTCACCACTCCCATCAACCAGACCACAACAGAGAACGTACCTCCTCATATGTAGCACCTTAGTCAGTAGGCACATGTACCTTACATGTAGATACGTCTTGGCAATCGGAAGATCTGTACCATCTGAAGTCCGATTACCTATGTACCTTGCCTGGGTAGGCAGGTTGATATAATAACGGGAGTCTTCCAAGAGTCTTCGAGAGCTCAGGTGGACGGTGGACCACATATGCCGTGTGTGCAGACGGGATCTCATTGTTGACATCGGCTTGGCAAACCTTGTTCAAGCTTATGTTGTTGCGGGTACTAGGATGTGCAATTCGAGTGAAGTACATGTCAGGTACATATGTACCTCATATATGCGCGGGAAGAGAAGAGAACCTACTGTATGTCAAAATGTGGGGCGGAACTACCTGTTGTCTTGGCTTTGGCATCCCGTGCAATGGAAGAAGAGGAGATGATGCCGCCTTCAATTGCTACATACCTGTATACGTACATACCTAATATGAATTACTGCCTCTTTTCTCCTTTCTTTCGCACAAGATCATTGCAGTCGTCATTCGTCACAAAAGTTAATAAAAGGTAAGGTACATATAAGAAACCGTGAAAGTCATAGGTGCCGGGGGGTATCTCTCATTGATTGCGTGTTACTGTACACACACATACACACAACTCCAACAACTGCTAGCTTGAGAGCACTGATTGAATACTGATACCTCCGCGTCCGTTCTGATCGAGAGAGCGGCGTTGCCGAGGTGCACTGACTGTTGGGGTTGGGAGCGGGGAGGGTTCGCGAGGTAACTTGGTGGTTGTTCTGCCCTCGAAAGTGCGTGGAATGGGTGGCGGGGGCTGGTAGAGAGGCAGTGGTTGTGGCAAGCTGCGCGATCGTACGTGTTCCTGATGTGACTGCAACTGCGTCTGCTCCCTCCCTGCGCGACGAGCGTGCCACGAGACAGCTTCTCTAGAAGATGTACCTGGTGCCACATCTAGCTCCGCGTCAGACCCAAAACCAATGCCAGAGTCGCTGTGGTGATCTGGTATAACCCAACGATCTTCTTTGGGTTGGTAGGCTGCCGAGGCTTTCCTCTGTGCCAATCGCGCTGTTGTTTGCAGCGTTTTGAAGCCTTTTTCCATACACTATGATGGACTATTAGAAGAAGCTCAGACACCAATACATGCTCATGGTAGCTTACCTTGGCTTCCACAACCAGCCATCGCTCTCCAACCCGAGCTGCTAACACCTCCCACATCTCCTTTCTACACGCCATGTACTCCGCAGCGAGCAGCTCGAGCTTGTGCGTGTCCCAGTCGTCGCCGTGACGGCGCTCGACAAGGCGTTCGTGTCGTTTGCGACAGGCATTTGCGCTTTTGTTTGGAAAGTATCGATTGGCGATTGGCTGCCAGTTGAGACCAGAGGCTCGAGCTTGAAGCAGTATCTCATCATCGCTGGAACTCCATATAGCTGCAACCTTTTGTGGAGGCTGTGGGGCTTCAGGATACGGGGCCAGCGATGGCATGGTATTTCTTGCGGATGTCCGGACCTGAGTCTGCTTAGGCATGATCGGAAGGTTGCGAATGTATGTCATGCGGATCGATCCACGTGTGCAGGTGGCCGGGCTGTTGCGCCAATACCTGTATCACTAGATCGCTGCCAGCGGCGATGAACACTGTCGTTGTGCTAAGCTCCAGGAGCAAGATTCGAAGAGGGGATTGAGATTACAAATTAGGTAGGTAGGTAAGGTAAGGTACCTAGGTAGGTAGGTATGATTTGAACAGAACGCCAGTACAGGGCGGAACGAGCAGTCAAAACAACGTTGCAGGGAAAGTGCAAACAGACCGGAAGTATTCGAAGATAGCCACGCGTTTGGAGAAGCGGCGGTTGCTGCCAGTTTATATCGGCCACTCCATCCCCATATGAGAGCCTCGAGCCCACGGGAAAGTGTTGCTGAAACAGCTGAACACTGTACTTGGCGTGGAGCTCGCAATGGGAAGCCTTGAGGCCTGCGTGTGCATGCTAGGCTGAAACGCCATTTAGCGATCGTGTTCAAGCGCTTCCGCATAAGGCATTGAATTGTCCCTCAGCGTGCCCTCCTAGTGGCCTACTCTGGATCTGAGACGTCCTGAATGGTAAATGGATCTGCTGCGCGAAGGGAGCGACGCGCCTGTTTCGGACTATAATCAGTTGCGCTGGCCCGACAGAGGGTCAAGAGGGTCAACAGGAGGCGCGAAGCTCGTGTCGGCGGCTAAGGTATGTCTGTTTCCTGCAGGTCTATATTATTAGGCATTCATATCGCGTGCCTAGTCCCACGGAATAGCAGTGATGCACCCATACACCACGGGTAATCATCGCAGGCACCAGATGATCTTCAAGAGTTGATGGCCATGGACCTGGTCGGCCTGTATGTGCCCAAAATCTGTCGGTCGCTATGGAGCGCCGCTGCGTGGGGGTGCTTGGTAGGGTGGCCAGTTCGAATTTGAGCACGAGCGCCGTGCCGTGCTCTGCTTGACCGGTCCTGTCCGCACTGTGCAGGTCGCATATCGTCGACCCGCGGATATCTCCTTTGCGGCTACTCCATCGATGAGAGCAGATTCAGCAGAAGTGAAGTCTGTGTGCTCCACTGGGGCCAGACGCCTGATTGGCGGCACCAGGCGGTTATGTGATGATGGAAGTTGCACCAATGAGAAAATTCCAGCACATGCCTTGGCTGAGATGTGTCCCTGCTCACGCTGCTACAATGAAATACCTCAAATCTAAAGGAGGTACAGCCGTGAAGTAGGAGGTACGTGGTGGCTACAGGACTGATTATACATCTCTCGAGCCGCCGAAACTATACTATCATTACAATCGTAAGGTACCTTACATACCTTATACATCCCAGGTTACCTTATCTTGAGAGTCTGGAGAAGGCAGTGAGTCGTCAGGAATGATGACTTTGCCTCCAGCCCACAGAACAGCCTGAGGCACACATGTGGCTGATGAGATACAGCAGACCTGACTTCAGGTTCTCTCAGGCAGGCCTTCTCTTGCATGAGTCATGCATGATAGAACAGCCGTTCGCTGTTGTTTAGCTTGGCTGACGGTAGGATCAGAGGTACAGGTAAGGGACATGTACCTCTGTGTGTGTAACGTCGCATCGTTCACGGGCCTTCTGGCCTCATCGTCCATCCATCCCATCTCATCCCTTCTGTCGTCCAACATGACGATGATCTGAGCATGTTCTTCTGGCGAGGCCGTGCCGTCTGGTCGTTTGTGCATCTGCGTGTGCCCCACCAGCACTGCAGAACAGACTGCCTCCTGCAGAGGTGCTCTGGTGGATGATGGTAGGGCAGCGTACATGTACCTACCTGATGTACAGGTGTGTGTACAGGTCTGTACCTACAGCCTACAGGTAGGTACATTACCTCCCTACTACCTCAGTACAACGTCAGCTAAGGTACTGTATCTGTAGGTAGGCAGACAGGCACAGGCGGCACAGCTTGACAGGATGGACACACGGACGGACGGGCAGCAGCAACTGTTGCAAGGGGTCTTCGGCTCGACGCATCGGCCCGTCCTTTCAACTTTCTTTGACAGGCACGACCGGGAGTCGCGTTATGCCTCGCGGTCGTGGTCGCGGTTGCGGTCGCCAGGCTCCACTCCTTCCTCTCCACTCCTTCTTTCCTTGATTGATAATTGATTGGGTGTCACCTTCCCTCACTCCACTGTTGCCGCCAGTGCCAGTGCCAGTGCCAGTGCCAGTGCCAGTGCCAGTGCCTCTCGCTTGACAGCCGCCTCCATCGCTTACCTTACATGCACATGACCTACGGTATTTCACTTCAGCAACTCACCTACCTCCACCACCGAGATTCACTTCAGTACCATGGTCGCCGAAAGGCCTTCGACAGAGCAGCATTGCTGCGGCAGAGAGAGGGAGATGCTCCCATTATCGAGCTGTCACATTCGATGCTGTGTCCACGATGAGCCTCTCATCGTTGGCACAATACGCATGCTACCGGCGCGCTACCAACCATATCCTGCATATGTCTCGCATATCTCTGGCATGTTGCGTGATCCGGTAAACGATTGATGCCGGACCACCCTCTCGCTGATACATTCTCGCCTGCAAATCCCGTCCGACTCCCTTTCATCCCCGCCTCGCCGCGCCGCACGTTCTGAGCACCCTCGCCATGAACACATTGCACACTGCTCCTCTCGCAATACCACTACCGGCCCTTCAAACCACTCTGCCGTCGTCCGGACAATCAGCCAACCCGCAAGCAGACCCGGGGAACACGCCGAGACGGCCCTGCAGGCGATGAACAGCCCTTGGATATGCTCTGCGCTGGCGAACGGGAAGCAGCATATCAATGCTGATGACAGGCACGAACCGAGCAATCAGCTCTTTGCAGGGGCCGGACTGAACGCACAACACTGCACTCCGCGATGCTCTTCTTGACAGGTCCGGAAGCTGTCGCCTCTTAGTGACATGCTGGATGGAGATTAGCCACTCCGGCAGCCCGTGCCAGCTATACTCCGTCCCGCGCGGAACACGCCAGTGTCCTCCTGTTCCACACGGTAGTCCTACAGGTCTATGTGTCTGCAACACATGACCGAGGCGCGGCACCTTCTGCCAGATGTCTCCCGACATTACCTGACGGCAAGTGTCAAACGCATCGCCAGCACTGTTCGTGGGTGTTCGTGGGGTTTGGTGATGAAACATAATGTACAAAGCACAGAGGACGCCCGTGGCAAAGCCCAGGCCTCTAACTCACTGTCTGTATTTCGCTAGGAGGTTGGTTTGTTGCTTCTGTTCGCTTTTGCTTCACATTGTCGGTGGCTGCTGTTTTGTCTTTTCTACTCGGTGGCCCATTCCCACTTGCATTTGCATTGCCCCCATCAGGCTCTTCACAAGAACGAACGAGATCCGGAAATCCGCCACAGATCGTTTGAAGAACCGGGCTTCCACGCCCGCAGGCTGGACGCACTACCCTCGCCACCGCGACCCGCATCGCAGACCGCACCATTCAATTCCACCTAGCGCATATCAAGCCACGACGTTCACTCACTCGTGCATCAAGCAAGCTCCAGTCGCCGAGCGCGCTAGTAGCCGCACCATCACCACCACTTTCACCGCCTTACTTGATTCATTGAACGATATTCCAGCTCGAACACCAGCGTTCCTGCCAAATCCCATCGGCATATACGTTCGCGTGCATTCGATCGGCATTGAACCAATTAGACGGACGTGCGGAACGCTAAATTCAAGGTATGTGCACTCCGAACTCATGGCTGCCGGCGGCATTCCACTGGCTGCAGCTGTGGTGTGGGCGATGCTGATAATCTGTAGAGACTGCCCGCAACATGGCCACCGCCAGCTTCGCCACCTACCACCCACACTACGCTGCCCGTCAATTCATGTCTCCGTCTTATGGGCAGTCTCAGAGTGCGAGACAATCTTACCCTCTAACACGCCACACAACATCGATGCCTCGCCCGGTGCGCGAGTCAACACCAGACGTAATGAATCACAGTCTCCAGACTCCCAGACCTGCCACTTCAACCAACTCCAGCTTTAGAAGCACCTTCTGCGATGGTAGTAGCCATTATCTCGCGACACCACCAAGTGCCGTGAGCGATCTCCCGGCATTCGACCTCTTCTCATGGCGTGACGCAAAATTCGAGTTGCCACTTGACGATCGCTATGCAAACGTCAGTGCCCCAGAATCCCCAAACAGTATGTCGAAGGTCACTGGAAGCTGTCAGGAGCAGAACTTGTGGATGAATCAAGCCGGTACCACATTCACCCCGTCTGCAGAACATCAGCCCATGATCAATCACGTCCCAAGAAACCTCCTTCTGCTGGACCCCGCCGATTGTTACTCCGGAAGTGCCTCACACGGTGGCACGCCCACCGTGTCCGTCTCTAGTCGTATCGACAACGTTTACACTACTCGCAGCCCTTCGCTTCTGGCTGTCGAAGTTGATACCTCGGAGTACGACATTGTGCAGCCCGAGCAGTGGATGTACTCAGTCACCGAATATGAAGACGATAATGCTACTTCGCCATCTTCCACCGATACTCATAGCAGCGGTCCACAGACGCCAGCGGATGCTCAGCTCAGTGCTACATTCTTCCCCTTTCAAAATAGTCAGGCCTATGATGCACCTTCCTTCGAACAGGCTCATTCTGACATTACCACCTCCTTCGGTTCTCTCTCCTCCACCTCATCTCTGCCTCGGTCGATGATTGAACAAGCTCATTGTACATCGACTGCTGCGTCCTTCGGCAATTTGACCTTCGCCTCTGTCACTTCGCCGCAAGCAGATTCATGGCCTATGCTTGATGTACATGCATCAGGAAACTACGACCCTCATACTCATGGCGCGCAGAACGCAGGCCCCGGCGTCATCTCCAGCTACGAGCGCTTCCAGGGCATCCAGCCTACTGCTGTTCAATCTGCCACTGTGCAGCCAGTCTTCCAGCCCGCGTTCGGCGGCCTTCAAGAGTTTGCTGATGCTAGCTTAGAGGCCAGCCCTGAGGCCTGCAGCGATGACGAATCTGTGTCCGAAGTCGACGATGGGTTCGGCGAGGATATGAATGACCGAGCTCTCCACGATGCTCAGGTGCGCCGCGATCGCGACAAGTACCTGCTCAAGATGAGACATGAGGGCTTCTCTTATAAAGAGATCAAGAGGAGAGGAAACTTCCGCGAGGCGGAATCCACTCTACGGGGTCGCGTGAGGGTCCTCACGAAGGACAAAGCCGATCGTGTCCGTCGACCAGAGTGGACGGAAGACGATGTAAGTCAACGCATCCGCAGGGGACTTGTTCGTCCCGCTCCATACCTTTCTGACACAGTACTAGCTCCGGATTCTTCATAGAGCTGTCACTCGATTCTCGAGCGCTCGAGGTCGTAGTGGTGCTCGTGATGGCGGTCGATTGCCATGGAAGAAGATCAGTGACTACCTTGTGCATAATGGAAGCACATACCACTTTGCAGCCGCTACCTGTGCTCGCAAGTGGAAGGAGCTGGATTCCAGATGACTTCAGCATGACTCTACCGACCGTGCATTTGTAGTGGTATAAGGTAGCGCACAGTTGCCATTGCACGAATGGCTACCTCTGAGTATAGCTTGGCTGAACATCATCGTCCGTTAAATCTCATCGAGAATGAAGGGAGAATATACATAGCTATCAAGAACAATACAGAGACCATATGATTTCATAAGCTCCCAATTCGCAGAATAGGCGCCTGTCCAACTGATTCGTGAGCGTAAGAACCAGACGGTGAGGTCGGGTGGCTCGCTCACTGACCGCGATGCATAGATGCGATGCTGTTTAGGTACAGGTATGCCGTATGTCACGGTCACGGAGGTAAGGTAAGGTACATGTAGGTAAGGTAGTAGTGCTCACCTGGAGGACCAGTGGACCTGAGGTGTTGTTGTGCCGGATCCCCGGGACGGGAAGAGCCGATGGAATGATGACGGTCGGGTCTGCAATGGCAGAGCATACATAATAATAATGTAGGTAAGGTACCAAAGAACCAAGGTACGTACCTAGTACAGTGATGGAGAATCGTCTACGACTGACCGTAGCACCCGACGTTAGGCAGCCTTAATTCATAGCTTTGCGGAAAAGTAGGTACCGTACCTACCTACCTACATACCAACTACCTGCCCACCTCAGGGACCTGCCTTCACCACGCGCTCACTCACTCACTCACTCACTCACTGCCTTCGCCACTATCGTCCGGGATTCAGCAGACCAAATCTGCCTGCAATGCTGCCGTCGACGCCGTAGCCTGCGCCGGACCACCACCCGCTCCTCCTCCTGCTCCTCCTCCTCCCCTCCGCCGCCGTCCCGCCGCCTCCGCCGCCGCCGGACACTGAACCCCCGTTGTTGATGCTCCGCTCATGTCCCTCGGAACCCACCGCAGCAATCCGGCTGTGGCAATGAGCAGCTCATTCGAGAAGAGCGTCAAGGGCGGCACCAAAGTCAAGCTCGCGCCGCCAAAGTCCAAGTATGTCGAGCACATTCTGCTGGCGACACAGTCAGGCGAGGCAGGCGTCGCCGAGGTGTTCCGCACGCTGCAAAACCGCCTGCGCGATGCGACATGGACGGTGGCCTTCAAGGCGCTGATTATCGTGCACCTGCTCATCAAGGAGGGCGTGCAGGACGTCACGCTGCGCTATCTGGCCGTGGCCCCGCGCAACAGGCTGGCCATCAACACTTTTACCGACGTGCAGACCCAGGGCCACAACATTCGCTTGTACTCCGAATACCTGCTTGCGCGCGCCCAGGCATACGAGAGGTCCAAGTGCGACCACGTGCGTGCTGGCGAAGGCCGTATGAAGCGTCTGACGGTGGAGACGGGCTTATTGCGTCAAACGGAGATTGTGCAGGACCAGGTACGCGCACTCGTCAAGTGCGACCTACTCAGCAACGATGTCGAGAACGAAATCTCCCTGACGGCGTTTCGGCTGCTGACGCGGGACCTGCTCGATTTGTACAATGTGGAAAATGAGGCAGTAATGAATGTGCTGAGCCACTATTTCGAGATGTCCAGGCCGGATGCCGAGCGCTCTATTACTATTTACAAGACGTTTTGCAAGCAGACGGAACAAGTTGTACAATATCTCAGTGTTGCGCGCCAGTACGAACACGCTACGAGACTCGAGATCCCTAAGCTGAAGCATGCGCCAACCAGTCTCGCAGCTTCGCTCCAGGAATACCTGGACGATCAGGACTTTGAGATGAACCGCCGGCGCTATCTTGCAGAGCGCGATGGGACAAAGCCGAGTACTAATGCTGCGTTGTCAAAGTCGGGTCTACAAGCCTCGAAGCCTGCACCAGCTAGTGCAAAGTCTACACCATTTGACAATATGGCGCCTAGCACGACCCTTGCTGCACCAAGCGAAGCTTCGAAGGGGCCTGCTTCTGATCTTATAGACTTCTTCGGATCTATTGAGCAGAATCAGGAGACGATGCAAACGAATCCATTCCTACAGCAGAAAGCACAGCAGTCACTGCTGCAGCCGCAAATGACTGGGTATCAATACACTCCTGTAAGTGTCGGCTATCAGCAAGAATCCCAGCCCGCTATGAACGGCTATGGGACGAGTCTCTATGGGCAACAGGAATCTCAGCCTCCACAGCAACAATTGCAGCCTCTAGAAACACAGTTCACTGGTGCCGGATTTGGTGGCTACGGGCCTCAACCGGAGCATCAGCAAATCTTTAATACCGGGTCGCAATACCTGCAGTCGCCCGCACCAGTCCAATCGCAGACAACAAATCCATTTCGTCAATCAATGATGGCTGCCGGACCTAGTCTCGGGGCAGGCACACTTCCACAGCAAGGTCTCGCCCGACATTCCACGAATCCATTTGCAAAAAGCACGTTCGCACCGATACCCGAGAATGTGCCCTCAACACAACAACAACAACAACAACAACAACAAACATCTCCTTTTGGCGCGCCCACTCAATATCAGCCTCAGGTACCACAAGCCACTGGCACCAACCCATTCGTGAGGAGAACCGCAGCTCCGGAGCAGGCCTCACCAGGGCCGCCAAATGCGCTTCAAGTGCAACCTACTGGCAGCACCAACCCCTTCCGCCAGTCGCAATTTGTGAATCAACAGTCCGGGGTGGGCTGGCAACATGGACCACAGGGCACACTCATGGGGCTCGAAAGTCTCGAGACAGTGCCCGTGTTTCCACGACCCAGCGGCGGCGGCGGACAGTTCTCTCAGCCACAACAGTCTCCGTGGGCGGTGTGAACCCTGTCGAGACCATGGTGTGTATCTCTTGCTTCGAACTTTAGCGTGGAGTTGAGCGGAAACTATATTTCCATGCCATGCTGCATAAACTAGTCCCAGTCAGCAATAGTCACGACATGTCATTATTGTACCTTACCTATTGTTCGCCATGCAAGCATAGGTAGGTTGTCACTGTCTTTTTCAGTGGCACATCAAGTCAACCATACCTAAGGTACTTTAGGACTGCACCGTCTTCTCATCCTGGAACACGCCAAAGCGGGGATGCCCATGGTCATCGATCCAGGCGCGAAAGAGACCGCCACAATTGTGGTCATAGACAATGTGGCCGTGATCATCTCGGAGTTCAATACCAATCATGCCTCCTTCCCCTTCACCCGTCTTGCCCCACCGGTCACCCGCTGATTGTTCCAGCTGGCCGTGCGGACCCGCCACAGCTGTGACTGCACTCTGCAAAGATGAGCAGGACAGGTTCGGGTTCGGGTTCGAGGAGTGATAGCGGGCAATTGCTGCTGCTGTTCGTGCCGCATTGGTTCGGAGGAAGCTATCGCCGTTGCCGGTTCCCGATATAGCTACGGCTCGTCGTTTCGGTTCATCATCATCTTCATCAGCAACAGCAGTGTAGGCGTACCCTTGTGCATCTTCTTCAGTGGGCAGTACGGAGTACTGATGGCTATGGAGGAGGAGGCTAGGCAAGCAATCTGCGAACCATGATACGGTGGGTGTGGTTGGGGGAGGTGGTGGACGCTTCTCGTGCCACTGCTCAGCCCAAAAGCCTTTGTGGGGTGGTTAGCTGGAAGAAGAAGAAGGAGAAGAAGAAGATCAAAGCTCACCTGCACCTAACGTTGGGGTGTCTCCGATTCTTCCAGCTAGCTGTAATGGAGATTAGCCTTGGTCCACGTCCAAGAGTCTCAAAGGGCTGCTCCTTTGCAGAGGATCTTCTCATACTTTGTTGGTCAAGCCGCCTGTTGACGTACAAACACAGAGCGTGCCCTCACTGTCAAGCACTACGGCTCCTACGGTACCTTGGGGCAAATAGTCTTTACCATTCCAGCTGGGATCCCGCGGACGATGTTCTCCTCGCCCTGCACTGCCATCGGTGGCGGGCAATGCGTCAGTGGTACATGACGACCTGCGCTCGTCCGCCTGTCGTCGATTCCTCTCATACGTCGCATCATCATGCTCCAGACCCAGACCTCTGCGGTGCTCGTCCCACCTTCTGCGCGACCAGAAATAACTCGGCAGGACCGATTCCAAGCCCCATTCGCGATTCAAACGGTCGCAGACTTCCCCCGCGAGCTGACAATGTCCTTGGGCCCCGCCTCCATCCTCGCCTTGCCCTCGGACCAACAACGCTCTGGCCAATTTGATGGGAGACTTGGCGTGGCGAACTTGCATCACGCCGACGCCGCGCTTGATATAGCCGCTGCTCACCATGACAGAGGCCTCAAGTTCATGTGTGCCGTCGCGGGTGAAGACGGCGCCATAGCCGGCATTGAACAGCGGGTCTTCCTCGAGGAGCGACACGGCATAGGTGGCTACGTCGAGAGCGGTTGCATGCGGCTGTTGGAGGTCCAGATGGGCGCGATGCAGAATGGATAACAAGGCATGGCGGTATTGTTGGTAGGACTTGTCTGGGAGATTGTCCCGAGTGATGTTGCCTGCTCCGCCGTGGATAATGATTCGAGGCGGGATCGGGCGGGCTTTTTCGGTTTGTGCGTACTGCATGACTGCCTGAGGTATGTATGTGACAGTAGGTAGGTAGGTAAGGTAGGTAGGTTATGTAAGTATATAGTACCCGATATTGTAGACTGTCCACTACTCCGCCCGTTGTTTGTGGAAGATGTATACCTACCTGTACCTACCTAAAGGTACCTTACCGTACACATGGAAGGTGCAGTGGAGTGTACTGGAAGGTAGCCCTTATCTACGTGCCGACATCGGCTCTCGAGTGAGATAAGGGACCTACCAACTACCTTGTGCCTCAGGCGACAGTCTCTGCCAAGCCACTCGCCCATATCCGTGCGGCCCGTGCCCTACACCTCCTACCTCTAGGAGGTAAGAGGTACTACCTTCAGGTAACTAACCTCCTACCTCTCTCACTAAGGTACCTCCTACACCATCGATCTTATTGCAATACAATAGTGAATGAGATGCGATGCCACCCATGGGCTTGGTCGAGCTCATGCCAGCCCGGCTGCTGTGCCACCGATACCAACAAGCGCCGCTTCGTTCTCTCACCGACTTCCTGCACTAGCCTCGTAAAGGAGCTCATATCATGCCGGAACATCTTCCCAGTGCGCTTGTTGGCGGGATGATCTACTTCCTTGGCGTGGCTGACGGCAGTCTGCCGCCCGAACACCATCGATCCAGCTTGGGGCCGGAGGAGACGGATTGCTCTCGAAACGGCTTCGACTTGGTCGTCCCAGGAGAACAGGTGGAAGAAGGAGGCTGCATGAACCATGTCGAACTGCTCTCTGACCAGGCCAGCAACGTCGTCGGCGAAGAAGTCACCAGAGAGGATATTGGGCCCGAGTCGATCGCGGTCCTGGAACAGTTCAAACCCAAGATCCACAAAGCCGGGCTCCAGTTCGCTGCCGTAGACGCTGGATGCCGGAGCGCCATCGTGGATGAGCTTGCGGATGTCCTGACCGAAACAACAGGCGAGATCGAGCAATTTCTCGCCACACCGCAGACGGTCCAGCACGGACTGGTAGTGCTCCGATTGGCTGATGCTGAATTCGAGAAAGTAGTAATTACCCACGCATGGATATTTGAACACCGCCCAGGCTCGGTCCCTCTGTATGGACTCCATCAGTAGCGCCCCAGACATGGCACACGGCAAATGAACATACCACCGTCCGGACGTGTGATATCAATTGGTCCTCAGGTACGCCGCTGTACTCGACCAGAATCTCGTATGCTTGCTGGCTGATACACGGATCCGCCTCTGTGAAGTAGACTTCGAGATCTGTCGACTCGGCTCCACTATCGACTGGTGTCAGAGCTTTTACCGCCATAGTCAGAGTTACGGCACGCTAAAAGATTGGTTATTGGACATGTAAGCAATTTGCCTTGCACTGATACATGTGCTATATGTAGTTCTTCGTGTCTGACATGTTGCTTCTGCACATCGAGCGACGTGTCGGATATGAAGTGCCCACCTCCCAACTTCCGCAGCACGGCCACATGTAGTAGCTCATTCTGGAGGGAGTGATGCCATTTGTAAGGGTGGAGCCCGACCACATGCAAGAGTTATGCTATAGGCTCCTAGCTGGTGGTTTGATTGCTGACTGTTACAAGCCTCGGCACTGGCGCCGCAATGCTCTCCCATGCTAATCACAGTCAGAATCGTAAGCAGACTTACGTGGCGTGTCCAGTGGAAGTAGTCAGCTGAAGCACATAGGACACGCCACTACATGGCTCTTACGCAAAGGAAATGTCCTAAATGGGAAGGCAACAAGTCAGCTTTGGGGCCACACACATGGTATGGGCGCGCATTCACACGCCATGATATAATAAGGGGTGAGAGCTAGTTCCATGGACAATTGGTCATCAGCGACAACACCGTTTACTAACCTCCACGCTGGTCCCCCCGAAACTGCATATATGCGTGGCCGCTCCCGGCTTGTTGTATAGTATCTATCCGTCATTGATCATTGATTCCCCGCCACAATCCCCAAATCGCCGGACCCGCAAGGCATCGAAAGGGTCCTCATCGACCTTCCAATAACTCCCGTTTCACGCCCTTACTACGACTACAATCTCGGAACACGATGCGAGTTTTAGTGACTGGAGGCAGTGGATACCTTGCGGGCCACATAATCGATCAGCTGCTTCAGTATGTCTGAGACACGGCGCTTGCCCCGTGACTTTGCCCCCCCCCCCCCCCCAAAAAAACATGGAGACTGTTACATACTGATGTTTCGCTCTCTCGTTGCCGCCGCGCGCAGACGAGGGCATAGCGTCGTGACGACGACAAGAACGCAAGCGAAGGCGAGCGGATTGTTGAGACGCTATGCACAACACGGCAAGGACGTGTTTGACGTGGTGATAGTGGAGGATATTGCAGTAGAAGCGGCGTTTGACCAGGCTGTGGTCTCGACGCCTCCCTTCGATGCCGTCTGTCATCCCACCTCTCCGTTTTACTTTGATGTCACCGGTAAGCAAGCAATGCATCGTTGGGAAAATGGAGAGAGAGAGAGAGAGCAATACGGGTTCGTGCGACTGGGCATTCTGCTAAGATCTTCTTGTCAATTGCTTAAAGACATTCAGAAGGGTTCGTGCCACGATCCTACACCCATGACCGGGGTGAGAGCATCGCGTGCTGACCGTTGCGACAGAATTGCTCGATCCAGCAATCATGGGAACCATGTGAGTACCTTAGTGCAACTGTGCAAGCAGCGCCAGCATGACGACAAAACGACCGCGTCGGCGACTTGCTAGGAAGCAAGGCAGGCATATGGGAACCCCCGTCTCACTGACTATCTACATACTTGTGCGACCATATCAGTGGAATCCTGCAATCCATCAAAGCTCATGCACCTACCGTCCGGCGCGTGGTGATCACATCGTCGCTCGCTTCCATGATACACCCGTGGCAAGGTGATTGGCGTAAGTCGATTGTGACTTTTTTGGAAGGGGTCGGCAGGGCTGGGCAGTACAGGGCTGGCTGGCTGGCTGTTGGTTCAAGCCAACCCCTGGCACCCCCGTTGGAGGCCCTGTCGATCACACTTGACCTGGCTGTCGGGTGTACTTCGCTTCTCGAACAGAAGAAACGCACACCCTGGAGAATATACTGGTACCCCTCATCATCATACTACGAACTACTACCACCACCACTACAACTACGACTGAGTAGGCCGTGATTGAGATGATTATTACTGACAAGATGATTCCCGAACAGCGGGCAACTGGCCAGGGCATGTTTACACCGAAGCTGACTGGAACCCAATCACTCTCGACCAAGCATTAGCTGATGTGCTCTGCGGATATCGTTTCTCCAAGAAACAAGCCGAGCAGGCGGCGTGGAACTTCCTAGCAACTGAGAGGCCCAATTTCACTCTACAGACCATTTGTCCCCCGCTCATGCTCGGTCCGACGGCGTCAGGGGATCTTTGGGAAGGCAGTCTCGCTAATGTCAACGAAAGCTTGAAACGAGTTCGCGATATCTGCTTCGGGAAGGCTAGGGCAGAAAACGAGATACCGTAAGCGATTCTTTTTTTTTTTGGTGTGCTCCCTCCCTCCCTCCCTTCCTTCCGAATATTCCCTTTTATCACATCGATTCATCACAGATTCAACACACAGATCATCAAAGGATGATGCCTGTTCCACACCATCATCATCATCATCATCATCATCCCGACCCCCCTGTCCCCGGACCCCCAGGCTGATTCGCAAAAAAACCCCTCCAGGCCCAATGGCGCTAGTTTCGTCTTCACCGATGTCCGGTATGAAAATTAGTGCGACATTTTAGCGAGAGACACTTTCTTTCTAAAAACAAAGAAAAACTCTCCGAAAGACCCAAGATAAGACCATTTGGCAAGCTTGCTTGACATCTTGCGGCCCGTCCCTAACTAACCAATCCTTTCTTTTTGTTTATAGTGACGCAGCGCATTACCACGTGTTGGCACTCGAACGGCCCGAAGAAGTGTCCGAGAGGTACTTTATCCCCACGGGTTGGTTTGCCAACGAGGATATTGCGCGCATTGCCCGGGACCACTTTCACGATCTCGCAGCAGATTGCATTCCGCTTCCCGGCACTCCCGGCGGGGGTTGGCCCCAGGATGGCATGTACACGGTTGATAACTCTCACACGCGCAACGCGTTCCCAGACTTGGTCACATTTTACTCGTTGGAGACGTGCATCGTGGACACGGTGCGCAGTCTTCTGGCCGTCGTTGCATCTGCATCTGCATCTGCATCTGCATCATCATCATCATCATCCCCGTCATTTTCATCATGACCATGGTCATCATCATCATCATGATCATTATCATCAGGTGGAATGGCTGGATGAACTTGCAAAGGGCATCAACATCATTAGGTACTACTGCACCTTAGTACTGGGGCCTGGTTCAAAGGAGGGGAGGGTGAGGAGGGGGGGTTCATAGCAAAGTCAGACAATCATCTTCACAACTCGCTTGCATTATTTTGGCCATTCAGATTTCGCACTATCCATCAAGAAATCACATGGGTCTCTTCTGCAGACCATCCCGCCGCAATTTATCCAGCCGATGCTGAGGCGCCATGGTGTGGTATATGCGCGTTCCAGGCTTCCACCTCTATCATATCTCCTTTCCCCCCGCCGGTACCCCCGTAAGTATACTCCTCATTAGGCATCACACTTCACCACAAATGGAACCACTTGTGAAACCGGGCATTCAATCCAGTGGGAAGCCCTTTCGCTCCCAGTCTCTCCATTCTTGCACAGCGTGCCGCAACGTGGCGATCAGACGGGGCAGACGGCGGGAGACGATGCCTTCGCCATCTCCCAGTGCGCCCGAATGATCGCCAGCTAGCACGGTGTAGTAGGCGGTGATCATGGCGTCTAAGTCGGGAAAACCTGCCAGTTTCGCCTGCTCGGAGACATACTTGACGCGTTCTTCCACCGACGAGCCGCTGCTGATGTGTGCCGCGGACGGTGCCAATGGCAAGTCGACCGAGGTCATGCTCGATGATCTGTACGAGTCGTTCGGGGAGTGCAGATCGGACAACGAGGCGGGGCTCAGGAAGTTCGACGGCGACTCTTCTCGACTCGTGCCCATGCTGGTCGAAGTCATGGTGCGACAGTCCTGATACGTCACGGCGTCCATGTAATCCGGCTGCGTCGCGTGAGTTCCATGCACATCTGTATAGTTTTGGGTCAGTCAGTCCATGCTCCGTCCGCCCGCTCCGGGGAACGAACACGTGATGTAAGTGAACGACTGACCTCCGAAGTAATCAAAGCACTGCGTCGGGTGATCGCCAAAGGGAGTCGAGTGTGATGGGAGATGCAGGCTGTCAAGTGCCATGCTGCTAGCGGACATGTCGTGGCGCCCACTGTTGTTGCTGAGCATGCCAAACGCGGCCATGTGGTGGTGGTGGGATGGATGAGACCGGCTGTCGACGGGGCTCAAGCCCATCATCGCGATCGTGTGATCGCGCGTGTCGTTGGGTGATGAGCTGGGCATCATGTTGGCGGCAGGTGCTCCAGAAGGGTAGCCCGTACTCAGCTGTGAGTCTCGTCTTGGCGGGAAGGTGCAGCTGTGGTCTGTCGCGGCAGTTGCCACCCGCAACGACGCGGTAGGTGACATGGATATGGATGCGCCACGTTGCTTGGCAGTGACAGCAGCAGAAGAACACGACGACGGGGCAGTCGACGCAGAAGATGAAGAAGAAGAAGCAGAAGATGAAGATGAAGCAGAAGATGATGATGATGATGATAATGATGAAGAAGAAGACGAGGTAGAACAGGAAGGTTGAAGCGGAGGGCTCGAGGAAGAGCCCTCCAGTTGTTCCACTTTGGCTTGGAGTTCTTCGACACGCGCTTTCATGCGCTGACCTACAGGCTCGATGTCAGCACATGTCTAGGCTCGACGAGGCATGTTGTTATGATAACTTACGATACGACCGCTGAGCCACGCGGTTCTGCATGCGTTTCTTCGCCTTGCGATCGGCAGTGTGCGCCCAGTCGTCGGCGCGCGCGTCAGGCTCACTGGCGTGTTCACGTTCGTAGTGCGAAGTGGCGTCGGCTTCCGCCGAGGGCACTTCGCTGACCGCACAGTGATCAGACATCATGGCCGTCGAATCGGGCTTGCTTGCGCCAGGCTCCGGAGCGGGAGAGAGGGGGGACGGAGGGGGAGGGCGCGATTGGGTCCAGGGAGAGGGGGAGCAGGCGGAGGCAAAGGCAAAGGCGGAGGCGGAGACGGATGAGTGGTTCAGGAGCAGCAGTAGGAGCAGCAGCAGCAGTCCGGGTTGGGAGATGAGGCAACGCCCGCAGAGGTAGTGGCAGTGGCAGTGGCGGTAGGTAGTAGTGACAGCAGGAATATAACAGCAGGAATAGCAGCAGCAGCAGCAGCAGCAGCAGCAGTACCTTAGTAGTAGCGGCAGTGGCAGTGGCAGTCCTCACAGGAGAAGTCGTATTATATCCGGCGTGGTAGATACATTCGGAGGTAGCTGTGTGTCGACAATGGCAATTATTGTGGTGCTGGCTGGCTGGCTGGCTGGTACGGTATCTGCATCAAAGTACCTTACCTAGGCGGGCTACCGACTAGCCTGGACGAGACTCGACTCGGTACATAGAGCCAGATAGGCAGTGCAAGCTGGAACAGTAGTGCGATGCATGGTGGCAGAAAGGGTCTGGTAGGTAGCCAGCCAGCCAGCCAGCCAGCGGCAGCGGGCATAGAGTTGACGACGAGGCAGGACTGGTTAGTAGGTAGGAACTAGCTGGGAGCAGGTCGTTGTTGCGCGTGGCTCGGTCGTGTAAGGTAGGTAAGGTACATGTAGGTAAGGTAGGTGGGCAGGTAGGTATGGGTCGCTTCTCAATGGGTGCAGTGGGACAGGATACCTTACAGGAGGACGCGCACGCGCAATGGAAGGCGACAGGATGTCACAGTCTCACAAGAGAGAGTGGAGACAGAGAGAGAGAGAGAGAGAGACAGAGAGAGAGAGAGAGGAGGGAGAACA
>NW_016017383.1:2836903-2919232 GCF_000320565.1 Sphaerulina musiva SO2202
AGAGAGAGAGAGAGAGAGACAGAGAGAGAGAGAGAGAGGGGAGGAACATGGGGAAGTCGCGAAACGCAAGGCCCGTGCCCCACACGACAGGGAGCGGCAGACCCGAGAGCTGGTACCAACAGCCCAAGTGGATCTGCAGGCACGCGCATTTAAGCTTTCGGAGCTTATTCAAGAGTCCGTGTGTAGCGTGTCTCGTGGCGAGATTCACGCCAGCGGTACCTCCTAGGAGAATAACCCCAGGTAGGGGTAGGGGCTGGTACATGTAGCCCTGTGCGTGTACGTAGTGGTGGTGCAACTCGGGCTCCCGTAAGTAATGTATCTGTAGCCTGTAGCCTGTAGCCTGTAGTCTGTACCCTGTAGCCTCCTGTGTCGTAGTCCCACCACTGCAGAACTAGCATTGCTAGGAGGTAGTTCCTTGTACTCCTGGCCCTGTGCCAGTGTGCACTAGGACGTACATCGAGTTAGGTAGGCTGTGTGAGTCCACTGCACGCACACGCCCGAAACGGCGCCCAGGCCCAGAGCGACAGGTAGTACGGTACATCCTTAGTAGGCTCCTCTCCCCTCCTTCTACAGTGGTCCAGTGCTCCAGTGCTCCAGTGCTCCTCTTCCTCCTCCTCCTCCTCCTCCTCCTCCTCCTCCTCTTCCTCCTCTTCCTGCCCTATGCACCGCGGGTAGGGGTGCTGTCATCCTGCAGCTGCGCGCGTACGAGACGAGACTCGTGCGAGGAGGGGCCCGGCTCACGCCTCACGCCAGGGACGGACGCTTGATGGCGTTTCTTCGCCCATTTTCGGGAAACTGTAGGGCGACGGCACCAAGTCCCTGGCACTGCCAACACCATCTCATCCCGTCCATCCATCCATCCATCCATCCATCCATCCCGTCCATCCCGTCCATCCCGTCCATTGATCAGGTATCATGGTATGCTCTGTACAACTCTGGTACCACATATAGTCAGCTCCTATACTAGTAACACTACACTCACTCCTACACTCACTCCTACATGTCCCTGGCTCGCTGGCACCCAGTGGGCCGGCTCTGGCCGATCGTCGTCACGCCCGTCCGCTGCCGCCACCGCTGCTGCGACGGACGCGATGCCATGCCATGCTACTGCTTATGCTACTCGTGCTCTGTGATGCTGTGCGACCTTGCCTATGCTCTATGTGATGCTCTGCCTCTCTGCCACTTGCACCGACCGACTGTACCTATGCAATGCAACTCTCAACCAACGCCTCGTTCGCTTCGCTTGCCGACTTCCCTGCCTGCTTCCTTCACGCCTGCATCTGGCGCCAGCAACGCCTCCCTCAGCCTGCCAGCCTACCGTACCTACCGTACCTACCGTACCTACCGTACCTACCGTACCTACCGTACCTACCTAACCTGCACCTGCACCTGCACCTGCACCTGCACCTGCCTGGCCAAACCATGTCCTCTCAGCCGCCACTGGTCCAGGCCTGCCTGCTGCTATATCACTCCTGTCATCACTGATTGCACACTGCCTGTCCTGATCTTCAGCCCTGTCCGTCGCGCCCACTCGACTGCTGCTCTATCGCCTCTCCATTACCCTAACCCCCCTCCCCCCTCCCCTCCCCCCAGTACACTACCTCCTCATTGGTCGCCTCTCGGTCTCCGTCTCCCGCCCTCCGTCTGCACCGCCCGCCACCGAGACCACTCGTCCGTTCCACCCTCACCCTCACCACCCTCACCACCCTCACGGCCTCGCCCTCACCTTCACTTGTCTGCCCTCGCCCTCCTTCGCGCCATACCATGCCTGAGCGAACCGCCGCCGCCGCGTCCGCCAAATATCGCGAGACCGTCAAGTTGCGAGACAGCTGCGAGATTTGCGCCAGTGCCAAGGTCCGGTGCAGCAAAGAAAAGCCATCATGCTCGCGCTGCATCAACCGCGGCTTGAAATGTGAATATGGCCTTTCGCGCCGCAATGGCCGCTCGGCCAACACCCACTCCCACGATCCCGAAATCCCCTCCTCCTCCTCCTCCACTACTACTGCTACCTCCACTCCTCATGTCAAACCACCCGAGGCCCCCATGCGCCGTCGAGACAGTGCCAACCAAAACAGCCAGCACGACTGGATGGACGGCATGGTCAATTTGCCTGCCGAACAACAGCACCACATGGTCGACATCCCCCACACCCTCGCGCCGCACGTCCTTCCTCCTGCCTCCTATTCTCCATCCTCCTCCTCCACCACCACCACCACCCAGAGACCCTCGGTCACGACACAGGACCTTCCGGATATCAACGTCGCCATGCTGCCCAACGACCACGATATGGACATGTTCATGATGAACAACGACATGGCCTCGTGCTACGACCTGCAGCAGCATTGGAATCCGTCCATGTGTGAGCCCGATCGCTGCTGTCTGAATACTGCCCTCGATCTCCTGCGCCAATTGAGCATCACAGAGGCCTCCAAAGCGTGTCCTCGACGCGGCATGCCGGAGCAGATACCGCCGCCCACGCTCGAAATGGCAGCCTCCATGAACCGGAACATCATCTCCTCGCTCAACACCATTCTGGATTGCTCGTGCTCGCTCAACGGGAACCTACTGACCATTATTTCTCTCGTCACGTTCAAAGTGAGTCATCATCCTGTCTCTTCTTCTTTTTTCTGTTTCTCTCTTTTCTTCTTTGTTGCCTGGAATCGCTAACGGGGACGTTTCTTCAGCTCATTGCGTGGTGTGCTGCCGCAGCCAAGAATACACCACGAGCAAATACGTCCGAGGCTGATACCCCCGTCGCTCTGAAAGAGTTGCTACGAAGCCCCCCAGCGGGCTTAGATGGCCTGATGGATGCACTCGGTGCCACGGGAAATGAGCAGGTCCAAGCGGCGGCACAGACAGTGCTGAATGACCTCTATCGCGTGCAGGATCTGGTCAATCTGTTCTCGCAACGACTCAGCATGGCGCGACGAAGGCGGAGTGCAGTCGGGGGAGGCGAAGCCGGATCAGATATCCTCGCCGCCATGTACAACACTTCGACGACGTTGAGCGAGGTCAGTGGTCGCGTCGACCGCAGCGAGATATACGCTAACGAGAGAACAGCAAGTATCGGCGCAATTAGAAAGCGATTTGCGACGACGTTTACGAGCTGTCAGCTTCGAGACGGTGCAGATCCTTCTGCGCGGATGAGCAAGCATTCCGGTCTGTGGCTTCCGATGTCGTCAAGCCGGGAGCTTGAGACGTGACTTCTTCTGGATATATAGCGCATGTGGCCAGTGTTCGCATGTTATGGCACACAGTAATTCCGCATTTTCCCCTCTGTAGACCAGTTTTATGATCCTCACATACTTTTGATGCCCATTACGAGGGGCTTTGGCGTAGACGATGGACGAGGTGAGGTGGGTCGATAATAATAAACTTTGACGGCGTCGATGGAGGTACCCGTCGTACCCGAGACTGCAGGAGAACCTATGAACGCCAACGCCTTGGTACTGTCGTACATCCAATGTACCTACTTCACCAGCTCACCTCACCTCACCTCATCCCATCGCTGTGGATTCCACAGCCTCTTCCTCGCAATGCCGTGCAACGACTTGCGGACTCCTGCAACTGCTCCAGCGCCAAGCAGACGACGTCGACGCGAAGCCACCGCCACCGCCCCCACCCCTCCGCTCTCCTCCCTCCTGCCGCCGCCGCAGTGACCTACATCGCCGGTACCTAATCACCCTCCACGCGCCAAGGGCCTGGGAAATATACTGCAGCCCACATTACGCCTGCAAAGGCACAGAGCCACTGCTAATGTGCTCAATCAAAGCGCGAGCCAACGGCGAGCCATTGAGCCGGCCACTCGGATCATACCTCTGCTTCACTGCGACAATTTTATCCCAGTTTTGCGCATAGATCTAGGCCACACATATATCAGCAACCGAAGCACAGACGAATGACGTCTCGGCATGGCTCACTTACTCCTTTGAAATTATGATAGTCTTCCAAGCCGCTTGTGGCAGTCAACGTGTTGTCGAACTGGTCTCCCATCAGCTCTGTTGGACCTTCTTTGACGAGCTTTCGAGATAGCTGGATCTGCTCTGGTGTGGCATCCGGTGCTGCACTCATACTCAGCATGCAGAAGTGGCGAGCTTTGTCGGAACGAGGCCAAGCAGATGCCAAGGGTCCACTCTGAGGACCTCGCTATTGTGGGGTCAGCGATGACTCGGGATATCATGGTAAAGCTAGTGCGAGAAGTTACTCACTGTGCCCCAGAGCTCGTACATCACAGTCGCTTGTGTTCCCTGAGCTGCGCATTGTCGTTGCCAGTCGAATGATTTGAGAACAAGTTCCTCGGACAGCTTGCCCAAGGCCAACGGATTGAACCACTGGTGTAAGTGACCTTTTTGGGCCTCTGCCTGTGCTTGCATCTGCGCGAATCCCGCCAGATCCATGGTCTTGGTCATGTCCATGGCGCCTTCAATCTGCAGGATGGGCCCAAAGGTTTGGCGACCTTGCTCTTCTCCATTCGCATCGAACGCGTTGACAATGAAGACCTGCGGCATCGGAATCAGAAGCGCAAAGACTCGATTCTCAACAGCTTTAGAGTGGTCCATCGCACTAATCGCTTGGGCCACTTCGGATTCTTTGGTCCTGGGGATGATGATAGACCCTCCCCAGATGTCCTGCGGGTACTTGTACGCCCGGAGCTTGATTCTGGTGACCACACCGAGGCCGATGTAAGCGCCGCGATGTGCCCACAGGAGATCGGGCTCGCTGGAAGCCCACACGAGAGAGCCGTCGAGCTTCACGACCTCTACATCGAGCATGTTCTCCGGATCCGAAATGCAGCCGTACTCCTTGGACATGAGACTGAAGCCCCCGGCAATGACTGACCCTCCCAAACCGAGGAAGGGAGTTGCCGCGGCTACGACTGTATAATCGGGTGCCACTGCTTTCATTTGCTCGTAATACTCCGACCACAGGCTTCCAGCTCCAATAGTAAGAACCTCTTGCTCACGATCGAACTCGAAATCTCTGAAGTTTCGGACGGATACCAAAACATCCTTGGCTGAAGAACTTCCGACACCACTGGATCACCAGAGTCAGTTGCAAATGACATGCTGCAGGACCATGTCATACTGACCTCGTGCGAATGTTGAAGTCCAGGTTAGACTGTGCGAGGAATTTGACGACTTCGCACAGAGTATCAATCTGTTCCGGTTGCACGATAAGCTGTGGATGGAGGTTCTTGCCATAGGACCATGTTGACGACGCAACCTCGTAGCCGGCGTGTCCTGGAGTGATGATTTCGGAGTCCTTCAGTAATGAAGTGAGCTCTCGCAACTGTTGTGCTGACGATGTGTCTGGGCTATCTGCCACCGCAGTTTTCGCGATGGTACTCATGGCGTCTAGTCGTCGTTGTCGTGTTGGATGAACGTACTGGCTGGATGGATCGTGGGGCAGGCAACGATGAGCAGAATTCAGGTCTATGAGATTATATACACACTCGGTTGGTGACCAGGCTTCAGAGGGTCTTGTTCAAAGCCAATGGCTAGGATACGTCCAACAAGCTGCACTCTTCCCACGCTGAATAAACCCCAGCTCTCTCGAACTTTATGTGGGCACACCTTTTTGAAGAATTTCGGACCAAGCAGCTTATAGAAATTGAACATACAGGTATTATTAAGTCCGCACCGTATGGATATGGGCCTGGGGGCCATATTATTAAGTGTCTCCCCCAAGGCCGGACAGGGACTTGCACGAGGGGGGCGAATCGTGTTCACCGAAAGCGTTGACACCGGGGTCCGGGAATAATAAGTTCTGTTCCAGACACACACACACACACACACATGCACATACTAAGGTACACGAGACAGGCCAAATAGAAATGGTGTACAAAACCAACGTGTAGATCCCTGGATCTGTGAAGACATGCCTACCTGGTTAGTACCCAGTACTCGAGGCGTTTCCAGCCCTGGACGGGATACCACCACGTGGTGCACAGTGAGACAAACTGTTTTGAGACTAATCACTTTGCCACTCTGAGATGTTTCCTGTTTTCACCTTTATCTGTGGCAAAAGAATTAATTTTGTCTACCTAGGTATTCTTCATATGACTATGCACCTGAGGTGATGCACCAAGGCGAGTTCGGGGGTGGACCTTGTTTCGTTGCTTCTTTTTGGTTTATTTCCATAACAACTACATCGTACATACCATCTCAGCTTTGAAAATTTCTCCTGGAAACCTATCCATCTGTCTGCCTGTCTGTCTGTCTACTTCTTCCTTCCACACCAATTCGATTGCTCTCTATTTTTGGTTCTCGTTTTTAAAATCAAACTGGAGGAGGGTTGTAAATGGCTGCACAAACACAAGAAAAAAAAAGAAACCAAGACATCTATCCATATCGTCATCGTCATTTCCATCGCCGACCACTTCCCTTCCTCCTCCCCAAACAGCGCAATATTCAATATGCTCCTGAAAACAACAAGCATGATTGACATCTCTCTCTCTCTCTCTCCCTCTCTCTTTCTCTCTCTACTCTGTCTTCAGCAGTCCGTAAAGCCCAACAAGCGCGCCAGTAAGCGGAAACAACGATCTCGTGAAGTGAATCCGACTCCACTTCTTCACCAGTCTTCGTGCCTCACGAATCTCTCCCGCTTGATTTTCCACCTTTTTCCCCTTCTTCTCTTCCTCACCACCTCGACGCCCCCCACGACTCTGCTTCTCCAACGCCATGATGGTCTCGTTCGTCGGCCACATGAACACCCACGTAAATGGCACCATGACGACCGTTGTCACGCCCGCCACTGCGGCATATAGAGCCCAGGGAGAGTCCAGCGCTCGCGCGCGCAGCGCCGTGTAGAGGTATAATCCGCACGTGGCAATGGAGATGGTGGGGAGGGTGGGGAATCCGTAGTTGTACATGGCTACCCATTCGGAGAAGAGCTGGGGAGCGTGGTCGGTCGTGTCGAGGAAGACGGGCACGGCCATGAGGGATAGGCTCATCATGGTTCCTGGATCATGTCTCGTTGGTCAGATTTCTTTTTTTTTTTTCCTTTTTCTTTTGTTTTTTGTTTTTGTTTTACTTGATCAAGGTACTAGAAGAAGATGAATACTGGCGAGTTGCCCATGCGCGCCGCGTGTGATCATTACTACTACTACAACCTCATCATCATCGCCTCACCACCTCACCACCTACCTGAAAGGAATGAACCTGCCATGACGCTGACCGCCAGTGTGGTCTTAGGGTCAGCGGCCAAGGAGTCCAACATATTTGCGGCGGTAGGGCGGTCGATCGGTCGGGGACAATGGATGAGACGAGGCCGGAATTTTTAAATGTGTTTTTTTGGTCACTTTTAGCCAGCTCACTCGTATCGAAAGAATGTCGTTGAATCTGAAAAGTTCAACGGAATATGGATGGACTTGGGGCCAAAACTGAATAGGCAGCAGCAAGGGCAAGAAAGAGATACGAGTATCTAATGTACTTATTATCCTCGTCTTTTTTTGTCACACAGTAGTAGCACCGCGACTTTTGATTGAGTGGAAATGGAGGCATGTGGAACTGGAGTATGTGTCAGCAGAGAGAGAGTGTGTGTGTGAGAGTATCATTGCATGTGTATGGAGTAGTGATGGTCGGCGTCCGAAGAAAATCCCCACTAGGAGGGATAGAGAACTCACTAGTCTACCTTAGTGTTCCACACACATCCCACTTCACTTCCAACCCCGAACATCCCTGTACGATTACTCGTGCCGCACGATTCTTACTGTATTTTTCTCGTTGTTGTTCGTCTACCAATGTCGTAAGCAGTTAATTGCATCGTTGTGATGATGATGATGATGATGATGATGATGCAAACGACTATCCGCTAGGCGCTCAACGCAAATTGGCACCTACCTTGCCTACTTCTCATCAACACCCAACATTTAATTTGTAGGAAGAGGGGGAGGGGGGCCATGTTCAATGCATGTAATTTCATACTATAGGTAGGTGGGTACGTATATCTTCACTCTCGTTGAGGATGAGGGTGCCCGGCTAGGGCTAGCTCATCGAGGTGCTTTTCCATGGATTGTCTCGGCCACATACTTTGCAATGGCTAGCATCTTTTCCTCTTCCAGCCTCCTTCCCACGAGCTGAATGGACACATGAGCCCCATCGTAAATCTCGGGATCGTCTACGAAGAACAGTGTGTCAGCGAGTCTCCCTTCTCAGATGGTAAAGATGGGGCGGCGGCGGAAATCATACACGCATCCTGAGTCTTCTGATCCATGTCATTGACTGCCTGGAAGTTCTCGGCCTTGGTATCAATACTCTTGTCGACGTTCGTGACAGGAATCACGACGCTCGTGTAGTCTAAGACGTTGACCCAAACCGTGTATCCGTAATATGTGAAGAGGCTTGGCCGTGGAGCCTAATCGTATGACAGATGGTAAGCAGATGTCTCAATGTGCCCGTTTGGGAGGAGCGGATGATCGTGCGCTCTCAAGGATACAGTGGCAGAGAAGAAGAAATGGAGGTGTAAGAAAAAGTGATGACAATCTGTACTTACCGGGAATGGCGCAACAGGCGCAATGATGCAGTCCACGGGTCGTCCAGTATCTGTGAGCCCTGCGGTACTATTCCAATATTCCATGTATTGCTTCTGAAGGTCTCTTTTAGTGACGTTTGCCGTCATGATGTCCGTAGCGCTCGCTTGAGGCGCTCGCGTGACCAAAGTCTGCAAAGTCAGCAGTTCACTCTGGAAAATACGGGGAGGAAACCTGCTTCCTCAGATCTGTCTCCACGCTTGTTGCCTCCAACGAACAACTTACTTGCGGAGCTGCCTCTTCGCCGGATAGCTCAAAGTCTTTGGTACAGTCTTGGCCACCATCAAAACCCCAACAAGTGACCTGAAAAGTAGTACAGATAAGAGTTAGCGACTGTCCGGGACACGATGCGGGACATGCTCCGTGACTTGTTTACCCCAATATCAACAACGTCCTTGTGTGTTGGCGTCGGTTGCCAGTCAATGACCTACACAGGTAGTTGCAATGCGTTAGTGGCGGTCTCCGAGGATCATGATCAGTGTACTTCTCACCTGATGTCCAGCTCCTGTCATGGCCTCGACAGCCATATTCACAGCTCGGACGACAGGTGGCATGGGAGCACATTCTCCATCATGACGGATCACGGCAAAAGTGAGTGTGTTGCTCAGTCGTCGTACGGGATCAGACACTGCGAGCTCTGCGTCGCTTCTCCAGGGAATCTCGTGTGTCAAAGGGTCGTGTAGCCATGGCTTGGTGCTCAAGATCGCCTGTGTGACGAGCTTCAGCCCATCGACACTGGTCGAGAGAGGGCCCACTACACTCAGAACCGAGTTCTGACCATCCATACTGTTGGCCATGCCTTCATATGGCAATCGTCCGGTACTGGGCCGAAGACCATACAGGCCCTGGAAATGGCGATTAACATTCTGCAACCGCCGGAGACGGAACGTGGCAAATCACTTACATTGAAAGCACTGGGCAGTCTGATAGAGCCGCCAATGTCTGTCCCGAACCCAACGACGCTCCCTCGAGCTCCAATCAGAGCACCTTCGCCACCGCTAGATCTACACGGTTGTCATCAGCTGAAGATGTTTACGCCATGTGAGACCTCAATTTGAATCCTCACCCGCCCGCTGATAACAAGCGATTCTTTGCATTGTATGTGTAGCCGATGATGTTATTCTAGCGTTGCAGAGAGGTGAGCACGTGAGAATCGGCTTCAAGTGGTGGAAGTTCATCATCTGGCACTTACGATAGTTTCACCGCACATCAACGTATGCGGAACACTGGTTTTCACATACAAGACTGCACCGAGTGATCGCAACTCCTTGACCATTTCCGATTCAAACTTCTTCCCTTTGCCGGTGCCTTTTTGGCCTTGGAACGTGCCGAGCCAGCCGATATATCCCATACTCGTCTCGACATCGCGGACATGGAACTGGTCTTTCAGCGAGACGGGGAGGCCATGCAGCACACCTACCGGTTTCTTGTGTGTGGCATAGTACGCATCCAGCGCTTCTGCTTGCGCGATGGCGGCATCAAAGAAGATTTCATGGAGACAGTTGAGCAGTTGGTGTGCGATGGCAGCTCGGTGACAGAAGGCCTTGGTGACTTCCACACTGCTCCAGGTCCCATTGGCGCACTTCTTCACGATGTCGATGGCATCGCTCTCGGTGATTCGCGCCTCGTGCTCGTTCAAAAATTGCCGCATGTACGCGCCGGTGATGTCTCGCTGTTGCTCGATCGCAGGCAAGCTGGTGAGCCGCCACTCGGGAGGGATGAGGTCCAAGACGGACTGGGCCTTGTCCTGGCCACGTTTGCGCCAGTCGGTCATTGTGAGCAAAGGATGTCAGAGTTCAAGCGCAACTGAGGCTGATGTTCACTGTGTGTGTGTGTGTGTGTGTATGTGTGTGTATGCGTGGGAGTGTGTGAGTTTTAGTGATGATAAGGGTTGACTACTTCTGCCCTAGATGTGCATGAGGCATCCATCGAGTTTATCAGCGGTATACCTTCGTGTTCCGCCCAGATAGGCCGTCGGCACACATCTACTACATATGCCCTCCTCCACATGCAACATGTACGCCAGTCGTGCATGTCATGTCACTCGAGTGGGGTAAATTCGAGGGCGCCGACCTAGGTAGCTCGGCCAGTAAGGTAGGTAAGGTACGGTAGGTAGCAACAGGAAACAATAATAACAACCTTAACGCGGGATTCTGTACAATGTGCCAGACATGGATGATGGTATAAACAATCCTACCCTATCCTACGCTCCATGGTTCTGTGTCCGAGAGCATCTATCCTGTACAAGGTTGAGATAAGAGTATGCCCACGACGACAATGTCGACCTGCCTGAACGCCTCGCTAGACCCAGCACAATAAACATACAATCAGTCGACGAGAGCAAATATGTCACACGCCTCATTTCGGCATTCTCAAGGCCAGCGAACGATTGGACGACTTGGTGTGGCCATGCATCGTCCTGTCGTGCTCATGCTGGGCACTCTGCCATAGTCGGGGTCCTTCGGCCTTCTTGATGCCAGCCACGTCTCCTGCGAGTGGCTTTCCTGTAGACGGGTCCGCCGCAGCATCAACCTCGCTCCATCTACCTCGCGAGCTCCTCAAGTTTCTCCTCTTGCCCTCGCCCCACATGGACAACCTCTGTACCTTGCGCAGCTTTTTCAGGCCCCACCAGCAGGCGGCAATCGATAGCATAGTCGACGCTGCAGTCACACCAAAGAAACCAAGGTTCGACTCTTCAATGAAGTTCTCCAGATTCATGCCGTACAATGCAGCAATGAACATTCCCGCGCTGATTCCTAGCGTGCCGATGCTGAATTTAAGGTCCAGGAGCATGAGGCTGTTGCGATTGGCGTCGAGAATGGCGCGGACAATCTCCTCCGTGTTGCGGATCGCGCTGACGATGTTGGATGAGACCTGCACGATCTCATCGGCCACTTTGTGATAAGACTCGAGCAGTAGTTCGACTTCTTCATGGTTGTCGTCTGCTCGCTCCGTTCCCGCTGCCTTCTCCGTGAGATACATGGCTGCCAGGTCATCGTCTGCTTCCAGCAAGTCGTCGATGGCATCTCGCACCAGACGCGCTTTCTGTTCAAACGTCCCCAGCTTCTTCGAGTAGATGAGCAAGTGCCGTAGCTTGTCTCGATCAATGTCCTCCTCCAGTTCACGGAGCACGCGCACCACCGGCTCTCGCACCGTCTCAAACTCGCTCTCGAGGCCACCCGTCACACTGATGAGGACCGCTTCGAGCGCGCGGAACTCGTAGGGCAGGTTCCCCGCAGTACTCGTCGTCTGCCTCTGCCGCAATTTGCCTTCCAAATCGTACATGAACAAGCTTTGCGCATACGAGTCGGTGGACCCATAGACGTCGAAGACCAGAACGCGGTTGTGCTTGATCAGACAGCGCAGATGCAGCAGGTTGATCAGGATGGCCGAAGGGCGCACCAGGATATGCGGCAGCACGCTGCTGTCAATCTTGCGTAGGTCGCGTGGCAGCAGCGAGTACTTTTGGATGAGCTCGCTCTTGCGGAACTCGCCATTCACGAGCGTGACATTGCCATTCTCGTCAAACTCGGTGCAGCGCAGCTTCAGTTCGTTGCTGGGCTTGATGATACGGCCACCCAGGCCCGCATTGTCGTCGAGAAAGCCTGCCAACGGCGGGAGATGGTCGTTCGCAGCAGGCTTGGAGGCACTGCGAGACTGCCGCAGCCGGCGCCAGAACGTTTCCTGGCGCAGGCATGGCTGCGAGTGCAACGCGCGCGCATGTGCTCTGGCAGTGCTCCCGTGCGCAGCGGGGGCCTGCGAAGATATCGCTGTAGGCGGGGAACATTGCCGCGGCCGTGTCCGTGTCGTGGACGTCAAGGCCAATGTCCACGGGGGTGCCGGTGTCGAGGAGAGGTATCGCAGTCGACGGCGGCAACCGGGTGTGCTGGGCGTCGTGTTCGCATACACCGCAGGTCCTTCGAGCACACTACGCAGGAAGCGCAAGCACGCCGACGAGGGTACGATGGGGCCATGGGGGTTGATCATGTCTGTCGCATCGGCAGACGCATACCTGGACTACATGGAGAGACAACATTTATTTTCGAGCTCGACCTGAAAGTCGGGAAAGGTTAATTCCGCAGATAATGATATGACGGCGGACTTGGCGCGCGCATCAACCATCTTTCCGTCGTGCTTAGGCAGCTTAGCTAAGGTAAGGTACACAGGTACATCCATGTACATGATGGTACTGGTATCTCGATGTCGTTCGCAACACATGCCCAATCCCGTCACTCTGCAGTGTGCGCTCATGTTGCTCTTGCAACTACCACTGCTTCAGGGCAATGACCTTTTGCCATCCCGCAAGCCTGTCGCTCGTAGCAGTCGTTCCCACACATCCTGTCAAGTAACTCTCAAAACTCGCCTGAGTGCCATCGCTCAGAGCCTGCACATAGCTTGCATCGCACTGTGTCGAGACAAACCAAGCAGCACTTGCGAAGCCCCACTTATCCGTATTGATCAAGTTCAAGAGGTTTGCAAGGCCTTGCGCACTCGCGGCACTCACGCTCTCTTGGGTGATGTTGGCGTCGTCTCCATTGGCCACGATCCAGTCAGCATATTTCGCGTTGAATGCCGGAGACTGCATGTTTCTGGTGCCCTGGCCTGCGACGCCCGGATAGTGATTGATCTTGTACTTGAAATCGCCAGACTCAAAGAGCATGATGGCGACCAGAGCTGCTTGTGCACCGAAGGACTCAATCTTGAATGTGTGAAACGACTGCTCAATGTTGGGCGCTGCGACGCTTGCTGGCGCGCATTCTGTAGGCGCAGCGGCCCCCATACATGATACGGTATCCGGCGCGATGTTGGTGAGGTCGTCAGACGTGAGGCAGGTCGCGTGCTTGCGGACTACAGCACTCGCGACGACGGAGCCCGCCATGGCGAGCGTGACGAGTAGGCCTGAAGTGAGCATTTTGGCTTTTGGCAAGTGATGTTGTCTTTCAGGTTGTGCTGGCTCGGTTTTGTTCTCTGCGTTTGCTGTGCGTGCGTGTGTGTCTGTGTGTGTCTGCGTGTGCGTGTGTGCAGCAGGACAGTGGAGCGTGGTACTAAGCGATTCGAATTGTTGTTCTTTTAAAGCAGGTGCAGATCAGCGAACTTCACATTGATATACCTAAGGTACATGTAGGAGGTACCTTGTAGGTACTGAGGCATACTTCACTGAAGAGAGACGCGAGACTCATTATTCACGAACGAGTGGCGGCGAAACAGCATTCTTCAATGCTGTGTATAACACGCACTTGGTGAAACGTGTGAGAGACAGTCCGCTCGTGCTACGCATCGCGGCATGCAGTTCGAGGACAACAGCCATCCACAGGCGCGAGGGAAAGGTGAGGATGAGATGAGGAGAAACGGTCGTCGCAGAGTGTGATGTTTGGTGAGCACGACACGCCAGAAAGCGCTGCAGGACCCTGTTTCAGGTCCTGTTGGCCAGTGACGAAGTCATTCGAGGCCACCCACGTGCAGCGGAACGCGACCACGTCCCGAACCACAACTTAGCGCGTTCCGTCTCCTGCTAACTGCTGCCAACTGCCCTGCGTCATCAGAGTGACGACTGGACCTCCGCCGTGGCCGTGGCAGTGGCACAGCCCGTCGCCCGTCGCCCGTCCACCCGGTTCAAACTTCGCTCCGTTCGCTGTTGAGTGCTGGCTGCTGGCAACTGGCAAGTGGGAACGGAACGGAGGCAATCATCAATCCGAGTTGCGAGCATCCCTCTCCTTCGCTGCCTGGCTCTAGGATGGATGCCTGAGGATTCCCGTGTCACCAATGGAGCAGGATCAGGTACATTATGCAGGAGGTAGCGAGAAGGTTCCTCTCGTTGCGCGTCATCAATCATTGCATTGCCGGAACCAAGTGGTGTCTGCTACATTTACCTAGAGGTACCTCCTACGGGTACTCTGCGCGTGGACCGATGGGGTAGATGATGAAGCCGGTGAAGTGTGCAACAGCGGCAAGCGAGGAAGGAACGAGGGAAGGGTCCTGGAAATAGAAGGAAGGCGCAGCTAGTTCTAGTTCTGGTCTGCTTCTAGGCAGCAGCCAAGGCCCCTCCCCCAGGTGGGTCGTTCGAGAGCGTAGGGGACGTACCTCCTGCTAGCAAGTTTAGTGAGCAGACGACACCTCTCCATCCACCTCATCCTCACTCCCGCATCACGCCCGACGCGCAGAAAGAGATTCGTCTTGTCGCCCATTGACCACCTTACCTTGCTTGTATCACTGCAACTCTTTCTTCTTGACTGATCTTGTGCTATTCCGCTGTCGCGCTGTCCTGCTGGCCCTCCGTCGCCCGCCCTCCACCGCCCTCGTCACCCGCCGCGCCCAGCTGCAGCCGCTCAGGCTCCAGATCAGGCCGTCGCAACATACTTCCCTCCTCTTGCCTCCGGCACGCAACTGCTGCCCTGTTCTGCAGCGCTCTGCTATTCTTCTCCCGGCTGGTGGCCGCCCCATCGAGACGTAAGTTGTGACTCATCTCAGCGTGCTGCACGCAGCTGGCTCTTGCTAACCACCGCCTGCATGTGATAGGTGGCCGCCCTGCTCTAGCCATCCCATCATCTGTCTGTCCCCCCGACTGTCGATCTGGCCCTTCGCCCCGAATCGCCGCTGCCCGTCTGCCAACATGTCGGCGCCGGCTTCATCCCACCCGCGTCGTCGTCCCGCGAGACAATGCGATCCCGCAGAGACTCTACTCGACTCATTCCAGAATTTGTCCATTCGCAAAGGTGACACATACCACCCTACGAGCAATACCAGCAAGAGCAGCTTCTGGGACCCGCTGGAGTCGAGACTGGCAACCCCCGCCATGCCCATGCGTTCGTCCACCTCTCCACAATCTCTCGAGGACCTCTTACTGGGCGCTGGCGAGCGTCGTCTCACCCAGCTGCTGGGCCGTGTTGACAAGGCTGTCGCTGCCAAGTCCAAGATTGCTTTGGGCAATGCGCTGAGCGAGTCGGAGGTCCTGCCCGTGCCGACTTTCGTGGTGGACCAGGCTCCAGAGCAAGAGCGAGCGCCGAAGACTCGGACACGACACCATAGCCATTCTTCCGATAGTGGTATCGGCTCCTCTATTGCGGACTCGACGGAGTCGATCTCCACTGCAAAGATCTCGTCTCGCCCCAGTGAGTACGCTGCTTTCTCGTCTCTTTGGGAGTCTGCTAACCCTGCAGAAGCTACCGATGCTCCCTCCTCTCCCGACTCGCCCTCATTCTCTAGCATCTCTGAGGCTGCAGACGAAGAGCGCTGCTTGAGCAAGTACGCCGCCGAGCAGATCCATAAACACATAGTGCAGCCCATTCTCCGAGAGGACGCTCTCTCGGACTTCCACGATCTCATCAAGACTGTGCCCACCAGCATTGACGACAAGGACATCAGGACCTTGCGCGACCTGGAGAAGAGGCTCATATTTCTGGCGCCGGTAAGTCTCAGCATCCGCATCCATTCGGATTGCACGTTTACTCATAACTATCTCGGCGCAAAGGAACATTCACTCTCTCCTTCAAAATACCTACGATTTTGCGAGCGAACGATTCGCGTGCTACACACCACCGTAACGACACTTCACGAGTCTGATCAGCGGGCACGCAACGAGCGACCCTACACGCAAGGCTATTTCTTGGATTTGGTTGAGCAGGTTTGTTTGAAGAGTCCTATGCTTGGCTTCTCGCCCCATATTGACTCGTACTCGCAGATCCGACGATACGCCAGTATTTTAGCCGCCACTCGAGAACAGCAGGCAAAGGGCGACAAGCCTGAATCTATGGACTCCACCAAGTAAGTTCTTAGCCCTCCTACTTGCTGATACAGTTACGCACTGTGTTCTGGGGCCTGTTCAGCCTTGTTATCCCACGTCACTATTGTTGCGATTTTCCCATTGTCAGCATTCCGCTACGTCGTGCCCTGCTGTTCCCAGGGAGCAGTATGCGTAATGCGCAATAGAAAGAGGTACTCAGGTCTGCGCTGCTGATACTGCCTACAATCAAAAGTTCGCGCGATTGCGATCTGCTCTCTCTGAAACATGCATTCACTCCAGTGACTGATAACAATGGCATGTCGTGCTAATCGTCATCCGAACAGGGATCCTATTGTCTCACTCCACGGCGGGCTGAGTCACAACGGCAAGCCAGCTGAGCTTGTACATACTACCCCCGAAGGCAAGCTTATATCTTTGGCAAGTGGCGAAGCGATCTCCGACGAAGATTTGGAGTCTGCAGCCATGAAGCGGCCAGCTCTCGACGTTCACGAGGACGATGCCACGCGATCTATGGCTCGAAGAAAGAAAAACGCGAAGCCAGAGATTCACACCTGCGAACTTTGCACTAAGCAGTTCAAGCGTCCATGCGACCTCACCAAGCACGTCAAAACTCACGAGCGGCCGTGGAAGTGCTCTGAGGTAGACTGCAAATACCACGAGTTTGGCTGGCCGACTGAAAAGGAACGTGAGCGTCACATGAACGACAAGCATTCGTCCGCCCCTTCGCTCTACCACTGCATGTTCAAGCCCTGCCCATACACTTCCAAAAGAGAGTCGAATTGCAAGCAGCACATGGAGAAGGCTCATGGATGGGATTACGTGCGTTCGAAGAGCAACGGCAAGGGCAAAGTACAGAATGTCGTCCGGCTTCCACACGGCTCTGTGCCGCCGTCCCCATCATCCACGATGCTCACGCCACTCACGCCGATTGCGCCATCCCCGTCAACCCTCTCCTATGGCGAGTCATCACGGCGCTCGTCCATGGCGCCTCCGCCACTTGCAGGACCAAGCACTTCCAACACCATATCGTACGGGAATACTCCCGCTGCCGATTTCCTGGGGCATTTCAATATGGACCACACAGGCAATTTCGACTTCAATGACATGACGAACTTCCGGACGTCAGCATTCCCCATCACGCCAGCACTGAGCGACGACCTAGGCACTTCGGCGAGCGTATCAACCCACTCTGGAGCCCACTACCCGAACAGCATATTCGGAGACCTCTCGCCCAACCAATTCACGTTCGATAATAATGATTTCGCCTTTCCAGCGAATTGGCACCCCGTCCAGACTCCAGATTCGAGCATCGCTGGTCCTGGCTCGTCGGCAACGCACATTTCACCTGCTGCTCACATGGAGCAATCGTTCAACGAAGACGCTGTGATGGAGGACACCTATGGTGATTTCTCCAACGGCCCAGCCCGGGACTTTACACTTTTCGGCAGCAATGTCCCTGCAGAAACAAGTGGTGACATGTTTCCGAGCGTGAGCAGCTGGGGCAACGTGGACCACATGGGAATGAACTTCGCGACACCACCTTCCCTTCCAAATGGCAACACCAACGCAGCTCTTGCGGAGCTGTTCCCGGAGCTGTCAGAAGGCTCGAGCAAGACGAGCTTTGAAGCAGTCGAGCTCTGAGACTAGGAACTTGAGCTCTAGCCATTCGACAACGACTCGCTCGAATGGTTCACACGGAGGCATGACGTTATGTGACATGATGACAGACCGGTAGTAGGTGGTAGGACATCTCCCGAGGAAGGGTTGGAGTTTCGATGGTGGATAGTGACACGACTCTTTCACGTTCCAATTGAGTCTGGCTGAGGCCTATGCATTAGCCACCATGCGCATGGCGCTTTTCCAGTAGGAATAATTGATCACCGTCAAAAAGATTATGGTCTGCTCTGTTTCCTCATTGATATCGGCCATTTCACCTGAAGCTGAAATGATCTACAGTGCCTGTCAGTTTCATCCAGTTTCTACCTAGTGTAGCAGCGCTTCAATAATGCTCAGCGACGTTGTAGCTGGGTAAGCTATGTATCTTTAGCCTGGGAAATCATGCGTGTTGCTCGGTACATGAAAAGCCATCCCGGTGGTGTTGTCATGGATGTCAAACGTTCCCGTACCCATACTGCGTCGTGTCTGCAGATACTCCAGCTCAATTTGCTGGCAAATGCAGAGCAAGATGGTCATGATCAGGCACGCGCACTCCCACCACCACCACCACTACTACTACTGTTATATATGCCCTTATTCCGATATGTCTGCCAGTCAACGTCCCGTGGAAGTTTCGGAAGAGTACACCAGACTACACACCAAAGGGGCGGGCCAGTACTGCTGAGGTACAGGTGGTAAGTCTAGTCCAAGACTTTGGTCTCGTCGTGGTAAGCGGTATTTCCGAGGCACCAGTTGTGCGCAGCTCTTACTGTTCTCTCTGCTCCGGACGGAGAGCCTCAACTTCTCAGATCAGCAGGGGTGAAGCGTGGTAGGAGGGCCACATTCCAGCCCTGAAAAGTTCTGGCACTATCCGGCAAAATTGCTGCGCTCATGACAAGTTTCGCTCGGAGTTCCTGTGTCTCGCCTGCAGGAAGCTCCAGTTCGCCTTCTGCGAGCGTATTTCTGTTGAGTGCACCGGAGTCCTGGAATGACATTTCACAGTCCTGCCAGAACACCTTCACAGCACGCATGGGTTCTGGAGAAGTCATTGCCGAGCTCGATACCGTCATGTCTGGCGTGAAGACCCACAATCGAAGCGACCGTGTGCCATTGCGACTGTCTTGGATGGTGAACTTGCGAACGCCTTGGCATTCAATAGACGAAAGCAAGAGACAGGACCACCACTTCTCTGCTTCGTACGACCGTGAGGGTTGGTCAATCGCAGACGTTGCGGCCAAATGTAACTTTCGTAGCTTGTACCCACCGCTGGTGTGTACGTGACCGAGTACTGTACTGCATGACACGCATTCTAGTTGTCCGGCTTCCTTGTTCTGGCTATTGTGAGATGAGGTAATCTGATGTATTACAGTATTAGTGAACATGTTTTGGGCTGCATGCTCGGATTATGTAACGACGAAGCATATGTATCAAAGCTTTAATCCCGTCAAGCCCATGAGCTCCTAGGAGTGACGGTGAAACGCTAGACCCAAGACTGAAGTGCTCGATCAGACGAACCGCAAGGGTTGGTTCTGATACTGCTACTACGACGCTTGGTTGATCTCGCACATTTGTATCCCGACGCTCTCATGATGGTGACCTTGGTGGCCTGAAAGGGCCGGTTCTTGATGTGCCGTGTTTAGACGTAGGAGGGCTAGAATTTATGCATGTCCTACCTTCAGGTTTCCACAGTCCTTACTGGCAAGCACGAAATCCACCGGATCGACCATGCCAATCCCCGGGTTGAGAGCGAGCGTGCTGTCAACCGAATAGCCCTTCGTAGGAGGGTCCCGGTCATGATCATGCGCGACATGTGGCCGGTGGCAGTGCCAAAAGTCCATCATCTCGGCCCAATTCTCAGATGGCAGATTTTTCCACGTGAGGACCTTACCGCGGGCAAGGACAATCTGCTGGCAATGCATGCAGCTGAGCTCGGTGTCAGCGTTCAAGGCGGCAGCAGTCCAGGGCACAATGCTCTCCACTTCCTGGCTGCCATCGGCGAGAGTGGCCTGCTGTAGCTGCACACGGAAGCTCATCCTTTCGCAAGGCGCCTCTGGTATAGGTAGCGCTGCAGTGGTGCGGCCTTTCGGCACAGCGGCAGGGAGTTTGATGGAGGCGACATGTCCATTGTGTGCGAGAGTCAGACTGCTGCCATCAGTAGAGATCGTCGCGCAAGTCTCCTTGTTGGACGGAGAGGGGAGGACTGCTTGTATAGAGATGGCGTGGATGTTGAACAGGTGCTCGGCATACAGCAGCATCGCGATAATGCCCGTGGCGTGTCTCGGATGTGAGTGAGCATGCGACGTTCATACTGGGAGGTGTATATGGTAGGAGGTATGGTGAGGCGGGAGCGGGCGGGCGGGAAGAAGGAAAGCGCACGCGGGTATACGGGCCGAGCCGGGCACTTGCGAAAATTGATACTTCTCTCTGCCTGCTCCTTTCTTTCTCTACCTTCGCACAACCATCAACATTCAACATCGCCATCTCTGTACGTTTAGGTTGGCAGACAAATCGCCCCACCACTCGCCATCTGCCTCCAGACATGGCTCCTATGTCCGCTCACATGTCGCCAATGGCGCCGAGTTGAGATGCCTTCTGGTGGCTGAGGCTGTCCCGGTACGTCCTTCGACTCCCCAAAACAACACGCTACCCTTTCCTTGATGATACACTTTTACACGAACAATCCAACTCCTATCAATCATGAGGATTCCAACAAGCTCTAGAATTATTCTGAATCACTCTCACTGCCCTCAGCATCTGCTAGAATCGCCAAGCAGCACCTGCTGACCATGCCGCACAGAATATGGACAGTCGCAGGTCTGACACACAAAGCCTTCCGATACATCCACCATCCGTGGTCTGATGTCTGCGCGTACTGCTCATCCGAAACTGCACATGACAAAAGGTATGTTTTCTCTCTCTCCATTCAGCCTCTACCATGAAATGAAGATACCTCGACAAACGAATAGGCATTCCTCGACCTTAATACATCATGTCGAAATTGTCATTAAATAGTTTCAGCCTTGTCTGATCATCGACCCATCGCACAATCGTCACGCTCGAGATCAATGCGTACTGTGACTAACCTCGTTCTTAGGTACACTTCTACACCATGCATTCTATACGCCTCTTATGATGAGCACTACAACGCAACGGGCGGACAGATGCACTCCTAGTCTTGCATCTATTCAAGCAAGGACGTACAATCCTTGTAGATGTTTGGGCGAAGATGTGCTTGTTGAGAAAGCGTCGACTGATTCCTGCATCCACTCATCGCGCACACCAGAAAGTTGATGACAGCATGGTGGCTAATCGTGTGCAGGTATTTTAGTTAGCACATCTCTTTTACCCGCGACCTAAATGATGACCAATTCACACTGGTTGAGCACGGCATGTCTATGTACATGTCGCGCCTTGAAAAACACAACACTGAAAATTCTGATTAACCAGGGTGCGTGCTGTCCACTCCTGCAGCGCCACGAACTATGCTGACGATCTGGTGCCTAGTGCAGAATTTGAATATTGATGCCTCTGTCGATATCACGAGCTCGAGTACTAACTTGATCACGCGCAGTAACCAACACGGTCACTTGTGTCCATTTGATAGTAAGTACTACTCTCCAGCACATCACGACCCGTCCAAATGATGTTAAATGACCTTTGCGGAAATACAATGACGGTTTAAATCAAAATCTCTGATAGCGCCTTGCAGAAGCAACCTCGCCTCTATCTGCCCTCCCATGTTACATGAATGCACACTGATTTTGGTCAATAGGGACGGCAGTGGCATGTCAAAACACTGGTCTGTCGCTACACCGCCTTGAAAGAGACCAGTGACGCACCCAATTGCCGTGACTTGTCTCGGGCAGAGCGTTGAGCCGTGTCGTGATAGCACATGGGGTTTCCCTATTAGGCCTGCCCAAGGTAGGGCAAGCAATGGTACCTCGCTGTCCTCCCGCGAACCATTCTTCGGTATCCTCGCAACAATACAACGCTAGGGTAGCTATCAGTGGAACTTGCTTGCCGAATATGATCGAAGGACTGTACGATTCCCGAATGCTGGCGACTTCACATGTGTACCTTCACTTCAATTCAGTCGCCCGAGGCAATTCACCATAAAACACGTGCACGCTCTCTCCCTATGTATGCGGTCTACCGATGATGACGCTGATCGGTGCCTCACTGCTGGGTCAATATGTACAGTCAATGGCCTTGGAGCCCGGCATGACCAAAACTGCTAGGAGCATAATTAAGGTTGACGAGGTTCGCAAGCACGTGCGCCTCTGATTGGTCGTTCTCCGTCGTAGACAGTCTACCTCTAGTCGTCGACTGTTGCGCTCCTCGAATGATGGCACGCGACACTGGAAACGTGGGTTGCAGTCGTGCCTTCCCTTCCTGACGAGCGCGCTCTTTCCACCATCACCGTGACCGTCTGCGAGGCCTCCACTTCGGGCCAGACATGTAGGCATGGCATGCACATCATCCATCACGCTACCTGACCTTACATGTACCTGTATTGTCGGAGGCACTCACTCTCTGTTCATGTACCTGCCTGTCGTCGCCCACCTTGACTCCCTCCGCTCCGCCAGCACCTCTTCGCCTGTGTCTACCTAGTAGTGTTGCCACCAAGGGCTTGCTGCTGCTGCTGCTGACATGCCGCGACCCAAAGCACCGCCCACTCCGGCCTCCAGCACCGATATCAGAGCCAAGGACGGCTACCACGCTGGAGACGCGCTGAGTCTGCCTCCGACAGGCTACCAGGAGCACGATGATCGAACGACCACGAGCTCGACCACCCCGTCTGCCGCTGGCTCCGACTCATCGCACAGCTCATACCGTCCCACCTCGCCGCTCCATGTCGTCGGGCGCCAACGGATGGCGCCCGGTGGCGGATCCGTCATCAGCAAAGATGATTTCGCACTGCCGCCCCCACCGACGAGGTCTCGCAAGATCATACAGATGAAGCCCAAGGGCAGCGCACAAGAAGCGCCCTCGGCTGCCGAGGTATCGAAAGCGGCATCCGCAGGCGACACCAGGTCGGCTGCAAAGGCTGGCAGCAAGAGAAAGTCAGCCACTGCTGGCACCACAGCAGCTGGTCGCAAGATTGCCAGAAAGACCGCACATAGCCTGATCGAGCGGCGGAGGCGATCCAAAATGAACGAAGAATTCGGGGTTCTCAAGGAGATGATTCCGGCATGTCAAGGCCAAGAAATGCATAAGCTAGCCATCCTGCAGGTAAGGCGTGTGATGGAGACCTGGATCGTAGGCACAGGCTAATATAATCATGCACCTAAATCAAGGCGAGCATCGAGTACCTTCGTTACTTGGAGCAATGCGTGGCCGAATTGAAGACACAGACTACTACACCCAGGTCCAGACGTTCGGCACCGCCACCTCCAATACATCCACCGCGCGTGGAGACCATTGGTGACGATGATGGCGACGTGGACGAACCGATGGAGGACGACGTTCACGACGTGAGCCCCTTGACGCGGGCGACTGTCAGTAGTGTGGCGCGTTCCACTTCCATTGTGTCCCTGCCATCGCTTTCCCAGATGACCTCCACTTCTCCATCGATCTTCTCCGTGGGCGCAGGAAAACACCATTCCGTCTCTTCTGCTGCAAGCAGCTACTCACCGTACTTTCACTCGCCAGCATCAGAACTGCAATTCCATCATGCTGCACCACCACCACCACCAGCGTCATTCGGTAACAACACATTCGGCCTGGGAAGCCCCGCCCTGAAGCCGGTCGATTCGCACCTAAGACAAATCGCAGAAGGAGCGACCGAGCTTTCCGCAGACGCACAGCGACTCGCCGCTGCTCACGGTAGTCGCAGCGACCATGAGCTCGACCAGGAAGCGACTACTGCGCTTTTGATGCTGAACCACGATCGGCGCAATTGGCGCGAACCCGGGCCTACACGATCCGTCACGGGGATGAGTGTGCGAGACTTGCTGGGCAACTAAAAAAAGTGAACTGTTGTGATGCGTTGTGGTGAGCACGAGATGAATAGATGATCCGCGAGCAAATGGTCCTGGAGGTCAAGATGTCTTTTTACGATGAGGATGAGAGGAATGTTTGTAATGAAAAATTTCGTTATTCAGGTAGCCACAAACAACTGTACTTTCCATGTTCAGGATATCGACCTGGTAGAGAGAGAGTGGGTCGTGCCACACCTTTGCCGACACCACACACTACACCTCCACGAGTAAAATCCTCCAGTCAGAGAAATGATACCAGACGGGATGGTTTTCTCCTTTGGTTCGCTTCCAAGGCCTCCTAGCATTTGTGGAAGGGACACATGGTCATTCCTCGTAGCCGAGGTATGGATCGACGGTAGAACTCCCACTCTGCCGGTTTGCTCCTTCATACCTACCTGTCATCCCGTTCGTACCAAGTGCCATTTATAGAGCATCTCGTGGCTGCCGTGGTTGATGAGTCATGTGATAAAAGACTCTGGTCCATCACCTGCAGAATCCGACAAGGAGGCTGAACCGCGACTGCGGCGAGGACGGTCAGGACGGCGGAGTGAATCCTTCGTGCCAGAAACTTCACAGTGGTGGTGATTGCGCGGTGGAGTTCATCTATTATACCCCATCCCAAAGCCGATAGACAGTAGGGTTGCTTGAATTCCAGAGATGTCTCTGGTGGACAAAGCACAGGGCTTGCCTCACGATGCGAGCATACCACCTCGGCTGGCAAATCCAAACCCACCTCTGCCACTATTGTCGGGCCCTCGAGGCTGTCTCACGGGCTGATCTTCTTTCGGCGTGGTGTTACTCGATTCTCGCTTGTATATTTGTGGGGGAAGGTCAGGATCAAACAGCTGCTGGTTTCCCGCGGGCGTGGGCGTGGGCGAGGCCGACGGTTCCTTCGACGACTGCGGCTGGCCCCTGCGAGTACCATTCAGCTTTCCTCCCCGGGGAGGACGTCGACTGCTGTCACGAGCCTGAGAGTTGTCGCGCGAGCTCGAAGCCAAAGTCGGCTTGGAGGCTCCCATGATCCTCTCCCGTGCCTCTGCATATCGCTTCTGCTTCTCCTCACGCTCAATCTTCGCCCTACGTTGCCGTTCCTCAAAGTCCGCTTCCAGCTTCTTCCGCCGCTCCTCCTCACTGTCGTCATCCTCGTCGTCGTCGCCCCTTCGAGCGTTTGCTGGGGGCTTTCTGCTGAGAAGCGTGACGGGAACTTGGTAGTCCTGCTTCAATGGCACAACGCCTCGAGTCTCGAGCCAGTGGTGACGGGCGGGATTGTCGGCAGAGTCCCAGAGCTGCTTATTGTGCTCGATATGCTGCGCCTTGCGCGCGGCCTTGGTCAGCCGGGGAGCAGGGAGCGGTGCGCCTGGTGTTGTTCCTGTTGCTCCTGCAGGCGCCCCTTGGTGCGAGACGTGGTCGGCAACCTTTTCCCAATCGTCGTCGTCCCATGCATTCGGCACGCCGCCTCTACCGCTCATCTCGTGTCGAGTCGCACCGTTGTCGTTGACGTTGTTGGGCTCGACTCTTCGCTGTGTGGGCGTCGGGCGGCTGTCTTTCGCCATAGCTTATGTAAGGTACGTACCCTAACCTCACTTCCTCCGGGAACCCTGTCCCGTATTTCTCACAAGATGTCCTTGGCATCGAGCCAATCACGTGATTTTGACGTTGACAAGGCAGGAATTGAGGCATGCATCCATTGCGACCCGCCGCGCATTGCACCACTCGCCCAATCCAGCGTACAACGCGCCTTCTACCTCCTAGTTTGCGAACCGCCGTCATCTTGGCAAGAATCATGCTCATACGGAGGTACCTTATCTGAAATGAAGAATCTGACCCCGCAGGCAACATGGTAAGACGGCATACGTCGAGCCTCTCGGTCCAGCAGAGGTATTTGTGATCATAGCAGATACCTAGGTAGGTATGATAGTTGCAGTTCCCCCGCTACCTCCTACAACCGAACTCCATCAGCGTCGGAAAGGACCACTCGCGATACGGACATGTACAGTACAAGTCAGGCACCATGTCCATGTCAGGTAGGAGGAGGTCGAGACTCGGAGCACATGAGTGATTTTAAGCTTATCTGCTTAGAACCGTCTCCCGGCGCGTCCCCGGCTGGCTGGTTGCTGGCCTAGCAGGCTGGCACCACACACGTGGGACCACCACTTGCCACCACCAACCACTGTGAAAAAAACTGGGAGTCCGGGATCAGCCTCCCGTTCTGCGGGAATGCTGACATGATTGACATCACTGATATCCAAGTCCCGAGGCGGCTTCGAACTCTACTGCTACCTATACGTGTACGTGTGTCCTTAGCGAGTTCTACACATGTCCCTTCCAATCCACAGCAGACGCTGACATCCGCGCATCCTGCCTCCAGGAAGTGTGGCTGGGGCCTGTTCGCGGCTAATTTCTTTCTCTTTCCTGCACAAGCCTCACTTCATCCCCATTTGTCCGTCCTGGCCACTGTCCATGGACGACGAGCAGCCGTTCCCCCGTCACTGAACGCGAAGGTCAGCGTCATCATCATCATCGTCATCATCATCACCATGTTGATCCGAGCCTGCCAAGACCCCAACGATCATCTCTCAGGCTAGATTTGTCAACAAACTGGTTCCGCAACATAGCGCATCTCTGGGATGGGAGGGGGAAAGTCGAGAGTCTGGGCTCATTACAAACAACCCCCTGTACAGCATGCAGCCTGTCGTGCCCTGGCGCGCAACAGTTTTTGCTACATTTTTAGCATTGGAGATCATGAAAGCGATGATCATAGCCACATGTCCGAAGCACCCGAAGGATACGTGGTATGGTATGGTATACGTGCAGGTAGTGAGTGATTCAGATCATCAGTATCTTATATATAAAGACCTGCGAGAGTCCTCATATCCGGGTCAGTCTCACTTCAACTCCCATCGTCCCAGGCATCTCATCTCCTCCTCTTCTCCGAGTATACATATATATATCACTATGAAATCTTTCATTGCCGCCGCCGCCCTGGCGACGCTTGCGAGCGTCGCAGAGGCCAAAAAATGCCAGAATATCACCGTTCCCGTGACGATTGAAGCGCGTCTGGGAATGTTCGGTGACCTCGCACCACAGAACGACATCGATATCACCAACTTCATCCTCAACCTGGCCCAGCAAGGCAAGAACTTTACGGAAGCTTCGTTGAAGGGCGTAAGTATATCATTTCGAAGTATAGCGGGAAATCACTCTCAACTCACGATTCCGATATAGTACAATACTGTCAAGGGCAGCTACCACCTCGCTACCACATACTGCGCCCCAGACAACGGAGCTCCCAATGTGGTCCAGGTTCTCACCCACGGCATTGGCTTTGACCGCAGGTATGCATATATATACATACCTATATATCCGAGACAGAGTGTGATCAACGGAGCCATATACTGACACGTTTGACAGCTACTGGGACGCTCCGTAAGTACATGGAACAAAATTCCCCAGGCCCAATATCTGAGCTCGAAGCCTCTTGTGACGATTTTTCATCATAAAACAACATTGTTCACTGACCTTTTTTTCCAGATACAACAACTACAACTACAGCTACGTCAACCAAGCCGTGGACCACTACGGCTATGCCACTCTGAGCCACGACCGTCTGGGCATCGGCATGTCGTCCAAGGGAGACGCCGTCAACGAGATCCAAGTGCTCCTCGAAGTCGCAGCCCTCAAGGCCCTCACGGACAAGTTGCGAGCGGGCACGATTCCCGGCGCAGCCAAGTTCGCCAAAGTGCTTCATGTCGGCCACTCGTTCGGTTCGGTGCAATCTTACGTGCTCAGTGCGCAATACCCCAGCATTTCCGATGGTCTGGGTCTGACCGGCTTCGCTCAAAATGGCTCTTTCCTCTCGCAATTCTTGCTCGGAGGCAACTTCCGCGGAGCCCAAGTCTACCCGCAGTTTGCAACTCTGCCTCGCGGTTATCTCGCTCCTGCTTCGGAGCAAGGCGTGCACATCAACTTCTTCTCTCCCCACGAGTTCGACCCGGCCATTCTTCCATTCGCATACGCTACCGGCCAGCCTGTGACGATGGGTGAGCTGCTCACCATTGGAGGTGCTGCTGCCGCTCCAAACATGGTAAGACAACGAAATTTCCCGAGTTCTACCTTAGGGAACCGAATTGCTGACTTTGGTTGACCCTTCTAGATCAAGGCACCAGTCCACATCATCACTGGCGAACGTGACGTGCCCTTCTGTGGTGGAAATTGCCTTGCAGCTCCCACCGGCTTCTCTAGCATCCCTGAGGTATGTTTTTTCCATTCCGACTCTCTGAAGTTGTTGAAACGAAAAAACCTTTTTCTTTTCACATTGTGCATTTGCTCACCCGTCTTGATGATATTTAGACATCCAAAGCCATGTTCAAGAACGCGAGCCCCTTCAAGGTGTCCATCATTCCCCGCGCCGGTCACGGCCTCAACCTAGAGTATTCCGCTCCGCAAACGTACAAGACGATTCTCGACTTCTTTGTCGAGAATGGTGTTGGTCCTGCTAAGGGGTACCGTTCATCTCGGCGCAATTAGAGAGGCGAAGAAAAATGTGGTAACAATCCAGTAGGACCCTGTAGGAATTTACGATAGACATGAGGTGTGAGAGGAAATGTAATGTACGAATGACGTTCTCCCCAAAACAAGTCTGAAGTGAACCGAACAAAACCCCTGCGTGTGTGACTGTCATGCCCACAGGTTCATTCATATTAGTGCCATTTGGTGTATCTGGTGCAAACGGGGAGATATGGTGATGGTGATCCGATTTGAGGCGTGGCTACACGTCATTGTAGCTTCTTGCCTTTGAGTTCCTGCGGCTGGCCCACGACGACGCCTCGGTACAACGCATCTGCCACCCCTCGCCTGATCCCCTCCTGCAGACCCACGAGCGGAGCATATCCGAGCCGTTTCTTGGCTTTCTCGATGTTGTAGTACCTCGTCATGCACGTGTACCGCACTTGCTGCCTCGTCAAGTTGGGTTTCCCCAGCCGGAACAGAAAGAAGATCCATTCCATTAATGTGGCCAGAAACAAGCCGACGTCTTTGGACAGGATCCACACCTGTTCGGGTCGAGTCGTGTCCCCAGCGGCTGCCCAGCACATGCGTGCAAAATCGAAAAAGTACACTGGAGCATCGTTGGTGATGAAGAAGGCTTCGCCGTCGACTCTCTCGTGATCCAGGGGAGGAGCGAGTCCCTGGGCGTCTCGATCGGCAGTAGCAAGGAGAGCGGCAGTGGCGAGGTGGTGGGCATGCGCAACGTTGGTGACTTCAGTGAAGTCGAAGAGATTTTCGTTTGAGCCGATCTGGACTTTCGTCTGGCCCTTGTAGTAGGCGCTCAGGCCAGGCGGGAGGACCTGCACGTCGCCCTCGCCGAAAATGCCCGAAGGACGCATCGCAGCGGTGAGCAAATGGGGATACTGCGGAGAGCGGTTCGCAGCCAGGACGAGCAGCTCCGCCTCGGCCTTGGTCGTGGTGTAGTATTCGGGCTGCTGCTTGCCCATGATCAATGGATAAGTCTCGTCGGCATAGACCAGGTCGCTCTGCGTGTCGTGAATGACAGAGGCGGAGCTGGTGTAGACAAAAGCACGCACGCCCGTCTCTTGGGCGGCTCGCAGCAGGACTCTGGTGCCCTCCACATTGACCTTGCGCATGACCTCGCGGTTCTTGCTGGCAGTCATGACAGGACTGGCTGTGTGGATGACGGCGTCGAAGTGACCCGCGTCGAATAAGGGGCGCATTTGCTCGTAGTCGGTCAGGTCGCCCTGCTGGTAATCGACGGAGGCGATGGGTGCCGTGGGCGGTCTGAGATCGAGGACTGTGATGCGGTCGCAGGCATTGCGCTCCGCCAACATCTTGACAATGTGGTTGCCGAGAAAGCCTGCGCCGCCCGTCACCAGCACATGGCCCAGCGACCGCATTTTGGGCGCATTTGATCCAGCCATGTGTGGCAGTGGCAGTGGCAGTGGCAGTGGTAGTGGTGGTGGTGGTGGTGGTGGTGGTGGTGGTCGCGGTAGTAGTAACAGCCAGCAGTCGTAGGTAGAAAAGGTGTGCCCTACAGGCACATGTACCTTACAGCAGGTACCAGGTATAGTTTGATATAGGGTAAGCTCCGAGAGGCCCGTGCATTCGTTATTGAACTCGACAGCGCTAGAAGTAAGACTGAAGAGTAGGTATACCTAGTAATACCTACATGTATCTATAATGACATATCGCCCTGATGTTAAGACTCTCGTGTTCATCTTTCGGTAGGTGCTCCGAAAGGATTAATGTATGTTTGCAATTCGATATGAGCAGTGAGTTGTCCTGCTGACTCATCAACGGCGTTGTAGCAAAGTGAGTGGCCCATGGCCAGTTCGATCATGGCGCAGGTCAATGCTAACATATGTCAGGTGGTTAATGCGATTGACTAGAATGGCAATTCGTTGCCCTACAGCTGATCAATTCCCTTCGGGTAAGTCTTGTTCACATGGTCTCCGCATCGGACTGGCGCTAACTCAAAGTAGGGGCGTAGGTTGTAAGTACTGCTACAAAATCCACTACTGGTACACATGCTTATGGGATGAATAGCGAGTCCTGCCAACGTCGAAATCCTTTTGCCACGTTCTCCTTGTATTTTGCAGTACTAAAACGAGCCGGTGCTTCAATAGTCCCAATGCTTGTAGTCACTTTTTTCCCCTTGAAAATATGCCTGCAAACGCCACCGAGCCGGTGGCGCGCAAGGAGAGTGAAATTCTCTCTACTATCACACATTCTAATGGGCCTTCTACGAGAGAGACTATTCGCATGGGAACCCACTTCAGGTATTTATGAGTGACCGTGGGGACCGTGCATACAGCATTAGCGAGAGGAGGCACCGAGTGCAAAGAGTCCCAAGATTGAATGAGCTGAAAAGTGAGATTTGGTCAAAGCGCACATGCGCGCTGTTCGTTTCGCAGGCTGTCTATGCACATCGCAAGACTACCTATTTATGTATAGTCCATGCCAACGGTACTCGTAGTGTTGACACATGGCGATGACCAGATCACCACATTTCCTGGTCTCGTTCGTCGTCGTCAACGTCGTCGTCGTCGTCGTTCCACAAACCCGCTTGGGTGTCATATGCTTGGTTGGACTTTGGGTAGCCTAGGTAATCATTGGTGCTCGCCACTTTGTACCCGTGCAAAGAGCTGTTCCCATCTGAAGACCCATTAGCTCGGCCGTTTCCCCTAGAACCCTTCGACAAAGGTTGTCCGTACTCATCAGCAGAAGTTCTTCGGCCATTGCCCTGTTCTCGCTGCCCGTCGTGTACCACATCAAAGTCGGTACGCGCCTCAGAATGTGTGTGCTTGGCGTCTTGTCGTGCTTGTTCCTGAACGCATTCGGTTAGTCCTTGAGTCGGGCAATATATACCTACGCCTGACTCACTTCTTGCCACCTCTGATACTGATTGTACTCGGGAGGATGCTGCTGCTGTTGCTGCTGTTGTGGATATTGCTGTTGCTGTTGCTGTTGTGATGATGATGACGATGATGATGATGGCGGTGATTGTGATTGCGATTGTGGCTGCTTCTGCTGCTGCTGCTGTTGCTCTCTCTGCTGAGCCGTTCTTTGAGCCGGAATTTGCATCTGAGGATGCATCATTTGCACCTTGGCAAGGTAGGAGTACATGAAATTGGACAACAGCACCTGGCTGTACAGAGCTCTTCTTGGATTCGCGAGCTTGATGTGTGCCATTCTGTAGATGGCCCGTTCCTCAAGAATACTGAACCGTGTCCAGTTGTAATCAATATCAGGCTTCAAAACCCTCGACGGAGGCTCCGGGGAGTGATGCCGATCTCCTTTCTTTTTCTTCTCCTTCACATCTCCGTCAGAGGTCTTCTTCTTGTTGCCGAAGATGGCGGACAGCAAGCCCGAGTCTTTCTCCCTGTGACTTTTGCTGGACTCTCCCTTTTTGCCATCTTTCTTCCGTTCATCATCCAGCTTAATGTCTTCTCGACTGAGCACAATGCTCTCTCTGCCTCGTGCAGGCACAGTTCCATCAATGGAGTTTTGAAGCACATCCAACCTGGCCTTGTCTGCAGAGGCTTTGGAAAGCTTGTTGGACTTGGACGACTTGGTAGACTCAGCACCACCACTGCCATCGTCCTTGGTCTTATCATCGCTGCCTAGTATCCACTTCCAGCTACTCTTCCGGGAGCCATCCTTTTTCTCGGCTTTTTTCTCGTCGAACGTGGGGATCATCGTGAGCGTGGCGGTGCCCATGCTGCCACTGCCCGGAAGGGGCGATGGATTTGATGAAAGATCGTCGAGTTTCGTCGACGAAGCATTTGAACGTCCAGATGCTGGGCGCATATGTGCTCCCCCTCGTTGAAATTGGCGAGGAACTTCGTGTGATGATTTTCGCTCTGGGATAGACTGGACCACATTGCTGGCGGGAACCTTGGAGCCGTCGGCTAGAGTTTCTACAATTTGTGGTAGTGGATTCTTGTTGTCGTAGCCTGGTAACTGGGCAGTAGTTCGTCCTTGAGACGCTATACGAGACTGAAACTGCTTTGGCGGTTGCGATGCGGGCGGCTGCGGTACCGTATGTTCCTCATACTCATAGCGTTCGGGCTCGTTCCTTGATGAGATGCTACTCCTGCTAGCTTCTTCGTTGGAAAGGCTTTCAGAAGACTGCGATTGGCCATACTGATTTGTGCGATCATGTCTCGGTCTCGACTGACCAATCTGGGAATCTTTGGGAGGTGGTATAGGCTCTGTCCTGACTCGAGAAAGTCCAGGTGTGGGCTCTCGGTCTTCAGTGTGCACTGTCGTCGAGGACTGTGATCCATGACCATCTCCCTCCTGATCAGGATGCCGATGCGCCGCACGCTTCGAGAAAGGCACTCTTTCGCCCTTCTTGAGACTACCTCTTCGATACGTCGTCCTGGTCGATCGCTTGAGCGTCCCCATAGCTGGCGGAAGAATAGGCATATCTTCATTTGGGGGCACTTCTGCACCGGAGTCCAATGACCGTCTCTGAGTCTCTAGGCTCATGCGACGCATCAGGTGAGTCGGATCATTGACCAGTTCCTCCAGATCTTGTAGATTAGCTACGGTGGTCTGTCCTTCCACTTGCATGCCTTTTGATCGTTTTCTCTCCAAGCGTTCTGCACCATCCTGATAATTTCCCCTCGTGTCAATCGAATGAGAGAGCATACTCTTCTTTCGACGCAGGCTGCTAGCAGCAGAGCCCGAACGCGATAGATTATCTGGCGCCAGGCTATTCTCATCACCAGATCTCCGACGTATTCGATCCACCCGATCTTCAATGAAGGTCCTGAATTCCTTAGGAGCCAATTCCGGGTGCAGCCGAGCAGGCACCCAGAACAGTTTCGACGGGTCGTCCTCATCACCGTCGCTGGGCGGCGCGACGCTGGAAATACTGCTGACACCCCCAAAGGAGGGCAGATCCGGGTCCGCAGTGTCGACATTCATGGACATGCGCCTAATCGCCTGAAGGTTGCTGAGCTCCTGTGCTACTGCCGCTGGACTCGATTCGTAGTCAATGTCGTTGAGCGGGAACTGCTGCACAGCGGTGTCGGTGCTGGACTGCCTGCTGAGAAGGGGAGGAGATGTTGGAGAACTCTCAGCACCACGTGAGCCTATTCGCTGTAGCGATGTGGGCGAGTTTTGTCCATGACTGTCGTCGTTGCCATGATGCTCCGACAGATTGCTACTAGTAAGACTCTGGTTGCTCTGCGCGCGAGCCAGTGGTGTCGTTGCCAGCGAGTCGTCCGAGATCACAGAGGCATTGCTAGCACTGTTGATGAGTGCGCCATGCCTGCGCTGCCGACGTGCCTCGAAGCTTTCACGCTCACTTGGACTGTTGATATAGCTCAGCGGCCGCACCGCGTGCCGCTCGTTCATGCTGGCTGCAGCAGCTGTGGACGGCGTTTCCTCGTACCACGAATGGATGGTCTCGGTTACGTGGTGGGTGTCATCGGAGATACTCAATTGCGGCGAGTGGCGGGACGGTGAGGACAGCGCAGCGAGGGCAGTGTTGCTGCTGTTGCTGCTGCTGGCGGCGTTGTTCTTGCGGGCGCGGTACAGACGCTCGAGCTCTGCCTGTCGTTGTCGCTGCTGCACTTCTGCCATGGCTTGCCAGGAATGCTGACTCGCTGCACGGTCGTTCCAGCAGCAGCATTCCCCCAGCTCTACCACTACTGCGCTGTGCTGTGTTCGGCAAAGGAGACGGAGACGGAGGATGAGTAGGAGGAGGAGTAGGAGGAGGAGGAGGAGGAGGAGGAGGAGGAGGAGAAGGAGTGAGGGTCGGAGGTAGTGGCGGCGGTGGTAGAGGTGGTGGTGGTAGAGGTGGTGGTGGTGATTGTGGTGGTGGTGGTGGTGATGTTCAGGTCACACATCACTCCGGTCCGGTCATTTCTCACTGGGAAGGGCGGTCGTGCTTTCATGCATTATTCATGCACGAGTGAGCGAGCAAGCGATCAAATATGATACCCGGTACTAAGGGTACTTTTACTTGACGCTTACCTAGGCCACGGCCACCTTTGTGCCTAACTTAGTCGTGTTTTTAGTTGTACCAGGTACCTCGAAGTCGAATTAAGCGGACGGCTCCTCTCTCTCTCTCTCTTTCTCCCCCTCTTCATGTATCTTCTACCTATCCGCCTTCAATACATCCAGCCAGAAGAATATATCTGAACTTCATCGCTGAACAAGTGTACATTCATTCACTACTTCGCACTCCATACGCACGCTCGCACACACGCACGTGAGGAGGTGTACATAAACGCAGCGCGAGTCACGTCCTCATCTCACCGCACCAGCGACATAGATGCAGATACACAACCACCCAAAGCCAGCTCAATTCATGTACAACAGGATCGGTGAGAGCCTCTATACTGAGGTCCGTCTGAGTTCTACTTGGTCAACGTCCTGAGAGGCAATTTCAAGCGTGAAATCAGTCCACATCATTTAAGCTAGCTCTATACATTGATTCCAAGTCCATGTAGGGACGTGAGGAGCTCATCTTCACGTGTTCGAAATTTCATTTAAAACTTCAAAGTATTGCCAGATGGCAATATGCTATAGACCATCCCAGTGCTCAAAGCCGTAGGACAAGCTTGGGATAAGCGCGAGTGTGTTGGAGTCGGCGTTTCACATGCACTAGCGAGGAAGGATCTTGCAGACCATAGCTTGCTTTCTGTCGAAACGTGGCTATCATTGAGTGGCGGAGTCTTCTTCAGACTTCTTGTATTTTGCGGTAAGCTTGACTCGATACTCGATCACACATCGGATAACGCTTCCGAAAGACAAGGCTGTGGCCATTGATATCAAATTAGCTGTTGCCAGAGTATGGAGACGCCTCCAGTGATATAGCTGGGTCGGGGCGCTTCATAAGGGTCAGATAGCGAGGTGCATAGACCAGTGTGGAACATGGCGCCCATTGCGTGAGTCCCAATATCAAAGCTTGGAAGTCTTGCTGCCGATTTCCACCTCCGTTTTGATAGCATCCCGCAGTCTGTTCGCGAGTTCTCTTGCCTCGTCGTCGTCTAGATCTTCCCGAGAGCCCCGCCCAAACATTTTCCTTCATATCGGTCAGCTAACGTTCCCATTGTGCATAATCACCACTCGTACCATGATTTGAGCGCGCTGTCAGTTCTGCCACTATGCTGCGCTTCCTGCCGACCTTCTTGATAGCGCGGGATGAGATGGAAATGAATGTGCGGCACGACTTGCGCTGCACGTTCTCCTGTTGTCAGATGGCGTCAGTTGCGTTTGTAAACGGGTTGTAAGAGTTTGGCAGTAGGGCCCTCAAGAGAATGTCGGGCTATCCCTTGCCCTTCAAATCATCTTCCTACCGTTATTCTGCACCACGTTCCAGTCCTCAATGCCTGTCACCTTGCCTGAAAAATTGCAGATCAAAGGGTCAGCAAGTATCTCTGATGATGCGGACTTGTTCCAGCGACGCTTGGTTGACCAGCTCAGCGTCGGAGTGAAAAGCGAGCTTAGCAAGACAACGAGAACAGGAAATGCCATCGATCGGTCACTCCACCTACAAAGAGCCCTGCTGATGATGGGCAACCACTCGCCGAGGGCTCGGGATGTATCGCGCGCCTCCTCGGCAGCCCGTCGTGCCACCCAGGTATCGTTCGTTTTGCTTGCTGGGAGGTCCCCTAGTGTTCGGTAATGCCTTCGAGTTGTGAGCAGAATATGCCCAGGGGAAATGGGCTATAAAAGTGACAGATTGACGGTAAGCAGGCATCTCTAAAAAGGAGACTGAAAGGGCTTCCAGGTGCTATAACTGACCATAATGTCGAGAAACGCGAGCACCAGCGGCGCGGAGAGGATGAGATGGCACTGTGGGTCAACGCGCTCCGGATCTGGAGACTGAGGCACGTCCGAGCTTTCTGGCGGATACGCAGAACTGATGCGACAGAAAGCGCAAGGAGTCGGATACAGTTCTTCTATGGCAGACATGGTGGTTGTGGACCAATGTTTCAATGACTGACTGACAGCACGGACACAATCAATGAAGGTATGAAGTCGAGATGTCGGAGCCCATCAAGCCGAGGCCGCGGGATTCGGAGGCAGAACCCACAAAAAGGCAATATGAGAATAGGTACCAGGTGTGACTACATGTACAAGAAGATGGCATTTCGATTTGTGACTTGATGGACATGGAATGCCTGAGATGTTTTCTGTGACATATGCTTCCCGCTATTTCTTCGCTCTTCGCTTTCCTTGATTGCGTGGTCTTTCCACTACAACATGCTGGTTCGGATTGCGCTTCTTGCGCGTCTTGTAACCTCCTTTCGCCTACGATACGCGTTAGCATACTGCTACTCGCACATGAGATGGAAATATGACTCACCGGCGTGCCCCAGATGGACACAGGGTGCACATTTCCCTTGCTCTTACCGCGCCCTCCTCCATGAGGATGATCCACTGCATTCATGGCTACACCACGAACCGTGGGTCTGATGTTAAGCCACCTGCTCCGGCCAGCCTTGCCGAGTTGTGTGAAGTGGTGGTGTGGATTGCTCGCCACTCCAATGGTAGCACATGCATCTTTGCTCACTTTTCGCACCTCGCCGCTCTGCAATCTGACAGTCACGTCAATGACCTTCTTGCCCCGTTCTTCTTTTGCAATCACCGTCGCATATGTGCCAGCACTGCGGCAAAACACTGCGCCCTTCTCTGGAGTCGAGCCAACGCAGTAGACCTGTGTTCCAAGTGGCACCATGTGCATAGGCAAGCAATTGCCACGGAATGCTGTTCTTGCAGCAAGAATACCCGGATCGATCACGCCGCCCATGCTTGCCAAAAGCTCTTTCGGTATGCCTGCTCGGAACGACTCCACGGTGTCGCCAGCTCGCATGCCTTCTGCGGCAATAATGTAGCTTTTGACCTTGGTCTTGACGTTCTCCACCAGTGCCAAATGGGCAGACCTGTTGGGGTCATACTCGATTCGTTCCACCAGATGCGTTCCAGGCTCGGCGCGCACGTAGTCCACAGTGCGGATCCTCCTCCGGTGACCGCCACCACGATGCCGCACGGTCACACGACCAGAGTTGTTGCGCCCGCCTTTGCCATGACCAAGCTTCGTGAAGGTCAACTTGCGCAATGGCTTGCCCTTCCAGAGATGGTCGTTTATAGGGCGACGCAAGTGTCGCTGACCGGGAGTGCGAGGCTTGTATGTCTTGAGCTGGAACGCAACCTTGTTGCGCATCGGCATTGGTGCAGTCGGAGGCGTGAAGGCGGTGACATCTTGCGTGTTGATGGCAGCAGCGGCGGCGGCGGTGTCTTTGATGGGCTTTTGGACCGCAGTGGCATAGGTCCGGCGCACGGTAGAGAGGAGAGAGCGGCAGTGTGAGCAGACCGCGCGCGTCCGTGGCTGCAGCATGATCCTCTGACAGCCCGCGTAGTGACAGTCTTCGTCCAGACGAACGACAACAAGAATGGATGTTTCGCAATACTCAACCGCAGAGGCAGCACGATCAAACCAGGCCCAGGATAGGATGCAGGCCAGGGCCGGAGCAGCAGCGCGCGCCAAGCACAAAGCACGGGAGCCTCCACGTCAGCTGACCGGGCTCAGTTGTCCCTCGCAACGACCGCACACAGCGAGACCAGAGCCTGATCAGACGTTGCGATGCCGCAGCCCGCAGTCTGCACTCACTAGAGAAAGCATTGCAAGTAAGCATCGCGGCGAATAGGAGCCATCCCACTGCATCTACTACTCGCACGGTGCGACAGCAGAGGTATATTGTATTGTGTGTTGTTTGAAATTTGCCCCCCGGACACCGGAACAACAACAACAACAACATTGGGACGCGACTGCGGCAAGCCGACATCAAAGCTCAGCCAGCTTGCTCCACTACATCGAAACGCGAGCTTTCTCTTTCTCGCCTCGCGTCTTGACATTCACCCACCACCACACCACCACCATCACCACCACCCTCCACCCTCCACCCTCCCCTCTGGTCTGGTCCACCCTCGACGCATCAGCAGCAGCAGCAGCGACATCACCGCACGCAGCACGGCACGTCTCCGGCCACCGTCGGCGTCGCATCTTCACTACAGCATACAGCGAGCGCATAGCAGCATCGCCATCTTCACGACTTTCCAGCATTCCAACCTGCATACCCCCGACGAGTATACTGGCCGCGAGCAGGACTCTAACTGCTGCTGCCGATCGGGCCTCCTCTACTTGCTAATCCCGCTGGTGAGCCGTCCATCGCGTCCTGCACTGGCGGCGGTGTTTCGCCCAGTCAACACGGCTTGCTGACATAAGCTTTCGATATACAGCAACACGTTCAGCACGTCCCAAACACCAAACTTGCACCAACACGCACCTTTGCGTTCACCTTCGACGCGAGAATACGCGTGTCCTCGCCATACTTAACGATCCCTTTACAATGCCACCCGTGAGTACTATTGTGCACATTACCGCGGCCAACCATTCGCAAACACGCTGACATCATTCCTCTCCAGGCCCGTACTGCCAGGCGGACGGTCACGGACGAGAATGCCGAGAATGCCGGGACGACACGTCTGACGCGTGCCAAAGCTGCTGCCCTCGACCATGCTGGTGCTGGTGACCCACCCAAGAAGGCATTGACTACCAAGCGCACTACTACTGTCTCCACTACTGGCACTCTGGGCGCTCGCAAGCGGACTGCTCTGGGCGACGTCAGCAATGTTGCGAAGAAGGAACTGGTCGACAATGGCGATGCGAAAAAGGAAACTCTCTCGAAAGGTACTTTATCGAAGGCTGTGAAGCCTGCTGGCATTCAAAAACCTGTTGGGCGCACTAGCTCGACGCGTCCTGTCCTCGGTGCGAGACCCGCCAATGCCTCCTCAGAACTCAAGCGACCCGCAAGCGGCTCTGGTATCCAAACTGGCCATGCCATCAAGAAGAGAAACACGTCGACCTCCAAACCCAAGCGTGTCGCCGTTGAGGAGGACGAAGATGAGGACGCGGAGAACGTGCCACCGCCGAAGAATGGCGCAAGTGCTGACAGTATCAAGAAGACTAGCCCGAAGCCGGCTGTCACAGAGCCTGTTGATTTGGAAGAGCACGAAGAGGAGAAGTCGTTGGAAGAGCTCATCAAGGAGGCCGAAGATCTTGACACGGAGGATCTCGGTGACCCACTCATGGTTGCCGAGTACGTCCACGAGATCTTTGACTACATGCGCGAAGCGGAGATTTCGACGATGGCCAATCCCGATTACATGGACAACCAAGGCGAGCTGGAGTGGAAGATGCGCGGCATCCTCGTAGACTGGCTCCTGGAGGTCCACGCGCGTTTCAGGCTGCTGCCGGAGACTCTGTTCCTTGCTGTCAACATCATCGATCGTTTTCTCTCCTGCAAGGTCGTCCATCTCGATCGCCTCCAGCTGGTGGGAGTGACGGCGATGTTCATTGCCTCCAAGTACGAAGAGGTCTTGTCACCACACGTCCAAAATTTCGTCCATGTCGCCGACGATGGCTTCAAGGATACTGAGATATTGTCTGCTGAGCGCTTTGTTCTGGCCACGCTCGACTACGACCTCTCGTATCCAAACCCCATGAACTTTCTCCGGCGTATCTCCAAAGCCGACAACTACGACATCCAGACTCGGACTTTAGGCAAGTACTTGTTGGAGATTGCTTGTCTCGACCACCGATTTCTCAAGTACCCACCATCGCAGGTGGCTGCGGCGGCTATGTACCTCGCACGCCTGGCTCTCGATCGTGGCGAATGGGATGCCACTCTGGCGAAGTATGCAGGCTACACCGAGGGTGACATTCGGCCGGTCTTCAAGCTGATGGTTGACTACCTATATGCCCCTGTTATGCACGAGGCATTCTTCCGCAAGTATGCTAGTAAGAAGTTTCTGAAAGGTAAGTCGGTCTGATCAACTATGACCATCCAATCGCTAACTGTTCACAGCATCCATTGTGCTTCGACAATGGGCGAAGAAGTGGGGGCCAACGTATCTAGATGGCTTTTGACGCACACTCCAGTAGTGGCAAGGCACCTCGGTCGTGGACGTCCCCAGACTATCGCTGACGTTCACAGTACGTGAGCATTTTGTCATGGAGTCGACCGGGGTCCGTCGCTCCCTCGACTTTGGCCGTGACACCCTCTAACCTGGACCTGTCCATGATGGAAAGACTTAGAGATGGTGCACTCGAGGATGCATCAGCAGGGCTCCTCTGCAAATTTGGAATATGTACGGCGTTACTATGGTGGGCACAGCCTTATCGCTACGACTGAAGTTCTGCTATGATTGCGTATCAATATGCCGATACGGGATTGTCGAATGGCATAGATCGCGCATGGAGTCATTTGGATCGGGCGTCTGGTTTTTTCTGCTTGTTTGTTTTTCAGACGCCTGGTATTCGGGGCGCATACAGGCGCCCGCGCAACGATGTGTGTTTTCATGACCAGGACATCTGTGCGGATGATGGTCATCAGATGCGGTAGCGAAGGGATTCGGGTTAGCATAAACACACGGGGTGGAATTTTCTTAATGCACGCCGCCGACGATGCAGTCTCGCTTGCATTGTCATTTTCGAATCTCGTAAGCACATGTACCGCCAGTGCAACCTGAAGCGTACCTAAGGTATGTACCTAGGTAGCATGCTTACCCTGACGTGCCGGTCTCACTGTTGGAAAGGGAATCCACTTTCACGGCAGGAGCGACCATTTTCACAATGGACAGCATCAGGCAAGAGTACGCTACTAGGTACCTGTAGGTAGGTAGGTAGGTAGGTAGGTAGCAACAATGTGTGATTGGGAGAGTACCAGGTACGTAGGTACCTAAGGTTACCGTAGGTAGGTAAGGTAGGCATCGTTATTCCCGAGGCTGGGCACGGTATGGAATGTATACCTTATGCATTAAATATGCACATATATAATGCATATACCTTATGCTAGAACCTAGCATATCCACTGTAGGGTCTAGCGAAATCATGAATACCTTACCTAGGTAGGTACTGTAGGTACCTACCTGGTACTAGGGCTAAGCTGAATCCCGAGTGAAACTTGGTACCTAGGGTCTGGTCTTTAGCAGGTCTCGCAATAATCAGTTCAACGCTCCTGTCTCGGGACTGATGTCGGTAGGTATATACATGTAGTGTACCTAAGTAGTAGATGCGGACCCTAACATGGATCCAGGTGCCAGTAGCATAGGTAGGTAAGGTAGGTATTATTATTGGAATGTCTACAGATACATAAGGTGTACCTAAGGTACCTATGTAAAGGTCAGGTACAGATACCTAGGTAGGTACAGGCAAGGTAGTTAATTACGGGCAGGTATCTTCTGTGCCGCAGGAAAACCTTCATGGCATATTCGGCCGCGAATCGTCCCGACCGGCGTGGGACTCGGACTCTTTACCTGACCTGCCGTTGCGCTCTGTTGAGCATGTTTGAGCGGCGGGCTGCTACATCCACAAGGTACTACTCTCTATGGCCTCCCTGTCGCGGGAGCGTCAGCGATTGAACCATGGCGCTCGAAGCGCCATATGCGAACCAAGTTGTGTGTGTGTGTGTGTGTGTGTGTGTGTGTTAGGAGGTACAAGCATTTGATCCTCCTCCGGCCCAGTACAAGTCAGAGAGGGAGGGGTAACAATATATTTCGCGGCAAACCCGTCATCATCGACGTTGAGGAAGGCCGACGTGGCAGTCGAATCACATCATCTGGGTGGCGGCAGCAAATCAAGCTGAGGTCTGCTGCCGGCTTCCGTGTGCACTGGTGGAGCAAAATGTGGCAGGCGCAGATAGCCCAAGTCCCGTCTCGAGCAGTCCAGTGTGCAGCTGATTAATGATGACTCTAAGGTGTGCAGAGAGATAAGCGAGACAGGGGTCTGTGAGCTCGTGGGCAGACATGGATGGAGCCTCATCGACAAGGTTGTGCTCGAGGCAGGAGCCAGCGCTAGAGACCCGGGCTCCACTGCGTGCTGCTTCTGGAACTTGAACCGAGCAGAAGCGAAGCGAAGCGAAGCGAAGCGGCGCGGAGAGAGAGAGAGACGGGAGAGACGGGAGATTGGTACGGTAGTGGCACCTCCTAGTGGTGGTGGTGGTTCTGCTGCTGCTGATGATAACCTAATGACAGTGGTGAATTGTAAAGGACTGGAACATAGATACATCTAAAGGACATCGACTGGAACATACATATAATAAATACCTGACAGTCCCTGGATGAAGCGGGAAGTACAGTAGGTCAGGTAGGGTCAGGGTCAGGTAGGCTGTAGCGAAGAGCCAAGGCCGAGGTGCGGCTCCGTGTATACTTGGTACAGGCCAGCAGAAACGGGCTCGAAAGGTGACAGGTCGCGCGCGGCATTATTATTATTACCTACCCTTACCACCCTGTCCACCACACGCACTCAAGGGTTCGGCTCGCCATGCATTAGTGCTGTGGACACTAGCCCGCTCTCGGACAAGAACCTATCGCCCGCGCTATGAGGAAGTGTGACGCCGAGTGGTATATGCTGCAGGCAGGACGGACGGACGGACGGACGAGCACTGCACCATCGTCGTCGTCGCCCGTCTCGTTGTCGTCGTCGCCGTCGTCGTCGTCCTCGCCGTCGTTCTCGTCTCCGCCCTCGCCGTCGCTCTCGCCCTCGCCCCTTCGAAGTTACGCCCGCCGTCTGCCCGCTGCCACGGGCGAGCTGCGCAGATTCCAAACCGCACTGTAGTTAGACACCCATAATGCAGCATCACCAGCACTCGCGCCAGCACCAGCCGCAGCCGCAGCCGAGCATGGAGAGCCATCCACCAGAAGCTCCGCTAAACTTGCCCCCCATACAATACGCCGGACTGCAGGCGACATCGTCGTATGGCAGTCAAATGCCTCCTCAGCAACAGCAACAGCAACAGCAACAGCAACAGCAGCAGCAGCAGCAGCAGCAACAGCAACAACAGCAACAACAGCAACAGCAACAGCAACAGCAACAGCAACAGCATGCGCCGCCGCCTCCATACCCACCGCAGCAGTATCAGCAATACCGCCCGCCGGCACCCATGCCCTCGAATGTTGCGACCGCCGGGCAGAACGCCGTGATGCGCTTCCCGCTGCCTCCACAACCTGCGCTTGATGCACGTCAGATGTCGGGAGGACGACATAAAAAGGAGATCAAGAGGCGGACCAAGACGGGCTGTTTGACATGTCGCAAGCGACGGATCAAGGTGAGTGCGACGCGTGCGCCATGTGTTGGGGGTTCTGGCGAAATGCGAGGTCGTCGCGTCTGCGGCGGGCTGCGCCCATAAGCGAGGACCTAAAAAAACAAGCGACACCTTGTTCCATCACGAACCGCTTCCGACAACTCGATCCCTTCCATACCTCCTACCTGTACCTGTACTAACCGTCTGCTCTCAACCACAGTGTGACGAGGGCGTGCCTACGTGTCGCAACTGTCAGAAATCCAAACGCGAATGTCTGGGATACGATCCCATCTTCAAACAACAACCCAGCCCGGCCAACATCCAGCCTGCGCCCAGCATCCACCCTCAAACACCCTCTGCCTCCGCCTCGGCCCCCCCCAATTATCATCCATCCGGCCAATACGGTCCACCACATGCCTACCCAGGCACAGGAGGCACATTCATGCAGGCTGCTGGACTGCCGCGCGCTGAGCACGCTCACTTCGACTCTCACTACGGCAACGGCCCTTCCCTAGACCCTGCGCTGTCGAGTGGCGACCAGCCGCATCACATGGCGCACCTCAACAACTACCCGAATGCGCTGCAGCCCACGCGGACAGGTAAGCGTTGATCCCGCTCATACCTACTCCACCGCTTGTGTCTCTGACGGTCTTGCAGTGCGAGCGATTCGCGTCGACGATCTCTTTTCGCTCAACGACATACCCCCGCGATACAACCTGCGCGAAGCGCCTCCGCCCGTGACATCGGCCAGCCAACAGGAACTGGAGACGTTTTTCAAGTACCACTATGCCATTGGTCTCGATCGGCTGTTTGAGACCACCTGGTACTCGCAGCATGGCCTAGCACAGCTGCATCGCGATGCAGTTCTTCAGGATTTCGTGCTGCAATGTGTCGAGCAATTCCAAGCCCGAGAAGATGCAAATGGGAAGCACATGCAGTCCTTGGAAGCGCGCCTGGTCTGGCTACTTGCAATCATGCCTCGCAGCTCTCTACGCATGGCAAATGGTGCAGCGAATGACCATGTCCTGCAGGAATTACTCTTTCGTCTTGACGTGATTGAGAATCTCCTGACCGGACAATACCTTGATCCCAGCCGAGTCAGCCCTGCACCACCGCACCAGCCCTCAATGCAGCCGGGTACCGACAACTCAGCTGTAAATCAGAAATTTAACGAACGCGCTTTCTGGCATCATCTCGCGAGATTCGTGGCAATGCGCGACGACAGCCCGCACGTGCAAAGAGAAATCGACGACGTCCTCGTCACGCTGCGAAATCTTCTTCATATGCTAGAGAATCGGGATGTGCTCTACTCCCTAGCGGTGGCGCGGCATATCGGAGGTCGAATGCCAGACTGGCGCCCACAGGGACAGCTCGTGGCCTCTTCGGATGACCCGAATGATCCCGTGAGCAAATTGAGGGTAGCTCAACAGTTTATTGAATCTGAAGACCAAAGAGGTACGACGCAAGTGATTCAGAGATTATGCTCCATGGCGATTCGCGCTTGGGGCTTGCAGAAGCAATAAGTTTCGTTGCTCCTTTTACTTCATGTCCATACTTTACTTCTCGGCTTTGCGTGCTGCACGGATGGTAGGTACATTTACCTGTACCTAAGGTAGGCACGACGGGTCACGAGTTATTCGTTCCGTGCTCGCCATTTCACAGTAAGGCCACAATGCACACCAGACCCTGTGCGGGCATAGTCTCAATTGCGCCTTGTTTACCATATTGTTTATTCGCCAACATCATCACCACCATCATCATCATCATCATCGTCGTCGTCGTCGTCGTCTCTGGCAGTGACTGCGCAAGAGTAAAAGTACAGCTGCGATGAAATTTTACACCGCAGCAGACTTCCACTACAGGGTACAACGATCATGTATCCCAGCACGGTAAGCAGCTAGTACGACAGGAAAAGACATGAATATGCTAAGGTAAGCAGCTACAGTATGTTATTGCCAGTCCGGAATTCAAACGCGCTGTGATCGTTCATAATACACACCCCACCCCCGCCATCGAGTCGTAAGCTCTCTGATTCATGTGGAAAATGGATTACCATTGCCAACCTTGAACAAGTTATTCCGACCTTTCGCATAACTTGCGCCTGGCGCAGTTCCAAAGCACGACAAATGAGATTCTGTATGCCCATATTTTCTTTCTTACAGTTCCACTTCATTCGAGTATAGGCAGGGCGACACCGACCAGCCGGCGTGAGGACCATAAAAGACATGTACAAGTTGCAAATTTTCGCACGGAAAAGCTCAGGCGGTGGCCGCAGCGGCAGCTTTCTTAACATCCGGCGCTCGTCCATATGCCCGGGTATATTCTTCGGTCCAGCGTTCGTGGTTTTGGTTGTACAACTTTTCGTACTTCTGTGAATCGTTAGTTACACAGAAGGCTTGGAAGATTTCTTCATAGCACGTACACTTCTCTCGCTCTCGCTCAAGGCCTTCCATTCTTGGGAAAGCAGCTTGGATCGATCCGGGACTTTGATATGTGTGAAATCGCCGCTGGCTTGACGATTGCGACTGAAGATCAGATAGGCACTCTCAGGACGCTTCGGGCGCCGCTGATCTTGTAGCTCAGCCCATTTTGAATTCTGACTGGGGAACTCGCGACGGAGCTGGGCCCGGGCCAGGTTCGCGAGCCGAATCTGTTCTGGTGTGTATGACTCGATCCATCGCTGGTACTCAGCCTCGGAAGCCTCTCTTTGCGTGCGTTGCAGATGGTTGTAGTGCTACGTAGGGACAGTCAATATATCGGATGGGACATCCATGCGACGGCGCCTTACCTCCAAATCTGCGGCTGACAGCTCTTTCCATTTCATAGCAGCCTCTTTAGTTCTAGCAGTGGTTGTGGCATTGGTATCAACTGTAGCTTTGACATGCTCTGACCAATACAATTGGTAAGCAGAATAGTACACCACCCTACGTGGCGCATCCGGCAGGGCTGCAGCCTTCAAGTCTTTCAACTTGGCCTTCTTCCGATCACTGGACTTGCGAAGTGCCGCCTTCGCTTTCAGGGCAGCAGCTCTTGCGTCCTTCTTTTCTGCCGCATCCTTTTGCTGCTTCGCTTTTTCGGGGGTCAGAGCACGTGTGCTGGTTGGGGTGCGCTTCTTTGCTGCGACCTGACCTTTGGGGGCGGAGTTGCCATCAGCAGGTTCGTTCGCGGCCTTCTTGACCGCTCGTTTGACAGGTCGAGACGGTTCGCCGACGACGCTCTTGGGGCGGCCTGGCGTCGCGTATGATCTGGTCTTGACGGACGACGCGAGGGCGAGGGCGAAGGGGGCGCGCACACCAGCGGCAGCACGGTCTCGCGGCGAATGGAGCAGCACGAGTGGCATGCGCGAGCGCACGGGAAAGCGTAACAGCATTCGCTCGAGCATTGCGTGAATTTGCTGTATACGCTGTTGACTGGTGTCGCTGCCGGCGTTGTTGTTGTTGTTGTTGTTGTTGTTGTTGCCAGATGCTTGGTTGGGCGTCGCGTGCAGCTGCCCTGACAGCTAAGGTGAGCTCGCTCAGGTTCTTGCCTGTAGGAGGTAGGCTGTCACGGACTCACGGTGTGTAACTGTGTATGATATGAAACCTACCAGGCTAGGCAATACCGGTTTATACGACGATATCATGACCCTCCCCCAGCATGGAGCTCGGGCTGCTCGGCGAACCATCGACCACCTTGGGGAAGCAGCCGCAGCGACGGGAACGAGTAAGCAACGATGATGGCTTAATCAGCGATAGCGACCTTATAGCTCCGCATAAGCAGGTGGAGGTAGGAGGTTTGGGAGGTACAAGCAATCGTGAAATGGGACCACAGTGCCAACCTAATCAAAAAAGCACTGGATCTCACTGAGTCACTGCCACACCCGCGACCCCAAATTATTGGTCCGGTTACATACCTATCTAGGGGGTGATGCAATCCGCTTAGATAATCGAGGTCTCGAATTTGTCTTGGCGACAAGAACTTCTATTCCTCGAAAGACCAGACCGGGCTGTTCCTCACTACATACTCAGCCCACCTCGTTCAAATCAACCCTCGCCCAACATGAAAGTCGGAAAGCCACAGTCGAAACGCGTGTCGGTGCGCCTGCGACACAAGATCCAGAAGCATTCAGCCAACAAGCAGCGCAAAGATCGCAAAGAGGCAAAGAAAAACCCACAGTGGCGCTCCCGACTGAAGAAGGATCCGGGCATCCCCAATTTGTTTCCCTACAAAGATAAGATCTTGGCTGAGATTGAGGACAATAAGCGCACGAAGGAAGAAGAAAAAGAGCGGAGGCGGCAGGTCGCCAAGGCGCAGAGAGAGGGCGGAGCGGAGGATACTACACCCGGCGTCGTGATAGATGAGGAGTTGGAAGAGTCACGCGACGCTGACGACGACGACGACGACGACGAAATGGATGATAGGGAGGATGTGAATCCTATGGCCGCTCTGGTGGCATCGGCTTCGCACAGAGCCCAAGCATACACTAGACAGGACGACGGGGTCGGCGATGATGATCAAGACGATGCAGAAGATGAGGTCGAAGTCACATCAAAGCCTGTAGCCAACACAGCGGAGTCCGCGAAAAAGAAGCTTCCCCAACAAGTCATCGATGATCCTGTGAAGCCCGTGAATAGGCTTCTCGCACGACTCCAAAAGACGCCAGATGGGATACAACAGTTGCTAGAGTTTTATCAGCTACCCCCACTTGTCACCGCTGGAAGCGATGTCACAACCAGATTCTTGGTCGATGTCGCAAGAAAGCGAGGTCGGCTGAGTCGTGGTGGCGTGCCGAACCTGCACGCCGCGGCCTTGACTGTGCTCAATGACCTGCAAGAGCAGAGGCTCAAATTGCCAGCACTACAGCAGTCAAAACCGTCAGCTGCAACATCCAAGAGCGAAGTACAGGTTGTGAGTCGATTGGCGGAGCCATTCAGTATCGAGGGACTATTCAGCCAGGGTCCTGCGACTGCCGGGGCGATGGACTTGGGCGCTTGAGTCCCTTAAGCTACAAGCTGTCATAAGTTTTTAATGCCGGGCATTCATTGTGCGCAAGAAACATGGCAGTGGGGACCAACAAGAAGCGTCATTGACGATGGAGTCTTAGCATAGACTATGAATCGGCTCACCGAGTGAGCTAAATACTCAATGCAAATATTTAGTCTCTTTGTGGCAGACCTCTGCTCAATACCCATGTGGCACACTTCCCTCTTTTGGAGAGGTCTCAAGGACAGTCGCCCTGGTGAAGCTCCTTTTTGCTGATTTCACCACACTGTACTCGACCATAGCGGTGTTTCAGATATTCTGGACCTTTTCCCGGCATGTTCGGGTCTGGCGTCTAGTATACACATCTTGAACGAGACTTGAAATTACTGCTTCGACAATAGCAGAGCTTCTATTGCCTGCTGCGCATCTTTGGGGAGAGCCTCTTCCGATTTTTCCAGCGCAAGCTTGAGACGATTGGCCATTTCCTGAGTGCTTGTGCCATCGAAGTCGGATGACTGAACCGCGAGCAGACAACGTAGCGCGGGCAGATACTTCTCTAGGATGTCATAGTTAGCACTCCATGTTCATCTCGGGACAGGCCAGACCACTTACTTCGTCTGATGTAGACCTCAAAGCCCGCAGTCTGGGCATGAATGTTGCGTGGACTCAGTTCCAGAAGTGGAGTCACATATTTCATTGCCTCCTCGAGCGGTTTCTCGCCCGCCTGCTTGAGTAGATCAAGACCTTGTGGGTCCTTGTCTTCTTTTCGCGCCGCCTCATCGTCATCTCCTTTAGCATTGGCCTTCTTTGCAGCTGCTGCTTTCCTGTCGGCTTCAGCCTTCTCGCTTTCCTTCCTCGCCTTCTTTGCGGCTTTCTTCTTATCAGCCTCACTTTGTGGACTTGCCTGCGCAAGCTCTGGACGATCGAATAGCATGCAATATATTTTGATTGCTGATAACGCAGCCCGGGTGAAAAATGGGTGTTCACGTAGCTTGTCTTCCCATCTGATCATCTCGATATAGGCGCGCATCATGCCCCTCCTCAACGAAAAGGTGTGGAAATCGAACTGGTCCTCTGTCCAGACCTCGAAAATATCGTAGACAGCCTTGAAGCGCTTGAGCGCTAGTGAGAGATTGCCCTGGCGAAGATAAGACTCGCCATCTTCAGTGATATACCATACACACTGCATGTCCAGAAGATCGCCTAGGGGTCCTCCCACCGCTTCGTTCCGTGTGAATAAGCCCATAGTATCGATGGCAGCCTGGTGCTCATCGTTACGAAGCTGGTATTTGGCACATTTGGTGTTGATGTATCTGTCTCGAAGGTCCATCTCCCGCGCAGCATTCATTGCTTTCGATGCAGCCCCCACATCGCCTTGATTCTTCAATATCCGAGCACGAGTCATCTGGTAGGTGTAGTCACTCTTCGAAGTGTTCAATGATATAGCTTTCTCAATGTGTTGTTGTGCCTTGTCAAGATCGCGTGAGAGGTAGTAGTTGTAATGTTGCGCAAGAAAGTAGTTCACGCTGAGTGACCACGTTGCGGACTGCTGGGCAGAGCCTGGCTTGGCTGTGCCATTGGTAGTACCATTGACTTCTTGCGCCTCAGCACCACCATTGACCTGTGCCTCTTCTTCGAGATATCCCTCTACGAGACCCTGTATCGTACGGCGCTTGTCCTCATCAGCATATAGCTGCTTTACGTTCGCGAAAGTGCTCGGCACGCCCTTTGCAAGTGCTCTGCGCAGGTATGAATCTGCATGCTGTCGGAAGGCGTCCCCGCGCAGAAAGTCCAAAGGTATACGACGGGCAGCATCTGTCCTCGAGCTCTTGTCTGCGAAGCTCTGGTAAACAGCTAGCAGCTTTTCGTGATCTTCGCTCTTTGTCCGATCCAGTCCAAGCGCTGCTTCGAGACCGTGATAGTAAGCTCGCTTCTCTACATTCCTGTGCAGAAGCGCACGGTACGCCTTCTCGGCGTCGTCTTTTCGACCAAGCTTGAGCAGATACGCAGCCTTTGCTTCCTTGACTGCAGTCTTGTCCAGTGCGCTCTTTTGAATGGACTCGAGGTGTTCCAGCGCACGTTTGTAATCGCCCGTCTCAGCTATGATAGTGTTCCTATACAGTAACGCCTCTGCGTGTTCCATATCGTTCTTGGCAGGCGGCTGCTTCAGAGTCTCTTCGTACTTTTGCAAAACATCTTCAGCCTTGTCCAAATCTCCATTCAAGTGCAAAGCCACAGCCAATGCAGTCCAGTTCTGCCTCAAGGCTGGTTTCGACTGGAGCATCTGATTTCGACTTTGCACAAACCCGGGGTAGTCTCGCATCTGCACCTGCAACAATGCCAAGTCTCGTTGGATCTGCACGCTGTCCGGGTCGAGTCGCAGTGCAAAGCGGTAGGCCTTGATGGCTTCCTCGTAGTTTTTCACACTGCGCCAGAGCAAGCCGTAGACATGCCAGCAAATATGCGATCGCATGGCATTCTTGAGGGCCAGCTTGCACAGCTCGAAGGCCTCATCTGACTTGCCCTGATTGTTGAGTATCAAGGCCTTCATCGATTGTGTATCACCATGGCTCGGGTGCTTTTTCAGGATCTGCTCGGCGGCTTTCAAGCCCTTTTTGTACTGCTTCGATTCGTAGTTCTGCACGAGGTGTCGGAAGAGCGTCTGCTCCTTCGATGGAAGAGGTTGTGCCATTGTTCGCTAGGGGCACAGTCGTTGTTATTGAAGCATGAATGTCGTAATGGTGGTGGTCGTGTCGGTGTTTGTGGCCGTAGGTACTCGTGGTTGCGGTCGTGGGGCGGCTGAACGAGGCTCGTGCAAAGAGCTGATGGATGATCAGTCAAAAGTGTATAAGCGCCAAGAGAAATATAGTACCAATGCGGCAATGCGGTCACGACGAAATAGGAGGTACAACTGGAAGGTACAGAAAGTGAATGCAAGACGTTCATACTCAGTGTTATATCGCGCACATCTCTGCCCATGAAAGAAGACACAACGCCTTGCAGAGTCCCCTCCGGAGTGCAGCAACCTTGCTCTCATGGCAGAAGCATGGAAAATGGCACAGGACATCAGCACGCTAGCCATGGATGAGACGCTAATCCGGCACAACATCCATCCTGCCAAACTCCCTTCTTGCCTGTTGTCCTCGCTGCTTGTCCTGCTGCCGCAAACTCGAGTTTTAACATGCCAATCATGCGCACGGGAATCTAGCCAGTCCATGTGCTTCTTATAGATTCGTGCTTGGTCACTGGATGCGTAACGGGACGGCGCCGTCTAGTTGTGACCAGCCTTGCGCAGCGAGTTACTCAACCACTCGAGACCCTCGTAGAGACCGTCACCAGATGTGGCGCAGGTCGATTGGATGTACTGAAGACTTGGTCAGCTTTGGAGCAGAAACACACAACAATCATGTCCATAGGAGTACATACCCAGGCGCGTTGCCTCAAGCTGTGCAGTCCGAGCTTGTCTGTAATCTCTGCAGCATTCATAGCATTTGGCAGATCCTGCTTGTTGGCAAAGACCAAGAGCAGAGCGTCACGGAGCTCGTCCTCATTCAGCATACGTTGCAGCTCCTCGCGGGCCTCGACCACACGATCGCGATCGTTGCTGTCGACGACGAAGATGATGCCTTGGGTGTTCTGGAAGTAATGCCTCCACAGAGGTCGGATCTTGTCCTGTCCACCGACGTCCCATACAGTGAACTGAATGTTCTTGTACTCAACCGTCTCGACGTTGAAACCTGCACAAAATGAGTGTCAGTGGCTGGAAATTGGGCATCAAGCCGGAGGAGCCCACTACGCACCAATGGTCGGGATGGTGGTGACAATTTCGCCCAGCTTGAGCTTGTACAAGATGGTAGTTTTTCCAGCTGCGTCCAAACCGACCATCAAAATTCTCATCTCCTTCTTGCCCCAGAGGCGGTCAAACAGCTTCGAGAACGTGAGACCCATGATGGCGGCGCGGTGGGTGGTGTGTGGAGGGTGTGGTGTATTTCTGCCGGCAGGGCTGAATGTGCGTGAGTGCGTGCGTGCGTGCTATTGAACCGAACTACAGATCGTGCGAGTCAGTTGGGCGAAGTGTGCAGCAATTGAGTGGGCATTTCACAAGCGCGGGTTGTGGAATGCGACTGCCTTGGCAGTGAGATACAGGTGTTCTTTCGCTGTTGGCTTGCCCGAGTAGGTGGCTCTGGCTGCGTGGACCGGAGAGCGCATCGCAACGGGCCAGCAAAGCGCAGGCAGCAAGCAGGCAGCCACGGCGGGCGGAAGCGGCGACTGGGAGCAACTCACCTGCGACAAGTAGTGCCCGGTCAGTGAGGTGGGGAGGATGGGAGTGGTGGGGGTGGTGGTGGTGGTGGTGATGGTGATGGGGATATCCAAGGTGTGGCGTGGTTGAGCAACGTGGTGTCGCTCAAGCGGTTTCGCTGCTCAGGGCAGGGTCTATTTTACTTGGCGCAAATGGGATTGGGGAGGGAGGTCCCTCTCCGGTCCCCTCTCAGGCTCTCACCGCCGGCCATGGCCATGGGTCCACGGGTGAATAATGAAATACCTGAGCTGACCTTTAACTACATGTACCTACCTTACCTACCTAGGTACCTACCTTACATGTACCTTGGGTAGAACTAAAGGCATCGCACGCCAACTGGAATCCTTTTCAACAATCCTTCGCAGCTTCGCTCTGCGCAACGCCGGCGCCCATCACATCCGCAACCTAGGAGGTACCTAGGTAGGTATGATCTTACTACTACTACCTGTAATTTCTACCTGTCCCGTACTACCGTACTCCCGCTGCCACCAGTGACCACCGGCGCTCAGCGCTGAGGTGCGTGTAGAATAAATAATAAAATACCTTACCTATTACATGCATGATACATAAGGTAACCTGGAAGGTATACCTTATGTACCTACGATACGGTACAGTACCTGATCCAGTCTCACTGCCCGGATCGTCCGTTCGTGACACCCGGGATGAGGCGACAATAGACGATAAGCGCGTCTGCCCCGTCTCCCGTCTGCTCTCGGTGCTCTGCAGACTGCCACCCTAACTAATAAGGTACCTAACGTACATTAACCCCCTTCTCCGGCCCTGTGGAGCTGGGCGGTAAGGTAGCACAGCCGCGCAATGTTCACTCACCACCGCCCCGTCCTCACGTGTCTCTCACGCGCCTGCACGCTTTCGTGCGCTCGACGTCCTGTTTGTAGCGAGCCTTTCCACTTAGCGACGACGCTGGCAGTGCTTGTGAGTCTGCACACTGCTGTTTCCTCGCCTTCCATTACCTACTGTACCTTTTTCATTCATCGCTGCTGCCCTGGCCTCCTCCCCTCCATGGATGAAACCCAGCCTGGGTCCTGGTCGCTCACGATGCGGTGACACTCACCGCTCCTGAATATCAGAACTATCATGGCCGCATGTGTCTGTTCGCGTTCCTCATATCTCGCCATGTCTGTCGTCGACTGACTGACTCGCTTTCTGTGCGTTCGTCCGCTTCGCCATCGCCATCGCCATCGCCATCGCCATCGCTTGCTTCATCATGCCCTCGAGAGCCGCAGTCTACTCCCAACAGACCGCCAGGCCCTTCTTTGGTCCTGCTCGGCCACCACAACCACCACCACCACCACATGCCGCCAACAAGCCCAAGATCGATCGCAGACCAAAGCTGGCACTCCTCCAGCTCAACAAGCAGCCTGCATTTGAAAGGACCTTCTCTCGCTTGTTGTCTGGACTGTCTGAAAAAGCCGACGTCGACTCCGTCACCACCGAAGCCCAGGCCAGTGTGCTTTTCAGCAGCAATCTCTATCCCATCATCCTCGCAACCGACCAGGCTCTGGCGGAGCCCAGATACGATGCATTGAGGGATGAGGCTCGGCAATTCGTCCAGAACCATGGCGGCACTCTGGTCTTTTGTTGCCATTTCCCGTCTTTCGTCCATGACATGGACGCCATGAAACTCTTCTCGTCGTTCGGCCTCTACTGGAGGACAGGCGAATATCAACGCGCCGAGTATACCATCAATCGAGCTGCCCGCCGCACCGATGCGGCTGCTCTCATGTCACGATACAGTCCGGAGGCTCGTCACCTTTGCGATGTTGATCCAGCGGACGCAATCTACTTACCTGCACCCGCAGCTTGTGTCCAATCTTGTGTCTGGCCCCCATCCACAAACAAAAGCCAGACCCCAGCCGCGTTGACAGGAATTGGTCTCGGAAAGCTTGGCTACCTGGGAGATGTGCACGGAGACGAGGGCACCATGGAGACTGTGCTGATCACCATGTGTGGTCTGCGTTAATAAGATGGTGCGGCTAAAGGCGTCAAAGCGGGTTCTGTTGAACAAGAATGTGCCACGCATGTGAATATTTGATCATGGAAGTATTGTGTCTCGGAGCGTCAAAGCGATAGAATCTATTGGAGTCCTCACGGAATTGGATGTAGGTGTCGGCCTTGAGTCTAATGCTAAACATGGTTCTCTTCCATCGAAGGGCTATTCAATATGTGCTGTCCAAACGACTTTGTCATGGAAGGACTCAGGTAGTCCTTACAGGCAGACACACACACACATCTTGGCTTGCTCAACTACCTTACCTTGACCGCTGTCCGTTTGAGAAGAATTGCTTACTGCCAAGGTATTTGATGACCTGCAATGCGAGCTGGTCTTGATCATCCCGATCGCGCTCCAGCAGACGCCGATGTATACTTTTCCTGCTGTCATAGCCTGTTTCGTCCAATGCAGGTGCAAACGGGTCGCTCTTCTGCAAATCAACCTTGCGCTTATGCTCCAGTCCGACTCTCTTTGGAAGCTCATGCTTGAAGCGACACGTGCTGCCATCGCGGCAGTACCCGCTCGCCACAAAGTATTTGCACGGCGTATTCATCGTCTTCGCCGCATTGTGCTGCTTGAACGTTGTCTCTTCCGGGGGGTCCTCGCTCGAATCTGGGTCTGACGCATCGTTGTTACCCGTGGGGATTGTCTCGTGTTCAACTTGACTAGCATCCAGCCTTCCGTGTTCATTACTTGACGCTAAATGAGCATCTAGTCTTCGCTCGTCTGCAATTCTCTTGCCGTGTGTAGACTCGGCACCTGCTGCCTCAATCGCCGGATCCGGGATGAAGATAGATGGTCGAGGTTGCAAACTCTGTGCGGCAAGATTGTTGCTTTCGCTCGCGGTCTTGTTGTGCGACAGCGCCCCATCCACGGAGCTCGATTCTGCATTCCTATCTACATGCGGCTCGCTGGAATCAAGCTTGGACCTGGTCGATTGGACGGATGCCTGGGTACGCAGTGACGGCGATGGCCTGTTCGATGACAGCTCTGCGCACATGGCGAAACGTATTGCCTCACTAGCCTCTGTGAGCAGCCTCTTGCGCTCCAAACCAATCTGCCTCTTCTCGGCATGTTTCTGGCTCAAACGGTCCCTGGTAGGAAAATTGGCTCGTCTCGCACTTCGCCAGGCCATCAGATCTGCCACTGTATTCAGAGTTCGCATTTCCCCGTTCGAGTCATGAAAGGTCAGGTTCGGTCCAAGACCATGTGCTAGCATAGCTTCCTCGTCAAGGCTATCGTCTTCACAGTCGCTTTCCGAGGACGTGTAATGAGGGTCAAGATTTCCTGGCGTCAGACCAAGTACATTTTCATTGTAGTTTTTCGGTTGCTGCGTCTTCGCTGCAGGTGCACGCACAGGGTCCACTCGACTAGGCAGCACTGGTGAAGATGTCTCCCGAAGTCTAGTCAAGGTCTCGCTACTGCGTTTGTGCTGCACTTGGGCGGAGACTCTGGACTCGCGTGTTTGTGGTCGAGATTGAGCGCCTTGAAAGCTATCCAGCTTTCTTTTAGAGCCACCACCATATGAGCCACCTGATCCTGTGTGGGCATCTGCAAAAGCGAGCGACCCAGAGGCGGGTGCGGGTACTTGACCAGGTTGCCTTGGTTGAGATGGCCTAGACTGAAGTTGTTCATCAGGCGCACTTGCATTGGACATACCAGTGCCCTGTGTTGCTGCGGGCCGCGCGAAAGCTGGGTTGACGTACGAGCCAGGAGGTATATGGGCCGGAGTCGAGTACAATGCCCGATCGGAGTACAAACTTGCTCCTGCTGTACCTCGGAAGTTTCGTGGAGGTGCACGTATTGAGCACGCAGAGGTGTGAGTGCCGTGGTCAGAGCCTGTAAGTGTGTCGCTCTGCCCGCCATGTCTTCTTCCTCTGCCCCGAGAACTGGACTGGTCACGGGAACCTACCTGGAATGATGCTGGACCGTTCGAAGGCGGCAATGGAGGCGGCGGCGGAGGAGGGAATTGGAACCCGCTCATCTTCGCGCGCACAATCACTGAAGCATGCGAGCTGTCATATGCAGGCAATTGTCGTGCACCGTAAGATGCGGAATACCTTAGAGTGCGTATTGGGCGAGAAGAGAAGAAGGTGTGGGTTGCTGCTGTCGGCATTTCTTCGGGCGGGAGCTGGTACCTTTTGTCCTAACGGTCGACTCTTCTTTTTGTGCACCAAAGCAATGCGAACACACCACATCAACCAACATGTATACTCTGGTGAGCAGCCGAGCGCACTTGGCGTGATAGAATATCTGATTAATAGAAGTCAGATCACACTTGCGGATGTGGTCCAGATACATCCGAACGACTTTCACAAGCCTAGCATCCGCTCGATTGAGGATTTCATCAACACCAAATATGCAGACAAAGTCATTCACAGAGTTGGTTTGTGCATCGGCTTTCATTCTCTCATCTCTGCCTCGGAAGGACTCATTGGCCACGGAACTGGAATTGTCAACGTGAACGTTGATTTCCGACTCGTTGTGTTCCGCCCCTTCAAAGGCGAGATTATGCGAGCCACAATCACGCAGTCCAGCCAGCAGGGCATCTACCTGTCAGTGGACTTCTTTGAGGACCTACTTGTCCCACCAGAGACGTTGTTCGAAGGCTCTACGTGGGAAAAGGACGACAGTGGCACCATGACTTTTGTTTGGCGCACTGAGGCTGGCGGAGGGGCGCATAACGAGTTCTTTTTCGACAATGCAGAAAGTTGTATGGTCCGAATTGAGGAGGAGCAGTGGCACGATGTCTCTCCAGATGCTCTCAGAAGCCAGAGCTATGTGACGCAGGAAGAAGAAGAGAATGCAAGTCGCATGCCTCCTTACCTGGTCAGAGGCAGCATGATGCACACTGGACTTGGCCCAACGCTATGGTGGATTGGGGAGCCTGGCCTCGAGGATGAAGCTACAGACGGAGTGATGAATGGCACCTGAGCCGTCCAAGTATAGGTTCCGTCCCGACCGCGGACTATGTGCAATTCTCATTAGCTAATAGCCCGATCACCCAAAGATTTGGACGGGGTCGCCGCTTGGTCGTCAGATATGGCGGCTTCAAATGCGCTATACACAAATGTGGCCCACAAGCCAACGAATATGAATCAAGAAGACCCATCCGTTTGAGAACGAGCTTCGCGGGCGTGTGTTGTAACGGAGCTAAGTCATTGGACGCCTAGGGCTAATCACCCTCTATTGAGACGCTGAGGAGGACGCGGTCCTGTCAACGTGCAGGAAGCGTCGCAGGCCGGATGGCTCCCCATTGTGTACGTGTAATCGCAAATGCTTGGTTCTGTGATTCCTCACGGGAGCACACTCCGATACAATTTAGCTAGAAAATACGGGATCAGATAGAACCTTGAAGCCATTGAATGTGATACGTGGAGTGCCAAAGTTCGTGATATACCTGTACCAGGCCAGGTACCTAGGAGGTATGAGGCTATGAATGTCGCGTCCCTCACAACTCATTTTCCAGTCCAAGGCTACTCCCGCATTCTCCACTTCACCTTCTGGACCTCGTGCACACATTCAAGATCACCAGACGGACACCGCGCGACTCCCATTGAACAACATGCAGCCTGTCAGAAGGACAGCGGTGCGCTCTGCGCAGAGACTGCGTCTCAGGCCCGAACGTCGTCAACGACGCTTTGCCGGAGACCACCATGGCCCAGAGCTCGTCTCTGAGGGCCAAGCTGCCCACGCAAAGCATCCCCCCAACCCAAACGAGGCCTTTGGTGTACGTCTCCCTCCGCAATCCCTTTGATGCATGGCATCGGCAGTTTGGAAGAAAAGTCGGCGGGAATGTGCATCCTGGGGGCGACAAGAATAACACCATGTACAGGCCGGCTTCTTCATCACACTTGCGGCACTACCTGTGTCGCTTGCAATCTACAAGTTCACCGCGCAAGGCACGAGTGATCAGCCCTACTTTACGCGACTCATCAAAGACACTTATGCCGAGTATGCTATCAAATGGGCACGACGGAACGACATTCACACGCAAGCCATGCAGCAGGCAGCTGCAGACCGTGTCCTATTCCTGAACGAGCCGAACCAGCAAGTCAAGACTGTTGACCTGCGATTTCCCGAGTATGTTAGGTCCCTTTGGTCAAGTCGCAACAGTTTCGGCACGCTAATCTAGCAACTCCAGGCTCGTGAATGCGGGATCACCATACAATGTGCCTGCTGGCCGCGGAAGCGCCAATCTGGACGAGCTGATTGCCAAGTACGAGAAAGAGGCGAGAGATGAGAATGAGAAGAAGCTGGAGCAGCTGAAGAATAACACAGTGCCTGTCGAGCAGCCGGTGGTACAATTTAGACGGGTGGACCCAGCAGTCACCACGACACCGGCCAGCTGAGTCGGCCACTTGATTTAGTTGGGTATCTATGCAATCACTCGACAACCTCCTAAAATGCTGCTACTGCACATCTTGATGCGCAATAGCGCAGTCGTGCTCCTCATCTTGCACTAACGGCTGGTGTGACACATCCTCTTTTCCGCCGCCGCCGGCTTTTGTGGCAGTGATCACGCTCCTCAACCACGCAGTAATGCGGAAAGCTCTCGAACCAGTGAAGAAATCGTATGTACACAATTGTTCAGCCTATACTCCGTCAATTCCAAGTCCATGTCGAACGCCACCTGAATGTCCGGTATCACCGTGCTTCATCCATATCACTTCGCTTCTTTCATGCCTTTCCTGCAGTTTTCACGGTGCTAGTGTGAGGCGCCGCTGCTGGCTGGGCTGGCGCGTCAGGAATAGGAACATCGGAGAAGTCATCTTGACCAATGGCCTTGATCGTCCATGTGTCTGCGGTCATCAGCGGCCGTTTCGAAACTCGGTGGCTAAGTGCAGCACCTACAGACTCCAGCGACGAAACCAAAGATGGCCAGTCCGGTCACGGCGTTCTTGATGAGGTACGGTTGTCGGGCTCGGTAGAGGGCTGCGGTGGGACGATTGCGACTGTCGTAGTAGGAGGACTGTGGTAGTCTATACCGTGTCAGTAGAAATTGATCACTCACAGGATCGGTACCAGATACATTTACCTTCCAAGAGGCATTTTGATCGGCTATGGTGCTTTCAAAATAGGTTTCGCAAGTGGTCGATGAATGTAGAGGTAGGTACCTACCTGGTGGTCAAGTACCAGGTAACTTTTGCCTTGCTTGGCCTCTCCGCGTTATTCCACCTCAGTCTTGTGCACTACATGTACCTACCTACCTTGCCTAGAACACATACATCCACCTTCACAACCTTCTACCGCCCACTACAACGCAACTACCTCTCACATCCATCCACACACCCACACACCCACCCACACGCTCTCAGCTTCTTGCGCTCGCCAACCTCACCTTCTACAGTATCCACCGCAATGCGCCGCACAGGGCGGGATTGGAGTACGCGCCGGACACTGTAGTTACATAGCTGCTTTCTTTGCCTCGTGATCTCCCTCAACCCCGGCGTCGCGCGGTGTGCTGCTGTTCGCAGTCGCGATGGCGCACGCAGAAGCTGCAGCGCTGCAGAATCTTGAGGCCGCCCGCAGAATCGCGCTCAAAGATCACACCTTGTACCCTCAAGTAGTGCCCGGAGTCATCACGGCCATTGCGCCTACAGCATCCCTTGAGCTGCGGAGATGGGGCGCAGAGTTCCTGGCAGAGACATTCGCGTCGCAGGTGGTGACAACAGATGAGAAGCAGCAACTATCCCTGATCGTGCTTGATACGCTCAAGGGCTACCTCAGTCGCAAAGAGATGACAGGCGAGGACGAGGATACCAGTGTCGTGAAGAGTGCTGTGCAATGCGCCGCGAGCATATATCCGCAGGTATTCAGACATACGGTCGGCAATTCGTCAGACAATGAGACCTGGCCGAAGATAGCTGCGATCAAGAGCAGTATATTGCGGAGGATGGACACTGCTCTGCCTGGAGTACGAATATGTTGTATCAAATTCGTGGCTGCGGTGGTGCAGACGCAGACGCCCGGGCTGATAGCTGATCCTCGACGACCAGAAAACAACGAGATCAGTCTAGCATTGGTGCCCAGAGATCATCCTATCATCCCACCTGCAAACTTGGAGGCAGAGGCCTCAGGACTATTGGACAGGCTTCTCGGTGTGCTACAGGACAATTCAAACGATCCTCTCATTGTCACTGCGACGCTCAATGCCCTTTCTACATTGGTGCACCGACGTGCAAGTATATCGGCAAAGATCTTGACAGCAGTCCTCAGTTTCAACCCTCTCAAGCTCGTAGATGCGGGCATGAGTGGCAAGGATAAAATCTCTACAAGGAGTATGACACGAACCACAATGTCCTTCCTGCTGAATTGCCTCAAGAGGAATCCCAATGGAGCATTCGCCATTCGTATACAGCAGCACATAGAACGCTTGAAGCACAACCTTAACTCAGCATTCTCGGACACCTCAAATCTCAAACGCCCAGCTCCGGACGAACCTATCGATGGTCTCAACGATCTCAAACGCCAACGCGTTAACGCAGATATCACGAATGGTACATCGTTGCTACAACAGCAACCGAATGGTCACCAACCGTTGCCAGCTGGGCCAGTGTCCCTAGCGCAGCTCTGGACATTGACGAACAACCAAGCTGCGACAGCCTTTCACGTAGAGCGATTGCCGCCGGCAAGTGTGGCCCAGCTGGTACGAGCGCTCATGCCTGCTATATCTGATCAGAAACTCACAGCGGCCATAAATGTGGTGCGGTCCCGATGGCTGAGCTTGGACCAGCATAAGCCCGATTCAACTTTGCCAGACAGTATGGCGAGCACGAAGGATGTGGACGACGACGGCTACGACCCTGCCGCCGGTTACAGTGACCAAGTTGAGCAGTCGCCAATTAGCATCGATCACGGACCCCCGAACGAGCTCGAAAGTGATGTTGCGATGGGGCTGTTCAAGTTGCCACCGTCACTTCCTTTATCGGCTCAAGAACGGGCCGAGTATGCTGCAGCCACTGTAGCACGAGTCTTTACCATACTAAGGGACCTTGATACGGAAGTGAAGGCCAAAGGCAAACCTATGCAGACACAACACGGGTTCAATCGTCTTGCAACAGCGACAGCCATCGGGCATGACCGAGATGGGTGGATCATATTGGCAACCAGGCTAGCCACTCGGACAAACTTCGATCTCGGTGGTAGCGAAAACAAGCTGGAATCGCCGAATGGGGATCGTAGCATGGCCAAGAAGGTACCAACTTCAACCCTTGACAACGCGCTGCGAGAAGCGTTGCTCGGTTACGTGATGGAAAGCTTCCGTGCCCGAATCGATGTGGCAATCAATTGGCTAAATGAAGAGTGGTATTCTGAAAGACTTCTCCAGCGGCGGAGGCAGGAGGATGGTGAAGACGTTGAGGAGGACGACCTGCCCACCTACTGGCGATGGACGTTGCGGCTGCTCGATAACATGATGCCCCTATTCGATGTCAAAGATGGGCGAATAATTATCAGATTACTATCTGAGGTGCCGGCGGTTAACCGAGCCATCTTCGATCGGGTCAAGAAAATTGCGGAAGATCCAGAGCGGATACAGATCAGTACTAACACGCTTCTGTACCTCATCATGTTTCGTCCGCCCGTGCGACAAATGGCGATTGATTGTGCGGAAGAGATGTACAAGGAGAACAGCGGTGCCAGGTCGTCAGTGAAAAAAGTTCTGGCGAGGTGGAGACCGGGTGCGGTGGAACAAGACGCAGTTCCTACAGGAAGTGGGTGAGGCGTGAGACGGGCATGTGCTGTGTACATTTTGTAGGTCGGCTGAAGTAGACCTACCTCACCTTACCGAAGGTAAGGTAGGTAGTGATACGATAGGGTACTGGAAGGTACTGGGGAGCACAGCACACGGCAGCATCAACGCATCAGATTGGACATGGTGTACCTACACGCAATTGTTCAAATTCCAAGCGAAACAATCATGGAGTCGGGTAATCCAGATGATCCTTGTGTCCTGTCGAAGTAACGTAGCCTCATATACGTTCTGCCAAGATGAGAAGATTGGGACGTTGAAACGCATCCGATGTATTTATTTCCTGGTCCCATCTCCCGTCACTCCTGGATCCTTCGTTATTTTGCACTACATACCTTACCTACCTTACCTAGCTACCTACCTCCTACCTCACATCTACATGTAGGGAGGCTGATACACTTGATCGTCACTGCTTTCCATTGTTCTCGATGACTGGGGCTCTATCGTCCATACTCAGTAGCGCGCACGAGTCCATGCAACGCAGCCGATGCGCCAGTATTGCCGCATCTCGCGCTGCTTCAGTCCATTGATGCCATGCATGGCTCGCATCTCTCTGGCAGCTCGGACGACGCGACCAGCTCGAATGGGACAATGCCTACGCCCACGCCCAACGGCACTGCAGGCCGCGGCAGCAGTGCTCACCCTGCTCGCAATGGCACGTCGTCTCCTACGATCAACGGCAGCAGTCACCTCCAGAATGGGCCGTCATCCCCTCAATCTCCTCCGCCGACAGACACAGGTCAATGGAGCTCTGCCGTTGGCCACGCGACCACGGCTGGGAAGTCTGGCCGCGTGATTGAGAAGCTCATGGCTGACAACGACCGCTTCAAGCGCGAGCTGAAAGAGCAAATGATCAAGGCGGATGAGCTGCAGCGGAGCCTGCAAATGTTCAAGCCACGCATGGAGTCCCTGCAGGCGGAGAACGACAATCTGAGTCACGCCCGAGACGTAGACCATGGACTGCTGGCGAGACGAGAGAGAATCATACAAGAGCTGAAGTCTGATCTTGCAAGGGAGAAGCAGCGAAGCAAGGCCTTTGAGGAGATGGCTCAGAAATCTACGGCAGAAAGAGATGAGGCTGTTGAGGAGAAGCGGCGGGACGTGCAGAGCATGGCAGAACAGACGAAGCATGCTCAGCTTCACTCGGAGATACTCGAAAGCAGTCACAAGCAGTTGAGCCAGCAGTACAAAGCCCGCATTGAAGGCATCAAGACAGAAGTCAGCCAATTGCAGCTGGAGAAGGAGGAGGATCGACGGCGTTTGTCCAAAATCGACGTGGTCTCAGATCAGATGCGACAGGAATTGGAACGCACGCGGAAACTCCAAGCAGAGCTGGTGAGCAAGTGGGAAGAGCTTCAGCGCGAGAAGCAAGAGCGTTTCCAAGAACTTGAAAGAGAGACGAAGGAAGCGAACGACAAGACTCGAAAGCTCAGTGCAGAGATGGACCAAGTGGTCAAGCGCATGCGCTGGGTAATCAATGTCAAGAGCAATACCCGGATAGACAGCAGCTAGACCGGGGTCGGCACGCTGCTTGTTTGATAGCGATTTAGCGAAGGCGAGTGACGATAATGAGGCATGAATGACATGGACGCTACGATACCTTACTACCTTTGCTGATGTCTCGATCGGGGCACTGAGGCCGGACCGAGAGCTTGCTAATTGGGCTGCGGTATGGACAAAAGCCCAGCCAAGTCACGACGGGGATGGTGATTGTATCGCGCCTTGTCTACAGCTACTCTATGTCGAGATTTGGTAGACGACGAGGTATAAGGTAGCATGAGGTGTTTCAAAGGTAAGGCCGTTCATGCCGTTTGCTACATTCCCAGTAGGAGGCACCTTCCAGTACATGCGCGCGTTGTGATCATTCAGGTCGGCACGTCAGTGAAATCGCTCTCGCGAGAAACGCAGCTCCTTCCAGATTCTTTAACAAACACAGGACGCAGACACAACAACAGCAGGCACAACAGCAGACACCACATACACAGGCGCAGCACCAACAGCACCGCCTCGATAACTCATCCGCCGCCCGCCGCCATGGCAGAGCTACTGTCGCACTACTTCCATACTTCGCTGTACGCCTTCACTGAGGCCGCGAGGTCCGCCGTCATTGCCAGCTTCCGAAATGCGGTCAAAGACGATACCATCATGTGCACCTACTTGGTTGCGAGTGAGGTGTGTGATGGACAGCGTGCTCGTGTGCACGCGTATGAGCTTACCGACCGTGACAGACGTTCTACCTCTCCTGCCCGGAGACTGAAGGAGGAAAGAGCGCCGATGGCACGCTCAGCCAGATCATCGAGCAGTATATTCGCACAGAGCTCGAAGCAGCGGAACGCGAGCAGAGACAGCCGACGGTCCTACGCTTTCCTGAGAGCAGCTTCGACGACCTGGGCGCCTTCGCCAATCAGGACGACGTTGCCGCTATCCCGACTATAGCACAGCAGCCGCCCACACAGATTGCACGCACGCAGATCGTCATTGCTCCTGAGCACGGAGTCCAAACAGTCAAGCTGTTCTTCCCTGACGAGCTGCCAAGCTACGGACTGCTCGAGAGGTGTCTGGGCGCAAATCATAAATTAATGGGCGCGGGCCAAGTTTGTCGAGCGGCACGTTGGAGCAGTGTCAATGGCCATATATTCAATGGACGGACAGGGGCGAACGGGAAAAGGAACCCAAGCGCGCAAGGCGCGTTGCAGTTGCCACGCTTTGCGATCTTGCATGATCGTAGAGCAGGCATTGAGCTGGGAGAGGAGACACCACAACGATGCAAATACGAGTCCGTTCCGGGACTGACAAATGCATCGGCCGTCGACCAATGGCTTGATGAGACAGGTGAGAATCAAACAACGCCAGAAAGCAGAGCAGACATACCCGTAGATGCAGAGCAGTATCTGGCGGCTAGTCGTTCACACACACTGAGCCGCGCCCGCGTTCCCAGGGGGATGGTTGCGATCCCAGTGGACGATGCAGCAGAGGAAACAGATGGCTCAACAGAGAGCGGCAGTGAGCATGACGCTTTGAACGCTATGCTGCCCCAGATACGTTCCACGCCCAATGCAGCAAGACCCAATGCTCTGGCCATGACGAATTACAGTGGGAACTACAGTCGTTACCCCTCGTCCGCAGTACTCGAACCCAGTGCCTGCGATGAAGTAAACCAAGGACGGCATTCGCCACAACACTCTATCAATATTTCCCTGATACGCGAATCGTCGGAACAGCAAACGCCCGGCAGTGCAGTTTCCCATCAGTGGGAACATGATACCACCTCTGCGGTATATGCGAGGGTAGACCGAAACGGTCTTACTGCCGATGCGACGAGTACGGCCCAGTGGGCGAATCAGAACCGGGTGCCCATACAGAGCGGACAGCGCTCCAGAGACAAGCGAGTGGTAAGACGGGCAGCGGGTGGCGAATCTGTGTCCCAAGCCCATATGTTGAAGAGCACATGTTTAGCTTCGGAAGTGGCCAGAAAAGACGACTATGGGCGCTCAGCTGTAAATCATACGGCTTCAACGGTTGGAGCAGATCATGAAAATCTAACCCTTGTCGAAGTGAATGAAACCGAGGACGCTTGTTCGAGCAAACTCCATGCTCCCAAATCATCGACTACCGGAGCATTGATCCCTTTGCAGCAATCTGACCAAGGCTCTTCTCCGACAAAGCTGGAACCTGACTTTGGCTCCGGGCCAAGTATGCTTGGACAGTGTCTCTGGAACCCGTCGCAGGAGTTCCAGACCGGCGCCAACGCCATAGACCCCGAGGAGCTCAACGTTATCGCTTCACAGATGTGCAGGCCAAGCTTACTATCGGAGACAAGCACGCAGCCTGTGCCGCAAATCAGAAGGTCGTACGCGGCAGCGGCACTATTAGGGCGTGACTCCGCAGCGGCGCCCATTGTCGAAGAAATACAGTCGCCAAAGCCAGAGGAATCCACGAAGAAATATGACACGATGGGTCAAAGGGCAGGCTGCGGCTCAAAGGCCAAGAAAGGCAACAATAAGGTGAATCTGGGACTACCGGAGCCTTGGCCATTGCCAAAGAACAAGCCGCGGCAGCAGAACAGCGGAGAAGCTGGCCAGAGTGGGCAAATGCTGAGTGATCGCAATGCTGACAACAGAGATGGCGGTGCAAGCCCACAGCTCCCTCATTTGAAGCCTTCAACGAAGATCACCACGGAAAATCACCCTTTTGGCGAGCTGCTGCGTAGTGAAAGCCTGAAGCAGCAGGCTCAAGAGGAAGATGATGATATTGGACCAAAATGCTCCCAGCTTAAGCTAGTAGGCCAGGCAGGCGTACTGCTCCTTCGGCCTGGCGATAAGAACGAGGAGCTCAGCTTCGCTCCTCAAGATCCGATCGCGCTACAGGCTGAGCTCCGCCAAACTAGCCTGCGGACAGACTTTTTCTCCCGGGTGACAACATCAACGGAAGATGCTGCAAAGCTCGCTGATATTGCAAGTATGGGTCAATCGGGTTCAACGTCAAAAACCACACGGCCCTTTCTGGAAATTCTCATTCGAGAAAATGCCACGGGACAACTTCTGAAGGTCGTCGTGCCAGCGGGAGAGGAGGGCCCTGATAGGTCGAGATACAGCGTCAAGACACGCGAGAGAGTTCTCGCTGAAGCGTGTCTTCACTACGTCGTCCACGTTTACGATGCTCAGATATCGCTTGTGCAGCCTGGAACCAAGTACGCGATATCTCCCATGGGCGCGATCAACGACTTCATCGCCTCCATAAATAGTGATGGCGGTCCACCATCTTTCCGAATGCAAGTCCCAAGTGAAGTGTTCACAGTCCATCATGTGCTTGCAAAGCGAGTCGTTGAGATTGTTGATACCGAGAGACCAGGTATGACATTGACGCTCAGCGAAGTACAGGTCCTTGTTAAAGCACCTCTGGGCTCGCAGTCCTACAACTTGTTAGTATCCCTCTCGGCCACCACAAAGCTCCCCATGATACGAGTGAGGCAGTACTGACTTCTAGTCGTGGGCATAAGTCGAGCTTCGGCATGTTCGGCAAAGGAGATGATCGAGGCGCAAAGCTACTGGTGGGAGGTTTGTTGGGAGACGCATGATCTGAGCCGAGCCGACGAGCTGCAAGAGCGTGTCAATGATACGATCATGGAGATGGACGACATGGGAATCAACAATCGAGGAACTTCCGTTGTCTCAGAAGACTACCGCTCCGACGACGAGATCGAGGTGCCCGCACAGCCATTCTGGTAAGTTCGTAACGCCAAAAGGCGTCCGTAGGGCGAGCTGCCGGCAATGGAGGCGGGAGTAGCTTCTTGGCTCAGGCAAAAGAATACAACAGAGGTCCATATGACCACAGAACGTATACAGTGCAGCAGTGCAGAGAGAGTGTGGGTGGGTGGGTGGTTGGGTGATGGACATGGTGCGTCGCTCGCCAATTCTAGACGTGGAATAGCGTATCGAGAAATCCAGTAGCGAGATCTTTCACAATGCTCTTATCTGGGATGCTTCCTGCAACGCCATAAAGAGCGGCTGTGTCGCCCTTATTGGCGGTCACATGACCTTTACAAGATTCTACGACAATCTCGAGATCCTGGATCAATGCATCCACTGCGCTCACGATGGGGATCGTGACAGCCACGTGTATCGCGGGAGGGTCCTGCAAGGCATTGAGATGCCAGCCCTTTGCGGACATGGCATCAGCAATGTCGTAAATATCGACAGCCAGATTGGGGGTCTTGGAGTTGTTCAACGCACGAAAGGCCACGACGGAGACCATGGGCTTGCCAATGACTGCGATACTGTGCTTCAATGAGCTTTTGGTCCGAATGGCATCCTCGATCTGCTTCGCAGCTGACACGATTTGCAACGCCGTGTGCACGTAGCCATCCTCGCCTGTATTCATGAGACTAGCCCAGCAGCCAGCAATCAAAGCGCCGGGCCTGCTTCCTGCCATGTTGGGAGAAGCATAAACGCCTCCGCTCCAGTCCGGGCAGATGTAGTATTGGTATCTCCGTAGGTCGGCCGTACGGTACAGAACCACACTGTTTCCCTTGGGCGCAAAACCATATTTGTGAGTGTCGACGGATATGCTCGTAACGCCAGGCACGCGGAAATCAAAATCTGGGGAAGGAAACCCAGCTTTGGAGAGAAAGGCAATTACAAAAGAACCAAGGCAACAGTCGACGTGCAAGGGCAACTTGTGCTTAATGGCCAACCGCGAGAGGGCAGGAATATCGTCCACGATGCCGTGAGGAAAGTTTGGCGCGGAGCCAACGAGTAGGATGGTGTTGGAGTTGATCAGGCGACTGACAGAACGCGTGTGGACTTTGTAGCTCGGTTCTGGACAAGCTGCGAGATGTATCCTGATCTTGAAGTACTCGCCTGCCTTGCGGAAGGCTGGCATGGAATCAGTCATTTGTGGCATATGTGGTGGCGAGAAGCGAGCCTCGAAGAATATGAAAATACGATAGATACGTACCGGTATGTGCAGTATTTGGGAGAATCATTTCCGGCTCAGTGATGCCTCGCTCATGATACGCCTTTTGACGTGCGGCCAACACGGCCATCAGAATGCTTTCAGTGCCTCCGCTAATAAAGAACACGGGTGTTAGTGCACAAGCCGCACAGAGTTATGTCTTTTCAAGATATTTCTTGTCACTGATTGCGTGGTATCTGAGACCAACATACCTCGTGGTCACACCCGCTGCAGTGTCAGGCGAATTGAAGAGTCCCAGCGTCATTGCCACCACTTCTGCTTCCATCTTCCGAACGCCGGGAAACACATCGGGGTGAATCGGGTTGCTGACGCCGAAGCGCTTGAAGGCGTCGCTCTGTAGCTCCGCCAGCTCGCTCCCGCCGTGATACACAGCACCACTGACCCTTCCGTCTTCCCATCTGGTGTGTTCCATATCGCCCAGCCTCTCCAGCTCTGCGCGCACTTGTGCCGACGTCCAACCTTGCGCAGGCAACGTGGTGTAATTGACCACGCCGGGTCCTGAAGGGACCAGCTTGCTCTGTAGCTCAGCGATGGCTTTCTTGACATCGGCTTGCACCTTAGCCTGCACAAATGGCAGGCGCAAGAAGAGGGCGTAGAGGCGGCGGTAGATAGTGGTGTAGAGGCTCTGAATGCATCCTAGGAGGCCATAGCCGCGCAGCTGGAGGAGCGTCTTTCGTGTGAGGCGCAACACGAAGAGGGCAAAGAGGATGTTGCGGACGAGGTCGATGCCCTGGGCCAGCAGCGCTTGACGGCCCTGGGGCGTGCGCGGATGATAGTGCTTGCGCAGCTGCGGCGAGAGAAGAGCCATGGCGTGTGTGTGTGTGTGCGTGTGCGTGTGCGTGTGCGTGTGCGTGTGCGTGTGCGTGTGTGTACGTGAGTGCGTGTCTGTCTGCCTATGTCTGCAGTCAGGTGGTAGACGTGTATGGAGGATACCTGTACTACTGTCGGTAGAGGTCGACACGAAGATGAGGCGACGACACGGCGGGAAGGGTGTCGATGATGCACGTTCGGATACGGCATATGGTCGATCGACTACGGCATTGTATGACAAGGGAATGTATATCAGCGAAAGGCAGTCGACCCAGTTTCTGCCTCCAGTTCTTGGTCCCCAGGCGAGAATTGCCTTAGCACCTAATGTAGGTCAGGTAGTTCTTGTAAGCAACACGGAGAGTTTCCCTGATTTTGCGAGGTTGTCTAACAGGTAAAGGTACCTAGGTACTACCTTACTTATACAGTACTGTCTGTCACATGCAGCGCCGAGCAGCCGAGGAGTCCCCGCCCTTCCGGGTCTAGACTCGATTGGACGAAATATGTACGTAGACTGTCGCTGACTCTCACTCACTGGTGACTGAGTTGACATTACTGACAATGACATAAGGTACTGTGCAGTAAGGACCGTAAGGACCGTAAGGTACTTTTAAAGAATTGTAAAAATTCCAGGTACTTTACATGGATGTCATCTACCTAGATGACATCCATTGACAATGGCCCGGGGCAGGCCACGAGTGTTCCTGCATTATCGTGCATCGCAGGAGATTTCCCATTGCAATTCTAGGCGAACGGTAGGTACATGTTGTAGTAGGTACTGTAAGGTAAGTGCCTTTGGCAACGCATACAGTAAGGTATGGTCAAGGTCAGCACGCCTTTCCAAGCAAAACATCAGTACCTGGCAGGTAAACAGTGCAGATTGGTAGTAGGCACACGTCTTGCTACCACCGCACCACCGCATTACTTGGGCCTGCCCCTACCTCTCGCACAGTGAGTGCACAGGGACATCTCATGGCGCATCGCATTTGTTGCCCATACCAGCGACCAACAGACCAATCCAACGAAATACTGCAGCCCTGTCGACCTCCCACAACAATGGACGCGACCTTGACGCCGGGCTTTCTGCCGCAGGACCACCCGCACGGAGCGACGGGTAGAAGGTTTCTCTTGTCGCCCGTGGACTATATCATGAAGAGTCCACGCCTCGCGGACAAGATCAAACTCAAGATGAGCAAGAAGAGCACGAGGGCATTGCGGCAAGAACTCGACCAACTAGCCGAAGGCCACCACGCTCAGGACGCACGTGTGTTGACGTCCCATGAGGTCCTGAATATGACCGGCTCGGGCACCTTCGATGGGACAAGGGATGTCGAAAGCACTCCCGGTCGAGCACTCCGACGTTTTGGCACTCTGAACGACTTCCCCGACTCCGCCAGCGCTCGTCCGGTCATCAACAGTCCTTCAATCTATTCCAGATCGCCGAGTACGATGGAGGGAGAGCCCAACCGGATGATGGGCATCGCAGGAATCCACAAAGCTCCTAGTGCTTCTGATATGCATGGTTCTTTGTATCGCAGCGTTCTGCCTCGTCAGCCATCGCCCTCGGGCTCACACACCATGCAGCTTCACGACAGTAAGCACCCACAGCAGAAAAGTGAGCATTCGCGAAATTGTAGTGCCTCCACCGAAAGCACGATACAACGCAGATTAGAGCAAGTAGCTCTGGATTGCGTCGCCGATCCTGTGGCCTTGTCGAGCAGGAGCTTCTACTACACTGCCCAGCATGACAAGCAAGTCAGCAACCACATTGGCAAGACCGGATTGGGGCATAAGGAACATGAATGATATGAAGGGGAACTGGGAAATGGGCTTTCGGTCCGATAGATGGAATCATGTTGGGCCATTCTCAGCATAGTATGTATGTATGTGCACACACACGACTGGAAGTTGACATGGAGCAAATGGAAGAAAAAGGAGCGGACAGCTGCCGTAGCATGATTTTCAATAGAACTAGTGTGCAGTGTTTAGAGGTCAAGAGACAGAGGATGCTACGTAGACTAGGGAAGTGGGCACTAATATACAGGTAAGGTACCAGGTATTACACCCGCATCCCTTACGTAATCATCCTCACGTGCCGGGCGCCGGTCACGTTCTCAAGGTGTCTCCCAACATACAGGGTCTCGCTTAGGTACATCATGCCAGGAGCATGGCCATTTGCGCGCGAATGGCCAAAATCACACAACCTTGTAGCGTCCACCGACAGTGCCACCGCGAGCCTCAGCCTCCTGAGCTTGCACAGTACCCTCCATCAAGTGGCGAGACAGCTCGCGCATCGCAGATTGCACCGCGATCTCTGTGTCGCCTTCCACCAGGATGTACAGCTTTGGGGGTTCGTTGGGGCCAACCTCTTTGTCCGCGGGGTAGTATGTGCCCTTGGACGTGATGGAAGTGCCCGTGGCATCGAGGATCTTGGCGACGTTCGTGCGGTTGGTGACGGCCCAGCGCGCCTTCTGCGGGAAATCGTTGATCTCCAGGGTAGAGTGAAATGCGCCAGCGTCGGGGCCACGATTGTCGAGAGGCGCACCCGCGCGACTCGGCCGGTTGTTTTCGAGACGACCACTGATGGCCGCTGCAGCTGCAGAAGCTCTGGCAACCGGGTCGTTGGGCGCGAGAGGTTTTGCAGCAGGTATCTCCGTCTTTTGCACCTTGAGCGCATTGCTCAAATGTGCTGCCAGATCGCTGCGGATTCTCTCAGCTTGAGCCTGCACCTTCTCTGCAGACTTTTCAGCTTGCGTAGAACGTTCGGTGACCTTGCCTGCAGCCTGGGCAACAAGCCTCTCCACCTCGCTTCCCTTCTTGTCCTTCTCCTTCTTGCCATCATCCTCTTCTTCCGCATCGTCGCCAGTCTTGTACATGTTCTTCTCCCTCGCTCGCTCGGCCGCACGAGCGGCGTCAAGCCTCTCAATGCCATGTCCGCCGAAGCCAGAGCCGACCTTGCTGGCCTGACCGGCTTCGACCTTCCTTTTGTGCGAAGCCGCCATCTCTTTGAGCGTCTCGGGCACATCTTGCTTGCTGTCTTCGAGACAACGGACCAGGAAGGGAGCAAAGTGCTCCTGCTCGGGTGTTACAAAGGTGACGGCAGTGCCAGTATTGCCAGCACGACCGGTCCGACCAGCACGGTGAACGTAATCTTCGCCATGATTCGGTGAGTCGTAGTTGATGACCAGTTTCAGTTGCTTGACATCAAGGCCTCTGGCGGCCACGGATGTCGCAACCATGATGGGGACGGCACCCGCCTTGAAGTCCAAGATCGCTGCGTCGCGGTCAATTTGCTCTCGACCTCCATGCACAGACACGCTCGAATAGCCCTTCTTGTTCAGTTCTTTGAAAAGGTGGTCGGAAGTCTCTTGCCTTTCCACGAATATCAGAGATCGAGCATCTTCGTCACCTTCGTGCAAATTGCCAAGAAGCTCAAGCACACGGCGGAACTTGGTGTCTTCCGATCTGACTTCGACGATCTGGGTGATTTCTGCTGCGACCACACTGCGACCACCGACCAGGATTTCGATGGGCTTGTTCAGTGCCTTGCGTGCAAGGGATTCCATCTTCTTCGGAAACGTTGCCGAGAAGAGTACGGTTTGACGATCTGGTCGTACATTGCCCAGAACTCGTTGAATCTGTGGTTCGAATCCCATGTCAAACATGCGATCGGCCTCGTCGAGCACCACATATGTCACACGTCGCAAGTTCGTCACACGTCCTTGATTTGCGGCGAGAAGATCGATGAGGCGTCCAGGTGTGCAGACGACGACCTCGGCACCACGCTTCAGCTCCGCGATCTGATCTTTGATAGGCGCACCACCATAGGCACAAACGCCGCGCAGATTAAGTGCTTTCAAGTAAGGCTTACACTCACGGTGAATTTGTACAGCCAGTTCTCTAGTGGGAGCCATGATCAGACCAATAGGTCCTTCCAAGTTTGCCACTGGACGTTGATCTTTGATATGCCGGAACATTGGTAAGGTGAAGGCCAATGTCTTTCCAGATCCGGTCTTCGCAATGCCTATGGTATCACGGCCCGACATGATGGCCGGCAGTGCTTGAGATTGAATGGACGTGGGTGCTTCGAATTTGTTGGCCTTGATGACGTCCAGAATCTGAGCGCCGAAGCCACATTGCGACCACTTGGTGATGGGTCTAGGCTGGTCCAAGCCTCGAACGGTGATGTTGTCCAACTCGGCCCTGAGCGTCGCCACTTCTTTCTCTGTCATTTCAGCGACTTCGACAGATTCCCGGTAGAAGTTCTTTGCAAAGTCCTCGTACTCAACCTTGCTATGATCGACGGGCAGGATCTCCTTCTTGTTGCGTTTGCCACCGCCTCTCAGAAGATCTTCGGGATCGTCGCCAACGGCCACGAGACCAGGTCCGTCGTCTTCATCGAAAAGCTGTGGCTCTCGCTTGTTTGGCAGGGCATGACCGCGCGATCGAGGCTGGTCTTCCAGGGTGTTCATGAAAGCATCAAGCGGGTCAACGTCTTCGTCTACGGCCATCGCATTCAAAGCCTCCAGGGAAAGTGGAGCAGCATCACCAGAGGAATCCGCGTCCGCCATTGTGGCATCGTGTTGTTCTGCCTGTGCTTCTTCGGCACGCTTTTGAGCCGCCTCGCGGGCCGCTTCAACCTCCTCTTCATCACTGCGCAGGTCGTCATGATCATCATCTCCATGATCTTCAGCGCTGGTGCCAGTCATCGTTGAGGCTTCGAGAGCGAGGTCAGGAAGCTTCTTAAATATCCGTTGTTCGCTCTCTTCCTCGCCAAGTGCGTTTCCAGCCTTCATTGCTACCGGCTTATCACTTTGCTTGTCGTTCGCTGCTTTGTTCAAGCCGAAGCCAGTGATCTTGGCGTCAACGATGCCAGAGCCTGTAGTCGGCAGACTGATGCCTTTCGCAGCGATTGGTACGGCAGCATCAATTGCCAGAGCTGGGCCTCCACGTCGTACCCTGTCGTCTGTCTGCTTTTTCATCGCCGTAGTATCGAATCTGGTGCGAGGATTTGAGGCCGTCGGGAGGGTCTGTTGGGCCAGAGGCGGCGGCATAGCAGTGTTGGTCGCCGCCGCAACACCTTGTTCAGCTGCGGGCTGCTTGCTCTTCTTTGCTTTCCAGGCTTCGACTTTGGCCAACTTCTCGGCCTGTGCCTTCTTCATTGCATCATCAGCAGGAAGTGCATTCTTCGTGGCCTCATCATTGGCGGTTCCAGGTCGCGAGGAAGACTGCAAAGTTAGCTCTTGGGCATGAAGAGATTTCAGCTTGTGGGTACATACCTCGCTGCGTCGGGGAGAAGCTGTTCGGATGCGCTTAGGATGCCTGTCGTCGTTACCGTGCCTATCGTCGTCTTCGTATGGACGACGACGCCCAGCATGGCTCTGATCTCTCACCGAGGATGGCTGTCGCCTGTCATAATGAGGGAAATCCCGCGAGCGATCACGCTCTGTCATCTGTCCTCGACGGATATTTCCATCGCGCACTCGTCCTCGATCGTAGCCTCGATCATAGCCTCGATCTCGCCCTCTTCTGTCCCAGTCCCGGTTCCGGTCGCGGTCGCGCTCACGGTCACGGTCTCGATCACGGTCGCGCTCACGGTCGCGATCACGAGCTCGATCGCGCTCACGGTCATCGCGATAGTGCTGGATAGAAGTCAGCGAGGGTCGTCGCGTGGGGAGTCCGGAGGCAGTTACCTCTCGCTCGCGGTCACGATAGCGATCGCGGTCGTCGCGCCGGTTGTAGGTATAGTCGCCCCTGCTACGTTCTCGTGAGCGGGCCATTCGACGGCCGAAAAAGTTCGTCCGTCGTACCCGCACAGCGTCTACTTCTGCCCCGTCTAGGCCTCGTCGCACGCTCGTTACAATGTTCCCGTCCCCCAAGTTCTGCTGCTCTTTCAATCTCTGCAGCGGCCTTCGCACCGGCTGCTAGTGCTATGGTATTCTGCCCGTTGTAGGGTGTTCGAGTGCTGGTCACAGAAAGTGCCAAATTGAAGCTGTTCTGTGGTGGGGGTGTCGGACAAGTAAGTAAGGTAGTGTGGAGAGAGAGACTTTGGAAGTTAGTAGTGTGCATCATGGCGGACGGGCACTCCCGCAAGACGGACCGCGAGGACTAGGAGGTAGGAGGTATCGTACTTTCACAACCCGTATTAGGTACTGGAGACTGCCGACACCAACGTCGATTCAGTACGCGGACCATGCTGGCGGCGTTAGCCACAGATCGCTCTCTAACGTCGCTGCTCGCCTCGCCCTCAGCGCTACGCTCAAAGGTCGTCAAAGCGTGCTACGAGCCCAGCGCCACGAGCAGACCTTCGGCCGCCATATCAGCACGCCAGCGACGTCGCGCCGACATAAACAGGCATTGCTCCGGCGCCCTGAGTCTGACAGCTGCATCTTCAGCAAAACTTTCGTCGCCAACCTATATAAGGGGGCTCAGATTCCAGACCACTGCCAGCCCTGCACCACTTTCTCCGATCCAATCACCCGACGTGCGACCAGAAGCGCCCCAGCAAGCTTCACGATTACGACGGTTCGCATTTGCTTCTGCGCTTTTCTTCATCTCCTTCGTTGCAGGCGGCGCCATGGCGGCAGCACCAGTGGCAGAGGCCGTCAATGGCTTTCTCAATCCCCCTACCGACGAAGAGACGCTTTCCATTTTCGAGCCATCGACTCCCGCCGCTACAGAAATCAATGCGCGCATTGTGAATCATCCACTCGCACAAAAGCTCCGTGCCCAAGAAGGAATGACAGAGTCACGACCTCATTTGAAGATTCCACCAGCGATGCGCCCTCATAACCTTACGGGAGGAACGCTCCTTGGAGAAAATAAAATCGAGGTTCCACCTCTGACCTTCAGTGAGAAGAATGGCGAGCTGCCTACATTGGTCCAGATTTCGTATCTGGGGTCGGCGCTGTGTGGCCATCCGGGCATTGTACACGGAGGGCTACTCGCCACGATGCTGGATGAAGGTCTAGCAAGAGCATGCTTTCCGGCCCTGCCGAACAAGGTCGGAGTCACAGCAAGTTTGAAGATTGACTATCGCGTACCATGTCCAGGCAACAGCTACGTAGTGCTCAAGGCGCAGACAACAAAGGTGGAGGGACGCAAAGCCTGGGTTACGGGCTGGATCGAGCTCTTGGGCGACGACGATGGCGAGGGAACTAAGCTTGTTGAGGCAGAAGCCTTGTTCATTGAGCCGAAGCAGGCGAAGCAAATGGCAAGAGTATACAGCACACAGTAAGCATGTGACGTGACTTTTGGAAGATGGAATGGCTAGCAATGCCGTGCTTGATGAATTGAAGATGTACCCCTTTCCTGCGAGGGCGAATCTTGATCATATAGACATAGATCGAGCTTACTCGACCTCTACACGTTCCCTTCTGCTTCCGCAGCAGATTCGAATGCGGAGACTCGATGCCTGCACATAGATGTGCAGACTAAGCAGGGCATGCGTCTTGCCCTCAAATGCCCTAGAGTTCATCTGGTCTGGCGATTGCAGCCCGAGAACGCCAGCTGCATGCATTGCCCTGCCGGATCGGAAGTGCGGGCTAGAAATTCGTGCCTTCTGCTGGCTGTGGAAGCTTCTTGTTTGCAGGAGCAGCCATGTAGCGGCGTATCTCAATTAGGATGGTCTCCATGGTGAAGTCGCGCTTCCAAACACTCAAGGTAGGGAGCTTGCTAAGGTCAACCTGATCGACCGCGTAAGTTGCGGTGCTCATGCTCATGCATTCATGTTCATTCTCAGGAACTTGCCTTGCCAGTCCGCTGATCCACGCTTGGGAGATTGACTTTGCTGATGAAAGTGACTTCGGGTGGGCTGTCGGGGTAGTTGGAGCCGCAATGTATCTTGAGCGAGTAGATGCGATTCTCATGAACACTCTGTGGAGCGGATTAGCGTGAGCTTCTCGAACGGCAGCAGTGCATCTCGACTGCGACGACGTACGTGAGGTGGTCCCAGTATCGTGCCGTTCCAGTTGGTCATGAGGAGATCGTCGCCTTCGTCGAGGCCGTAAGAACAAGCCTCTAGTCGAGCATCAGCAGGCGTCCGCAGCGGCCCTGACCACTCCCTCCCCCCCCTCTTCCCCTCCCTCCCTCCCTCCTTGTGCACTCTCACCGGCGCCCAGACCCTTCTCGCCCTTCTCCAGCTCCTCCAGCAGTCGGAAGTTTCGCGGGACCTTCGCCATGGGTGCACTGGTTGCAGGATGTGTGTATGTGTAATGGCGACGACGTTGTTTGTCGCGTACGGTATTGGAAGGTAATGTAGTGGAGACGGATTATGGAAATGGACGCGCCGAGCAGTCAGATCGGGCAGTGAGTTACAGGTACCTGTGAGTGAGTGAGTGAGTGAGTGACGCCCCACTACACTACCTCAGCCTGACACTCCTGTCTCTGGCGGGGCTCAGCCTCGCTGCCTCAGGCCTCACTTCCGCTCCACCCCCAAGGCCGAGGCGACGCGACAGGACGGACCGCCCGGCGGAGCAGTCGCAGCATCTCCTCTGCGCGCCGGACATGCCTCCCGTCTGGCCCGTCACCACTCGCCCTCGCGCCGTCGATGGCTCATCTCGGGAGCCTCCGATCGTGTTTCGAACAAGTCGCCCACTCCGCCGTCCTAGACGTGCTGCTGCCCCGTCACCCGCCCGTCGACGTCGCCGCCCTCATCGCTGCGGGCACGCCGACCGAAGTGTCCCGCGTGCCCGTGCGACGCAATCTGTTCTTTGGTACCATTCCCGCCCCTCGCCATCACCACCCCTGACTCAGACCTAGAACCACTCGCACTCCAGATGAAAATGCAAACATCCTCGCTGTCCTGAAGACAGCGGCGACCGAGCGCGACCTCCGCGACATCTTGCCCCATCTCGAGCTCATCGTCGCTGCACATGCCACCGATGCTGTGCCTCAGGGCAGCGGTGCTGCCGCTTTTGCTTCGGGCAAGCATGATCTCAACACCAAAACCGTAAGCGCCGGCAGCTTCAAGGACATCGTCACCGCCCACGACCATTCCTACGTGGTCTGGGAGCCATGCTTGCATCTGTCGCGACCACCCGCCCGTTTGCAGAGGCCAGCAGTCTACTTTACCGCCAACTTGGTGCTTTCCGACCAGCAGCAGGACAGTCCTAACAAACTGAGTGCGCCCGTTCTGGCAAGTTTCGAGCCCTTGTCTGCGAACGTGCTGGAGCCACTGGACTCGGGCCGAGTGCAGGGAGCGCCGAACGTGTACATGTCAGCGTCAAAGATTACAAAAGTTGCTCCGAAGCCCTCGACCCTTTCAGATGCTGCCAAGTCGATCAGAGGCGCTACTCGACGAGCCTTTCCACTGTTGCCAGCACTCTTCACCAGAATCCGCTATTCCAACTTGCCGGGTGCGGTTGTGGCTAGTCTGCATCTGGAGCCGTCCCACATCCTATCAGGTAGCATCCGGATATTGGAGGCGGAGCTCACGGGCTCCAATGCTCACATCGAGGATCTCACGCGCATAAAACTGCCGCTCGAAGCCTGCGGCGGGGACGAGACCATTCTGTTGTACAAAATCGTCAATGACAGTGAACATCCCCGCGGGGGGAGTCAAATCTCCATCTCGATCAGAGCCGAAGTGCTTCTGAATCAGGGCTCTCAGATCGTCCTGGAGATAGACTGGCAAACTGACCTCAGTCACACCTTGCAGAGTCCGCTCTACCAATGGTCGCGCCCTGCGGCCGTGTCCTCACATCGCAAGTCACACTCCATTCTGTCCTTGGGCACACTTTCCGGGGAGCATGCACCAGCAAGGGCCGAGGTCGCATCAGGCGGAGTAACGTTCATTTTCACGAGAAAACCACTCGTGCAGGCCTCGTCCGACTTCAAACTTTTGGTGCATTGTAACAACCGGTCTTCACGACCCAGGAGATTCGGCCTGATGATTGTGCAAACTCGAAAATCGTGGCTGATCAAGCAATCTGCTCCTGCAGATGTGGCCGTGTCTGATGTGGGTGCCCGCGTGTTCTGCACGCCGCCCATGGAACGTAGCAAGCCTTCCAATGCCCTCGATCTCAATGCTGATTTGCGTATTGGGCCACTGCCGCCCGGAGCATGCTTTGAAGCTCACATGTCATTCGTCTTACTCCGACCCGGTGTGCTAGACCTGGGCACCATTCGAATCATCGACCTCGATACACGGCAGACAGTAGACGTGGAGGAGCTACTGGACATTGTCGCACCGGATACATGTACTTCAGAACATCAGGCGAGAACGAAAGTGGAAGCGATCATAGCAAGTGATAGGCCAGACTACTCGCAATAGGCAAAAATGTTGTTTGTTGCGAACGCTCGACTCCTTACATACAATCAGGTAACAGCTGGTGCCCCTGTCGTGCATGATGCGCAATATGAATGCATAAGCTTCACTTTCATCCCCCTTTTTTCATCTGTGGTCCTAGCACGTCGTCGTACACACGCTCGAGCCCATCTTCCTTGTGCTTGCCTTCAGCTTGTGGAGCACGTACATTGATGTCCTAAAATTGCACTCATACAGGCTGGCAGCTTAAGCATCCTGCCAGGAAGTGCGGAAGTTGCTTGCGACGTGCAACACTACTATCCATTGCAGTAGAATTATACTACCGGAGCTGGAGCAGCAGCAGCAGCAGTCGCCGGCTTCGCTGCATCTGCGGCTCCGGTCTTGTGCTCGCCGTCCGGAAGGTCGCCTCGACGAACCCACAAGTCGATCAAGGGTTGCATGGGCTCCGTGTCTCTCTCAGACAGGAGACCAAAGATGCGGCCAACATTGACGAAGTGCATGAAGCAGGTGTTGAGGTCGCGGTATACGTTGAGGTCCCAGAACTGCATCCAGTGTGACCAGTAAAGATGAGCGTAGCAGCGGAACATCTGCTTGTACATGTTCTTGATCTCCACTTCGAAGCGCGGTGGGAAGCCCGATGCCTTACCCAGCCAATTGTTTGGATCATTACCCGCTTGCTGTGGAAGGGGAAGAGGTGGTGCCTGCTGGAACGTTGCCGTGGGGAACACAGTCTCGTCCTGAACCTTTCCAGCTACCCAGGTCTGGATATGTTTGATGTAAGTTGCTGCTGGCAGATGAATGGGATTGCGGTTTGTGTCAATCCAGGTGTAAGTTGTGCTAAACGGACTTATCAGTGACGCTCTGAACATCTCACTACAAATCGATGCTTACCCTCCGGCTGACATAGTTGGACATGACTTCTCGTTGCAGAGGCCGACGCCATTGCTACGATCTTCCGTCTGCACGATCTTCACCATGCCGCTGAGCAGACGATTCTGTTCGACCACTACAATGGCGTCAATGTGAGTCGGTGGGTCATGCGTCTCTAAGCTTGACTTACCTTGGTGGGAAAGCCACTCGCCCTCCTCGACTAGAGCTGGTTTTGCAGCTAATGTCATGAAATTACCCTTGACGATGAATCCAATATACTCCTCGCGGAAAAACACTGGCGGTTTTCTGCCGTTTTGAACAGACTGCTGCATCGGTTCCATAGTGCTCATGGTGGCAGGTGCCCCTGAAGGCGATGGCGGTGCTTGTGCTTGTTGGGTGTTTGGTGGATAGAGTGATGGGGGACTGTTCGCGGATGGCGACGAAGTATTGGTGCGGCTTGGTTGCTGGTTGGAGCTTGGACGTGTAGGATTGGCTTGACGGCCGAAGTTACGACTATGGACATCATTGTTAGCATCGCATTCAGGCCTGGTGGGCCCTGGACAGTATTTGAGCGTTGATGGCGCGAGGTATTGTATCGATGGCGACCGGTGATGGCGATGACGAGGTCAAACCGCGAGATGCAGCGTGTATGTCGCAGTGCCTTCCCATGCTCTCTGGTTGACTCCACGGATGATAATAGGGTTCGTGCCAAGCCAGAAGTGCCAATCTCCATCATGGATATCTTTTGGGACTTTCTCACAACCTCGCCCAGTCATCAGCGTGGAAGCCTCGAGTCACTTCTTCGTCAAAATCTGACCAAATTATTGCTGATTCCACAGGGTCAGGCCAGACTCGATAATTAGGCGCCATCTGTAGACCCAGGTCCCGTCGTGTGAGATCCATGGGCCATTGAGAGAGAATTCCGCCGGGCTCCTTCTTGGCACGACGCGGACAAGATCAATCGAGGAATTTGGCGAGAGACTGTGCCGTGCAAGATTGAATGGGACGCTTTCCACATTCCCCCTGCATTTGCTTGGTGTGCGATAATCAGGCCGGACCTTCGTGTCGTCATTCGTGATTCTTGTATCGTGGACTGTGGCGTACCCCGCGTGGGCGAACGACCGAAGCTCCTCGTTGCGTTGGCTTCCCAAGTAGTAAGACGTCGAGGGCCGGCGCCCTGGGAGACTCCTGCGGCAATGCTCATGTCCAGGTCCATTCTCAGGCGGAGGAAGACGAGGAGATGCAAGATGAGGTGGTGGTGGTAATGGTGGTGGAAGTGGAGGAGAAAGTGTGATTCGTACCTGCCTTGCGAAGTCGCGCCTCTCTCTCTCTCTCCCTCTCTCTCTCTCTCTCTCTCT
>NW_016017383.1:2919672-3253995 GCF_000320565.1 Sphaerulina musiva SO2202
CGCCGTCCTCTCTCTCTCTCCTCCTCTCTCTCTCTCTCTCTCTCGCCGTGGTGGACCTTCGAACGTGGGCGATTCCAGTGGACAGTGCCTAAGCAGGAGGGCTCCGGGCAACAGTGGCCAAGTATGCAGAAGTGGAAGAGTCGGATACGTTGTCCTTGTTCCGCACCATGCAGGCTCTCAAACTTCGTCCCAGTTTCACCGACAGAATAGAAGAAAGCTTAATCACTCACAGGTTGTTCATCCAGGACGACATGTTCCTCGCTGGGTGTCGTGGTGCCTCTCGGTCGCCTTCAAGACAGTGGGGAGACGCAAAGAGAGAGTCTGGAGCGTGAGGTCGAGCGTCGAGCCGGGGGGCCGATGATGAAGAAGGAGTGGATGATTCAGGAGGGCTGGACTGGTTGATGTTGTTTCAGTCAGGCTTCAGCCTCGCAGCATCCCCTGCCCATGAAATAAGGTTGGACGGCCCGAGAAGTCAAATGGAGGCTAGCGCAAAGAGCTTCTGTCACCTTCTGACAGCCTTCAAGTTCTGTTGTGCTTCCGGCCGTTCAGAGTACACACTTGGACTGCGCACCGACATACCTATACAGGTAGTTCTTGACCGCGTACTTCATGGCTGCGCTCCTACTGTGCCACTTACATACAGTCTATACCCTCTCCTAGCCTACCCAACGACCTGGTGCCCCTGACCGCGCTGGGACTCGAGATTCCCCGCAACGCGCGACGACGACATCCATCGTCAACTCCCGCGCAACGACCGACTTCCCTGCATCACCGCACACGTCACGCGCGAAAATGTCCGAAGGACGGGAGTCTCATGAGAAGGAAGTCACCAACGAGGACAGTGCAGCAGGAATGGATGCCACCACGAATGACATGACTGGCATTGGGGGAGAACAGTCCAACGGGGCGCAAACGTCAAGGACAGGAGCATCAGAAGACGGACGCGAAGATAGTGGCGACGATCTCTTTGGCGACGAAGGCGACGAAAATGATGCTGCCAGCGCGGTGGATAGAGCGTAAGTGTTATCGTGCGTGCAGCCAGGATCAATATTGACGAGAAGCAGCCCACGACAGCTCGACGACGCGGAGCTCGATTCCGGAGACGATGAGGGACGCGAGGATCGCGCGCAGCATCGAGGAGATGACGAAGAGCAGCATCAGCAGCAATTCGAAGACCATGAGATATTGTCAATGGACGTGGAGGTCGCGAGACAGCCAGTGCCTGAACCTAGCGACGGCGAGGTATCGTATTCATGCTGCGATGCAATAGCCTTCACACTGACAAACGTAGATGTACCTATTGAAAGTGCCTGCTTTCATGTCCATCGAAGCCGAGCCCTGGCAGGTCACAACTTTCCAGCCCCCCAAGACCGATCACCACTCCAGGAAACCCGCATCTGCCACGTTCTCCGCATTCAACACCGCCATGACCACGATGCGATGGCGGCACTCGCCCTCGGATCATTCTCTCTTACAATCGAATGCGCGTATCAACAGATGGTCAGATGGCACGTTGACTGTGCAGCTTGCCTCTGACCCCCACATTCAGTACGAGGTGGATGGCAATCCCCTGGCTCCTCCACAGCGAAATCCGAAGATACCCACTCCGATCAGCGCGACAGGGAGGAAACCGGGCGGCAGAGCAGGCCAGTCTATGGATGAGAGATACGACCAGAAAAATGATGCCTTCACCTATCTGGTTGCGCCCGTGGAAGCCGCTGAAGCACTGCGGGTTACGCATAAGATTACAGCCGGGCTATCGATACAGCAACCAGACAACGCCGAGGACGATGCAATCGAGCGCTTGCAAGCAGCTCTGGCTTTAGCAGCAAATGCAACAAAGGTCGCAGGCGCCAGTGGTCACCTTGAGGTCACTGAGGTCGACCCAGAGGAGCAGCGGAGACTAGCAGAGCAGGCAGAGCGACAGGCGATGCGAGACAAGAGAAAGCGCGAGAATGCCCAAGAGCGAGAGCGCTTGCGTACTGACCGAGCTCTGGGTCGTGCCGGTATTTCATCCGGTCGATATGGCGGTCTCAATGTTGGCATGCTCGAAGACGACGAGATGGAAGGTGGCCGTGGCCGCCCACAAGCTGGAAAGCCGCGTCCGAAACCTCGGAGACGGAGGAACAGCGAGTACAGTGATGATGAGGACTATGGCAACAAACGCTTTACCAATAGAGAGGACGATTACGACCAAGAAGACGACTTTGTTGCCCGTAGTGACGAGGAAGAGCTTGTTGAGGATGATGATGATCCTGATGATGGCATTATAGAGGAGCCACGAGAGAGAACTCCAAAGAGAGACCGCCCACGATCTGCGCCTGGTGACAATGGAAGGATCGGAGACGACGAGGATGCAGAGGGTGAGATCGATGAAGACATACCTCAAGTGAGAAGTAAACGCCGCCGGGTCGTGGACGATGAGGATGAAGAATGAACCGATTGTGTACACTCAGAGGAGGCATATCTCGCAGACCTATAATGTACCATAGCGAACGCTACTCGAGTGCGACGAGGAGGCCTCGTTTCTTCCGTCCATGCAGTCCCGCCATTTCGTTTTCTTGTATCGTTCGTTAGAGCCGCGTCCATAATTGGTATTGCAATCACTGCTTTACAAGCACGATGCAAAAGAGAAATATGGACTGTTTGATCATGTGAAAACTGTCATAGGGATATCATAACCACGCGGCAAGAAGAATACCTTAATTGTTTGTAGATGTCGCATACATGTAGGTACCTGAGGTAGGAAGAGGTCCATCTAAAGAGACTACATGTACCTACATGTATATGTACCTTAGGACGCAAGGTACCTACCTGGTAGATACGTGTACCTAAGGTATAGTGGGCAAGGGCTTGTCATCGCCAAGCGGTTATTACAGAACGTTCATGCCTAGGAGGTACCTAGGTAGCTGCCATGTCCCGAACAACTTTCTTACATAACGTTCATGTACTTCCCGAATGAAGACTGCGACTGCATCCCGACTCCTGGGTTGAAATCTGAGTTCGACCACGGAGCCTCATGACTACATCCACGCATGAATGGCTGATTGCAGAGGAATGCTCTTGCGGCCAGTGACTACGAATGGGACTGACTAGTGGCTGCCATGGCGCAAGAAGAGAGCATGGTGTCGCCCAAGGCACTGCCGAAGCTACGAACCACCACAGATCAGCAGGGTGCATCAGCACGCCCTCGCGCCGATACTGCTGTGCCTAATGACCACGAAAAGGCTCACCTGCATCGACGCCTGCAGTCAACCAGTCTGCGCAATCGCGCATTTACGGGTGCGAAGGACTATCGCCACGCTGCAAAAGAGACAGTCCAGTCGGCTCTGGAGCTGAAGCCGCCCATTAGCTTTGATTCCTTGTTACGTCGCGAGAAGAAAGGACACGACTCTGGTCGGCATGGATCTAGCAGGCATATTTCGCGGAGGCAGCAGGAAACCCAACAGCGGAACGTAGATGAATGGGCCATCCAGCAAGTGGAACTGGCCCGCAGGCCACAGGTCAAGTCAGAAGACGTCGAAAAGGCGAAGAGGGACAATGTGAAGCGAGAAAAGGGCTTACGCACCAGTCTCAGTGCGGTAGAAGACGTGGCTATGAGCAGTACCAGGCAGCTGGATGATACCTACTATGCGATCCTGGAGAGGGCATCTCTGCTTCGCAATACAGTCGCCAGTCTGCAGCAGTTGACAGAGGAGAGTCGACGCATGCACTCGGGATTCGAGGAAGAGACGAAGCAGCTTGAGCAGAGTACAATATCCAGATTTGATGCGTTTGCCAACTTTGATCCGCAGGAAGTCACGATCAATTCTCTCGTGGACCAGCTCAAGCACTCCAAGCAAAACGCTGATGAACTCAACGATCGACTGGAGGCGGCCCGGCATCGCGTGGAAGCCTATGAACAGCGCGAGAAAAAGAAGCAGAAGACTAGCCGCCAACGATGGAGTGCAGTCTGGGTCACGCTCGCAGGTCTGGCTGTGCTCATTGTCGCTCTTATCCTCGCGAAGAGTCGTGCGGGTCAGGTGCAGCATGCAGCGAGGGTAGTCGAGGTAGTCGATGAACTTGGTCATGAGATGAGTGGGATGTTATTACCCAAACCGAAGACTGAGGATGATACTCTACGGCAGCTGTTCGACAATCTGTAACAATTGCTTGTTGGAAAAGAAGCGTTCTACTCGCTCAAAAGATCAGAAGCATCCTCCAGCGCGCAACTGTGCCAGGTGGCCCAGGTCTACTGTATATACCTCCTAAGCGTCCAGGCTTCCTGATTTGCTCGGACTGGAGGCCGAGAGCATGGATCCCGTCCACATCGTCCGATCGGGTCTCCCCAGTTATACAGATTAGATGCGGAGCTATCCCCGTTGGGTTAGATCTCAGATCTCGTGTGCGGAAGCGCCACGCGCATGGCATCGCATCGTAATGACATCAGGCAAACCCTATGAGGTAGGAGGAGGTAAGGAAGGTACAGGTACATGACCTAGGTACCTGTACCTCCTACATGTAGGTATCTTAGGTATGCATTGCATCTTTACTGCATTCCGCCTGCTCTGATATCTTGGCGGGCTCGTGTTAACGAGGCACCTGTTGAAATTGATGCTACCTCGCCTGCTGAAGTGTCGATTCGTGCACGGGACGCGTCTCTTGACCTCCACCATGCCAGCAGCGAAGAGGAAGCGATCAGTTATTGCTGCAAAACCCATCTCGAGCGGCGTTGAGCCAGCAGCGCCCTCGAAACGACGAGCCTCAGCGCGAACCGCGGCCGCAGCAACTATCACCGATCCCAATCATAACGGCGATGTTGTTGACGCTCCTGATGCACTGCGTGCTTCTCCCGACGGCGATGTCGACCAGAAGATCGCCCCGAGTCCAGTAGGAAGCGAAACGAATGGTAGTAAAGCCGAAAGCCCTCTCAGCGATTTACCGGAGACATTGGAGCCGCCGAAGACAAAATTGAAGACGGGTGGGAAGACTCAGAAGGTTGCTACGGAAGGAGAGTCTCAGCGCCATACACGCACCGACTCCGGTGATCCGGAGGCAGGTGAGGACGACGCTTCGGCGGCTGATCCTGAAGAGATCAAGGAGGCCTTGGCTCGTCCACCTCCCGTGAATAGCGACTACCTACCCTTGCCATGGAAGGGCAGATTGGGATATTGTTGTCTCAACACATATCTGAGGAATTCCAATCCCCCAGTCGTACGTGCAAGCGAGGCCTGTATGTCCAAATTATTCGCTGATCGAAATCCATCTGCTTTAGTTTAGCTCGCGAACGTGCCGAATTCAATCCATCCTCGAACATCGCCACCCTCTGCAGAATCCCGCAGAACTCGAGCATGCAACTAAGAATCGCCCTGACGTTCAGAAACCGGCCGATGTTGCCTTGGGCCAGAAATACGTGCAAGACCTAGGGTTGGCGAATGTAAGAGATATCATTAAAATGGTGCGCTGGAACGATCGGTACAACATCAAGTTTTTCAGATTGTCCAGCGAAATGTTTCCATTTGCATCTCATCCAGAATACGGTATGCATTGGACGCGTGAATCGTACAGAACTCGGAACTTTCAACTAACATGATCGTACTTGATTCCAGGTTACAAGCTTGCATCCTTTGCTTCTGATGCCCTTGCAGAAGCGGGCAAAGTGATTGCTGAGCTTGGGCATCGAGTCACGACACACCCTGGACAGTTCACCCAGCTAGGCAGTCCGCGCAAGTCGGTAATTGATAACGCTATTCGAGATCTGGAATACCACGATGAATTGCTATCACTTTTGAAGCTCCCTCCGCAAATGGATCGAGACGCTGTCATGGTTCTGCACATGGGTGGTTTGGTAAGTACAAGTTAGCATCCCCTGTGCATTATGTCACCCTGAGCTCCCGTCCACTACAGCGATAAGCTCGAAAACAGATAGATGAATTGCACCACATCCTCATACTTGAGAAATCTGCTTACCTGTGGTCGATCACTTCTAGTTTGAGGGAAAGACCGAAACTTTGCAGAGATTCCGCGAGAATTATGCGACCCTCAAGCAGAGTATTAAGAACCGCCTCGTTCTAGAGAATGATGATGTGATCTGGTCTGTCCATGATTTATTACCAGTCTGTGAAGAGCTGAACATCCCTCAGGTCTTGTGAGTTTTAAAATGCACCTGAGACTTCAATTTATCGTGCTAACGATGCCCAGAGATTACCACCACCACAATATAATATTCGACTCGGAGAGGATCCGAGAAGGTACCAAAGACATCATGGACCTCTATCCCCGCATTTCTGCCACATGGAGTCGCAAAGGCATCAAGCAGAAGATGCATTATTCAGAACCCACGCCAGAAGCTATCACCGGTCGACAACGTCGCAAGCATAATCCCCGTGTGGCCACGCTCCGTAAGTACATCTGTCGAAGGCATTCCCTCCTCTCGAATTTTCACAATATTCGAGCCCATGAACTTGACAGGTGCCTGTTAAGTGTATCGTAGTGTCGGTTCGGAGATACTTGCTGACCTATCTCCTGTTACTTTTAGCACCTTGTGCACCAGACATGGACTTGATGATCGAAGCCAAAGACAAAGAACAAGCAGTGTTTGAGCTCATGCGTACGTTCAAGCTGCCAGGTTACGATAGCTTCAACGACATGCTTCCTTATACTCGCAACGATGACAATAAGATGGCGCTTCAAGCTCTGGCTAGGAAGAAGAAGACAGACGCTGACCCCATCCAAATGATAAATGAGGATGATTGTGGGATGGGAGGCCCGGAGGGCAGGGTTTACTGGCCCCCCACGATGGAGTCGTGGTTGCGGCCGAAAAAGAAAGAAATAAAGAAGAAGCCATCAACAGGCCCGACAGAGAAGTCGAAGAAGGATGCCGCTGCTCTTTATGCGGCCAAAGAAGCTGAGAAGAAGGCTACCAAAGACATGGTGAAGGAAGAGGAATTCGTAGAGTCGGATCCCGAAGCCACGCCAGCAACGAAGAAAGCCAGACTTGCAATGAAGAAGAAGACTCAGTCCGATGCAGACAAGGCTGCAATCAAGTCTCAAGAGTCCAAAGCCAAAGCGGCCGATAAGGCGGCGCTGGCCCATGCGAAGGCCACGCTGAAAAAGACGTCTAAGACGAAGAAGAAAGCTCCTATATCCAGCTCCAGCAAGACATCTGACAGCGAGGACGGATTAGAAACGACAGGAAAAACCAGACCAGCAGTCTCGAGGGCCAGCAGCAGGAGAGCAGTCAAGGTCAAAAAGGTTAGCTACAACGAGGACGACATGGAGGAGTAATGCGCTGCAGATGTGCGTAGATAGCGCAATACATTACGTTGTATATGTATGGGTGTATGGATGGATGTATTTGAACGAGAACGGCGCCAAAGGGCTTGGCGCTTGAGCATCTACCTTCCTTCCACTGCACTCACTCACAAATGCTCGAATGTCTTGATTACTACCACCCACCGACATTCAACAATATGATCAATGCGGTGCTAGTGTTCAACAATCATGGTCAACCTCGACTGACCAAGTTCTACACACAGCTCGTACTGCCTCACCTTGACAAACTAATGCATCCTGAGCCGACACTGACATGCTACGCTCAGGACACGGCCGTACAGCAACGTCTCATCTCGGAGATTTTTACGCTCGTCTCGACGCGCCCGAATAGCGCGTGTAATTTCCTACCGCTGCCGCCGCTGCTGGCCCCCGCGCCCTCGTCGTCCACCGCTCCCGCCAGCGCCCCCGAACACAACGACGCGCCGTCACTCGTGACCTACCGCCACTACGCGACGCTGTACTTCATCCTCATTTCCACCAGCACCGAGTCGCCACTGGCCCTGCTCGATCTGATCCAAGTTTTCGTCGAGGCGCTGGATCGGCTGTTCGAAAACGTGTGCGAGCTCGACCTGATCTTCAACTTTGAGACCTTACACGCCGTGTTGGGCGAGATGATTGTGGGTGGCGTGGTCATTGAGACAGGTCTGGACCGCGTCGTCGAAGGCGTCAAGAGCCAGGGCAGAGTTGCGAAGCGGCCGGTGAATGAGAGTCGCGCTGGTTTAGGCGCCACGATGTGGGCGGGCCGATAAGTGCTGTAGGAGCGGAAAGTCGTAGAGGAATGATGAGACTGTTTGCTCTACGCAGATGATGGCCACGAGGGTGGTCGCGAAACATCCCCGCCAACTTGCTGCGGCCGCTGCACTGGATCTACCTGCGCTCACTCCCATGGCGGACTGCGCCTTATTCGAGAGTAGGAAAGTGGCTTGGTGCTACGATCAGTATTCCTTGCATTGCCAGGAATGGGAACGGCTCAAGACGTTCTTATCCGCCTTATCGGAGTGTCGGGGAGTAAGAGATAACCACAGCCGGAGACGAAGTGGACTTCGGATCCATTTCAGGGTCCTGTGCCGACGCTGGCACTTGCATAGCTATATCAGACGCCTTAAGAAGCGCTTGATACAACCCTAACCTCAAACCTAAGCAATGTAGCACAAGAGACCGAGCCGTCAGGAGACCGAGTCGTGGGAGGTCTGTAGAAGACCCAAACGTATAAGCTAGGCCTTTGATTTGAGAACTCTCCGCAAGACAATCGGAAGGAGTTGCTGCAGCGACAACTACCTTACTGAGTACAGGGTATACGAACGTAATTGTCTCGAACATATAGGTATATACGAGCGTCGAGCGGGCGTCGGACCTTAGGGGTTTCCCTATCGCACCTGCCTATAGTAATTTGATTGTACAGGCAGTTCTGGCTGACTTGCTTGCTTAGTACAGCTCTAGGTAGGATACCAATGTGCGTATAAAGTAAGTGCATACATAATCAATTCCTATAGCCTTTTAGGAATAGCTGAAATTTCAGTCCGCTCTTTCCTACAAAGATCCAGATCGCTCGTTTTTCCTACTCACTTGCTGCCTAGCAGCACTTCACTCCTGCCTCCGATATAGCAACACAGCTTACCGGTCGCCGGTATATTCCGTGTGACTCCTTTTATAGTTACATAAGTATTCTAGTGCCCTTTTCGACAACAGAACACCTCAGCACTTTCATCTGCAACGCCCTCGCTACCTACTGCTTTCTGCAACTGAGCTAACGGACCATTACCTGCCGACAATACTCGTGCGAAAAGAATTGCTCTCTCTTTCCAAGTATCTGGCTCTCGCGGACAGCAAAAGCGATCTAGGGATCAAGCTGTTAGCGACGGTACGTCCTGCTGATTGGGGAGATTTTCTTGGAATAAAAAAATGAACGTGTACTCTTTTGTTACACAGGGCAGCAGAAAGAGTGGATACGGATTCCAGGACAGCCGCAGCGCTGTGCTCAGCGAACCGACAATCTTCAATGCATTCTATGGATGGTGGGACCAAGTTTCAACCTGGCCGTCCTGGGAAGAGATGAGGTATGAGGGAGAAGAGCGCATTGCGACAGACCGTCTGCATAGGAGATTTCCCTGTACACCGCGTATCGTCGGTAACGGGACTGTCGCTTGGCAACAAAGACGGTTTGTCGACCCACTGCCTTTGGACAACTTTGATCGAAAAGTGCTGTCGCAGGTTGATGTATTCATGCGGACTCACAACATTCCAGAGTTGGAGTTTGATGACATCGAAGGGGCTCAGGCTATTGGAAAAGATCTGATGGACTTACTGGGCACATTGGACTCTCACATAAGTACTTTTGTACTTTCTTCCCTGAGGTCACAAGGATAACTGGCCTTCTTGGCCAGCTAGCTTGAAGGAATTGAGAAAGGGTCATGAAAGGTTGAGTTCTTGCGAAGAGAAATCAGCTAGGGCGAAAACACGAATGAAGGTCAGAAGATAAGCACATTTCTTCTGCAGGACGGAGTTGGGTTCATCTTGCTCGAGGATGCTCCTTGGGTGCAAGAGTTGAGAGGCAAGTCTTTGTGTTCTTTTACAGCTGTCTGAGTGAAGTGAAGTCCGTTCGGGTTTTCGGGCCGGAACGGGATGACGCAGAACGAGAACCCAGTTATTGGCTCCACAATCCACATAGCCTGATCTTGATGATGCGACCGTGTATATAATCCAGCGAGCTCCCCCAGACCCGCTTGCTTTGGGACGTTCGGACGCCTCCTTCACCTCGCTGCGGTCTCGCCTCATCGCAGCTGGAGGAGCGCGTCCCATCAGCCACTTCATATCGCATTATGCCACTTGGACAAGCCACCTGTGCCGACGAGGTTCATGCCTGGCGAATTGCGCCTCCTCCGGTCCTCCATCGAGGAGCGCGACAACGACTGGCCACAGCGGGACGCCATTGTCGAGTGCCATAGTGCCATCCCAATCACCTCTCCCAGGCCGCATGACCGTCCTGGCCTGTGGTATTCTATCGGTATGTATCCATATCGCTCTCGTGGGCGCACGCCAGTCGCTGACCGCCCACATTGCAGGCACTCCCGACTTCTGCTGCTGGCCGGAGCCATTGCATCTTCAGAGAACCAACAGCACCCACCCGATCCCGCGCCTCCGTCTCTGTCCGCTGGCGCCCATGAGACGCGCGACTACTACGCTGCGCAGACTGTACCACGACCTCTCTCACCGAACGAACCTTGCCTCACGCCATCCTCCGTCTTCGAGCGAGACTCTCGCAGATGTGGGTACACCACTGGATCATGCTGCCCTGATATGCAGCCCTAGTGGTACCCCTTCCTAGATGCTGGACGTTGACCCACTGTCATGAGCTGGTGTCAGCCACACACCTGACCTTGTCTCCTCCATCGTCGACTGGCGGGGTCCTGCGTCATCCGTATGGTTTTGCGTCCAGCATCTTGGAACTGTGCATGAATCTTTCAAAATGCTCAGATTGAGAGGCGCTCAGGTCGCCGTGTCCTGCTGCCGTTGCGCAGGCATGGGCCCATCATGCAGCTTCGGCTGGTATTTGCGCAAATTGTGCTTCTTCTGTTAGCATTGTTGCGTCGTGCTCTGCACCTGTGACATCCAACAGCGGTGCGAAACCCCTCCACTCTTTCCTCGCCAAGGCCGGAACACAGCACAGAAACCCATGACTGGATGAACTTGGTTGTTTCTGATGACTTGGCAGCACGCGCAAAGAGTGGAGGCGCTGCCATTTCCTTTGGTTAGTCGCCCTCGACGCGCCATTCCATCCCGCTCCTCTATTGTACGCCTGCTGGGTCGTGGAGATACCATTGCTCCAGAGCTCACCTCACTGACCTGTGGTACTGACTGCACCCTGCTGTGGCTTGCCCCGGGGATAGTAGTCAGATGCATAGTTCATTGAGTATTGAGACGTTGCAAAGATGCACTCTGTGGCGCAGACCAGGATACAGTACGAGCCGGACATATGTTGCCGTGCTCCAGGCGCATGGCATGAGTAGCTCTTCCGATCCTAGGAGAGGGAGCTTCTCGCGCATGGCCGCTCACGTTTTGGACCTTTCGTGCTTATGCATTTCAAGCAGACTGTGTCCGGAAGCTGATAACGAGCGTTTTATGACGATTTTAATCGTCATATTGATAGAGATGAGCTGCTGTGCGGTTGCATCTGGTATCCTTTTCCCCATAGACAGTCTCCTGTCTGGACCTGGGTTGGTTCATTCTGGTATTTGTCTTTTTGGGCATTTTCCCCAGATATCTGATGCTTGTTTGTTTGGGCACAGAATGATGATCAGAACCGGGGTTCGTCTTCCAAGCCAAGTCGCAAGTTGTGGTTGAATTTCGAGGAGACCAACAAAAACCACTCCTGTAACTGTCACGTGGTTTGACAATAATTGATTACTTTTTCACTCCTCGATCATGTATTCTCTCTCTCTCTCTTTCTCTTCCTCTTTTCGAGCTCTGAGGCGGTCAAGAGTCAGGAAAATGAGAGTCTCTCCAATTGCATGTCTCACTTGTATATTCACTGTTGCTGCACGTCCTGCACTGATACCTACATGTACCTTACGTCTCTTCTCCCTCTCGGTATGCACTTTAAGCATCTACCTAATCCACAAACGCAAGGTCACTCGTGATATCAGTTCTTACAGGGGATTCGCATACTTTTCAACATATCGCAGATTGTATTCACGATCATGATCGTTCTGTCACATGACATTCGTCTCTTCAGTTTGCTGCATTTGCGTGTGCTTTTTCTTTAATTGAACGCGTAATTGTTGGCAGTGACGATGTTGCCGACAAGTAGACAAAAATCTGACGCAGTAGCCTACACTGGAGTCTCGGTTTCCCGTCTTTAACGATGATGCTATTGCCACGACTCCAAACACTGTCTCATGTACTAGTCGCAACCCATTTCTCGTACTGTTAATACCACTCGTAAACATCGCTTTCTTTGCTGGCTGATACAGCTCTCCCCTCTCACTGACCAGTTTCTGTCTCCTGTAATGGTAAAGCAAGGTCAGTAATTGTCCGTTCATTCTCCACTGACGGCGAATACTTACGACGCCAGGTTGCCTGCCATCCAGGCCGCCTGTGATCTTGCCCTTTAACTTGCGCATGCCGATGATAGACTCATCTTTGGCAAATTTCAGGTTACGAGCTGGCTTCCATTGCATGAGACCACGCTGTTTGCGCTCCTCTGTCTTCTTGTTCTGTTTGTTGGCGTCTTTCTGTGATTGAAAGGTATCTGTCGTGCCTGCGGTCCACCCAGACTCCATTGTCCCTATTGACTGCCGGTCTGACGATGGGCTGCCGCCATTAGCAGCGTCCACGACACCCAGATCGGAATCGCTGTCATCATAGTCCTCATCCGTGAGCTGCCCACCCTTTTCGGCATCTTCTCCATCTGCTAACGGAGGATCCGAGCCTGGCTCACGTCGCTTTTTGCCATCTTTGTCCATGTAATTGGCAGGATCATCTCCGAAAGCACCACTCCAGTCAGTGCCAGTCTTCGCGAGCCATCTCGTCTTTTCTTCCTCGGGTGCCTCTTTCAATATATCGCGGCCCTTGGTCAAAGACTCATCGTGGAGGGTCTGCACACGCTCAGGTAGCTCTTTCTCGACCTGTCTTGTACGGACGCCCTCCGCAAGGCAAGCTTCCCAAGTCTCAAAAGTCTCGCGTGAGTTATTATCAGCGACAAAAGCCTCATGCGACTCATCCATGCCAGCCTTGAATCTTCCCGCGAACTGAAGTCGACCAATCTCCTTGAGATCATCGAGTCCGGGGATGTCTCCTGCAGCTATCATCTCGGGTGTGATGTAATTCTGCGTCAGACGCGCGGACGCTGCTGTCTGGTAGATGGGGATGTCGACCTCCTTCTCGTCATTGTCAGTGAGCTCGTGAAGCCACAGGACTGCAAAGGCATCCGCTTTACGTTTGTTTGTGACATGAAGCTCAAAAACAATGGGAGACCTGTATCGGTACTTGACTGGAAGCCGGATGGGCTTATCGTCACGCTGCGCTTGACTCAGGTCCCAGTAGTAGCCACTCATTCCCGCCTCGTTGAACGAATGACAGGCGGAACGTCCAACCTTACCGGTCGAGCCTCCTGTTCGCATTTTGATACGAGCGTGGTGCGTATAGTCTTTAGCAGCAATCCTAGCTGATGTGAACATGAATGTGCCGACATCCCATCCGAGCTGCTGAGGAGGTAGTCGAGTTTCGATGGAACGGAAGAGCAGCGAGATGCGGATGCGGCCAAAGCCAATACCGCCGTCCAATGGGTACCACCTGGTGACCTGGCTGCTGGTTTCAAGAATGTCCGAAAGCTTCAATGGAACAACTCCTAGAATGGGATCATGCTCACGGTTGCGTTGGTCCCGCACGGTCACTGTGATAATAGCACTGCGCCAATCCCTGACGAACCTTTCCGTTCCAGCATTGAAGATGGGCTTACTGCTCACGGCTTTGGCTCTCGTGCGGTAGACAAGCTCATCGTTGTACAAGATCGTGCAGTATGAGGTGGGCAAGTCTTGTCCTTCCTCCTCTGTCGATTCGCCGTACGCCTTGGCCGGCTCGAATTCATGTCCGTTGCGGGTGCCTGATGTACCTTTCACATTTTCCAGCTCAAGATTCACGATCTGATGGACGATCACAGAGCATATTCCGCTGGGCCACAGCGGATCTGGAGGAGTATGGGCTACCGCGTCGTCTGAGGCGGTGTTCTGTACACCTTTTTCGTCCTGCAGCTCGGGGTTGTCCTTGAGTGTGTCGGGCAGCGCTTTGTTCTTGCCATCAGTGCGTAGGTCGGGACGGAATTGTGCCTTGCCAAAGTAGCCGACCTCCCAATGCAGCTCACCAGGCATATTCGAGCCCTCATCCATGCCTGCAAGTTGCGACACTTGTGGGTACATCTTACCTGGATGCTGAATCATCTTCTGCATACTGAGCTCGACCTTGCCAACAATGTCGTCTGCTGAATGGCGATCGCTGTCCCATAGTTCCACACTAAGGTTCTCATCGGCCTTGATCAGCTCAGGTGTGACCAAAAGAGCTGTGGTCTCCTCCCAGATGGGGTTCAAGTCGTCCGTGATGACTCTCGTGCAATACATCGGCTTTCCATACTTGGAGAAAGTCAACGTGATATACGGGTCACTACCTCCCCATTTCGAGCCACGCTTATCTTGCTTGCTGAGACCAACCGCCTTATGAATGCGGATCCAGAGCACACCCTAGGAACACATCAGTCAGCATTATGTACGGCATCACAGCGGTCGGGCTCCATGCAACTTACAAGAGCTTGGACGTCCTTGGTGATATCATCGCCTTGTAACATCGCTCGCATATCAATGGACATTGACTTGGGTGCCACGTACATGCTGGCGGCCGCGCCGATCGCATAATTGACAAAGTTCGAGATCAGAGGAAGCTGGAGAATGTTGACACCGTTCGCAAGCATAGGCACGCAGCCAGCGGCCACATGCGGTACACCCATCAAGGTGAAGGTAAGTGTCTTGAGAAATGGCGGTTCGGGAGTCATGGCCAGACGGAGACGTACAGTACCGACCAATTCCTGAAGCTCGACAAAGATGGGCAATGGGACACCGAACAGGCCTTTGATGCCGAGATAGAAGACTAGCTGCATGTGCATATTCCGTGCTTTGTCGCTGGCTCGCACTCCAGAAGGTGCAGCATGGTATGCGAAGCTAATCTCAAGATTGTAGTAATCACCTCCTACTCTTCGTCAGCACTTGTGCACCAGATTTCGCCTCCATAGATTGATGGTACTCAGGTCAACTCACCTTCCTCATCAGCAGCTGCCTCCTGTGGATCCTTATTCTTTTTGTTCTCTTCGTGAATAGCTTTCTTCATGTCTTTCATGTGATTGTCAGGCAGCGCTCTCAGGCTGAGAATCCTGATGGGATTACTGCCTTGATTGATCTCTGCCACGCGGACGTTCTCGATGACCCCCGGCACGGACGCTTGCATAACGTCTTCGAGAGTGTCTGCTACGGCTTGGAACATATCAGGATTGACGAGACCCCAGACGATGCCGAGCAAGGTATTCATCTGGACATTGCATTAGAGTGTGCGGGGAAAGCTCCACGCGTACCCACTTACCCATTCGACACTCTCTGGAAGGAGATTGGCAGTGGCTGTCTCGCCACGGGTCTTTTCCGATTCCCATTCCACTTCTCTGCCAGATCGGATGAGTTCCTTGATCCAGAGCCAGATGCCGCTGGAAACGCATGCTCCAAGAGGCAGCAGCCCAAGATAGCGACCACCGAATACGCGTCCCACAATGACAATGGCGAGGAAGACACCTATTACCAGCCACAAACCTCGCTCCTCCAACCGCTTGAAGGTGGCTTCATAGCTCACACTCGGTGTGGGATGGAACAGAATGTTAGTCTTCTCTCCATGAATGGGCACGTCGCTGGTCGAGCCTTCAGCAATTGGATCTGGAGGAGCCGTGATGTCTTGCATCTCCTTGTACTCGGGGTTCTTCTGAGAAGCATCGGTCTTGACAGGCGTATCCTTGCCCAAGTTCGCATTGGGGACTGAAAGGCTTGGGTTGATGGCTCGCTCTCTAAAAGCTTCATTCACATTTTCGACGACAACCTGCTTGCCGGTCGTAGGGTCGGTGACGGTCTTGCCGGCGCCCGCCTCTCTCTTCTCATTCTGGTGAGGCTTCACGTCTGATGAGCCGGCCACGGCACTCTGGCTCTGATCGATCTGCCTGTCCCGATCTTTCTTGTCCTTGTCAAGACGGTCGATGAACTGGCCGATGGTAGGGATCTTATTCTTGCCCGAGTATGCTCCGCCCGGCGCATGTTGCTGCTGCTGGTCCGCCATGATGATTGCGGCCGAACTGCGCCCTTGTGGATGTGCTACCTCCTAGCGTGGGCCTGCTGCCCTGCAACCTGTCCTGCGAACGCCAAGGCTTCCCGTGCGAGTGGTCTCGCGGTCCACGCAGCGACAATGGCGGAGTGGATGATGTGCAAGAGGGTCAATTTCGAGGTTCCAGAGCTGGCGGTGGCATGCAGTGCGGTGACGAGCGCACAATAGGTAACATCAGGGAATGCAAGTTCGTCCACCTGCCTGCGCCTGCCTTATGTACCTGAGCCACCAAATGAGTGTGCGTCGCCAATGACGACATGATGCATGCATGCATCTATCCAGCAACTGAGCAACAGCAACAGCCTTGCAGCAGGAGCACTCCCCACACCCCTGCTGTCTCCACTCTCTAGGGCCCAGCTCAGCGTTATGTACCTACCTCCTACCTCCACTCCTCCAGGTGTTGTATTCACTCACTTTTACGGGCATGCTTAGCTGCACTTTCCTGCTCCGCCTGGCCGTCACTTTCCAGGTTCCAGTGCCAAGGAACAGCACAAGGGAGCGACTAGGCGCTGCCAATACCGTATCCTTTGTCTTCTACAACTACATGTAGGAGGTACGGGCAGCGTGGGCCAGTCCCGTCCCGCTTATGGCGCTTCCATCAACACCTTCGTCCAGTCAAACGGATCCCATTTCTTCTTGAAGCTATCCACTCTCCGGTCGTGTCTTTCCCACCGACCCTGCTTCTTAATGACCTCTGGACCTTTGTCGAGCATACCGCCCAGCACTTCCCTCGCGAAGAGATCGCCCTTGGGCCATCGTCTCTCATCTTCGATAACGTGCCCCATGCCGCCGTCTAGAGTGTAGAAGACATGGAAGTAAGGCATCTCCTTGACCATGGCTCTCCTGAATGCTGCCTTGCCATAGCCAGCCTTCTGTGTCAACGCCAGAGTATCGATGATCGGTTTGTGCTGGCTCCACTGCTCGTCGGATGCGAGTACCGCTTCTTTGAAATAGGCCGGAGCGTTCTCGGCGAGGTGGTGTGGCAGCGGTACCGCCATGAGCGCGGCGTGTCCCTTGCGGCTATGCATATGAGCGGCATTTTCGTAAAAAATCACACTCTTGTCTTGAGCATGGTAGAAGCGAGTAAGAGACTTCATGAAATTCCGGATTTCTTCCCACTCGTCGTCATCGCACTCCAGGAGATTGAGACGATGCTGAATCGGAACAACAACGGCGCCGTGTTTTGCCATCTCTGGTTCTGTCGCAAGTGTCATATAGGTGCGCGTGGCCAGGCTGAGCACAGGAGCTACGGGCGGCGCACTGGAATCCTCATGGTAGCAGAGTGGGCAATTATCCAGGGTTCTTTGCATCCTCTGAAAGTCGCCGACGGCTGCATTGCGTAGGTTCGTGTCCGATTTGACCACCCTCTTGGACAGGTGCGCGGCATTGTCGTCCATGTACTCCAAATTGTCCTTGAATTTTCCATCCTTGGCAATGCGCTCAGCAAAAGCGCGCCCTTCGCCTCCATTGGCGCCTCGTGTGCGCTTTTCCTGCTTGACCATTTCTTCGATCGACATGTCTTCGTTTTCCTGTACCGTGCCACGCTCAAGGGCCCGTTTGCCAGTTAGAGCCGTGACTTCCCCGGAACGGTCTCCTGCCAGCATCCTATTCTCCATGTCGTTTAGTACCACCACGCCAGGATGTGCCCGATGGGCCAAGAACGCTGTCTCTGCAAGCGTATACTCCTCCTCGAGTTGTGCTACATTTGATGCATTCATCAGCTTCGCCTTGATCAACTGAGCCTTCCATTTGTTGAGTGCACTTTGATCGAAAGGCGCACTCTGCAGGGGTGCTTTCGCTGCACGCATGTGCCCCCCATCAGCCGGATATGCTGCCCCTCTTCCCTTGTCCTCAGTCTCGCGTCTAACGACCGTCCTCAATTTCCGTTCTGCGAACAGTTCGCCCGATGGTGTCTCCCGACCGATATATTCTTTGCCGTACATGGCACGCCTATTCACTTCGCGTTCCTCCTCCCGCGCGTCGTCGAACAGCCGAAGGTCTCCATACGACTCTTCCGCGACGACGTCCAGATCCATGCCAGTCTCTTCAGCTTTTCGATATACTCCTTTCAACTTCGTCATACGCCACGAGCTGCCATTGTCACCAAAGGTGTACTTTACGTAGTGCTGGGCGGGCTCATCCTTCACCTTCTCGGCATCGTCGTCACCATTCGAGTCACAGTCGTTCTGCAGCTCTGCAAGATGCTCATTAAACTGTTGGTCGGTCACTTTGAAATCATGACTCTGCTTTGCACCCACGAATTGACCAGGCGGTGATTTGGGCCGGGTCCTCTGCACATAGTCCACTTCCAATGCAGCGGGGTCCTGCATCCAGGCATCACGCTGTGCCTTTGTACCGTCCTTCGCCGGCGCTGCGGCACTTTCCTTCTCCGCCCAGTCCCCATCATCATTGTCGTCGCTCTTCAACGCCTTCACCGCTGCGGCGGTATCCTGGTTTGTACCATGCTTTACCTCGCGTGGGGAATGGCTCTGGTGTCGTTTTCTGCGTGATTCATTGTCGTCATCGTGGTCGCGATCGCGATGTCGTCGCTTGTGGCGGTGTCGTTGCTCATTGTCGTCTCGATGCCGGGAACGATGTCGGTGCCGTTTCTCACGCCCGGCGTGACCGTGGCCGTCGCGGTGTCGGGATCGATGTTCTCGGTGGTGTTTGCGGTCGCTATCTCCTGCCGCAGCCTCTCTGTCACCGTAGTCGTCGTCGTCATTGCGCGACTTGCTGCTAGCTAGCTGCCTCTCAAATTCTTCGAGCGTGGCAGCCATGTCGTGTATACCTAGGTAGGCATCGATCGCATCGAATCCGTGTAACGTTGAAAGAGTGAGTGCCAAGGAATCACACATGACACATGTAAGGTACGCACTGTACATAAGGTAGGTACCTACCTACCCCACGTCTGCACATGCATCGCGCTAGCAAGTGTGTCTAAGCTTGGCGCGAAGACGATTTTGTACAATAGAGGTCAGGTACGTTGTACATGTACCTCGAAGTTCCTTTCAGCGCCTTGCAACGCATACACCGAGACAGACACAGACATCGTTCGACACACGGTCATGATGGCGGAGCACAGCGGCGGCGGCGGCAACACGCGGCCCCCGTGCGCGGTGGTCTGCGTTGGGATGGCGGGATCCGGCAAGACGACCTTCATGCAGCGCATCAACGCGCATCTTCACAACAGCAGCAGCAGTGGCGGCGGCAGCGATGTCCGCGGACGATCAGCGCCTCCCTACGTCGTAAACCTCGATCCTGCAGTGCGACACTTGCCCTTTGACTCCAACATCGACATCCGCGACTCGGTCAACTACAAGGAAGTTATGAAGCAGTACCGTCTGGGCCCCAATGGCGGCATCCTTACCAGTCTCAACCTGTTCAGCACCAAGATCGACCAGGTCATGTCCATCCTGGAGAAGCGCTGTCTGCCTGCTGCTGCTGCTTCCACCACCTCCGTTCCTTCCACCACCCCTTTCCACATCATCGTCGACACGCCCGGCCAGATCGAGGTCTTTGTGTGGTCCGCCTCGGGCAATATCCTGCTCTCTTCGCTGGCCTCGAGCTTTCCTACTGTCATCGCTTACATTATCGATACGCCGCGCTCCACCGAGAACACCAGCACTTTCATGTCCAACATGCTCTATGCTATCAGTATCCTGTATAAGACCAAACTGCCCATGGTCCTCGTTTTCAACAAGACCGACGTCAAGTCTGAAGAGGGCGCTGTTGAGTGGATGCGCGACTTTGAGGCGTTTCAGGCCGCTGTGCAGCGCGAGGAAGACGATCAGCGCGAGGGCGGTGGCTACATGGGTCCTTTGCTCAACAGCATGAGCCTAGTGTTGGAGGAGTTCTACAACCATCTGTCCGTCGTCGGCGTGTCCTCTATGACGGGCGACGGCATCGACGACTTTTTCCACGCCGTGGAGACGAAGCGACAGGAGTTTGAGACGGACTACATGCCGGAGCTGGAAAGACGGCGGCAGGAAGCACAGGAGCAGAGGGGGCAAATTCACGAGCAGGAAGTGAACAGGATGATGAACGACATGAGTGTTTCCTCCAGAGCAAAGGGCACCGGCAAATATGCCAAGAAAGAGGAGCCGGAGACTGTCAGCGACATGGAAGACATGGAGGACGAGGACGAGGACGATGCCGGTCGTGTCGATCCCGACGAGGCAGAGGAAGAAGAAATCAACAAGGCATTCGAGGAAGGCGTCAAGGCTCGCTACGAAGCCGCTTTGCGAGGAAGCGACCCTGCTGGTGTCGCCAGTTCAGCTGAGTATATTCGACAAAGTCAACGATGAGATATTTTTGCCATACCGCTGGGGCACAGTGCGGAAGTGCATCAAGCATCGTGCTGGCGTGGTAGAATTCTCAAAAGTGGGGGAAGAGGTGCAGGTTGGCAGCTGTGCTTAGGCGACTAGACTGGCCGGCCTTGATCCGCTTCGTCACAAGAAAAGTCCCTTTTGCATGCAGGCCGAGCGCAGATAGCCTTGTGACTCGAGACGAGCACTGGCTACGGGCACTACGAGCTATCGGACGACGATGTTGTTCACAGTCTGCAAGTAACTGAATTTGCTGAGATGTGACTAGTCTCAAACAGTACGACCCATGGAGTACTTGTCCGTGTGCTATTCGTGAGGAAAAACAGTACATGAAACCGGTAGAGACACATATTGAGGAGAGCTTGAAGTATACCTGCCTTACCTCCTAGGTGGTATGTCAGCTTCCAGCTCGAGTAAGGCAGCCAATGCAGCTCAATGTGATATAGCCCGAACTCGACAGAGAGAAATCCGCTTTGACGAGACCCTGCCTTACCTTCTACGTCGGTACATGTACCTACCTTATGCAATAATGTATGGTGCAAACAAGACTAACGACTTGCTCCCTCCCCCACCCATCCGCCGCCCCTACGCGCCTACATGACGGGAGCTGCTTAGGCCTTGAATACTTCGCGCTGAATTATCGATAATTCAACCTGTCTTATCTATAAGACAGTTTCAATTATATAATTGAGATCGAATACCTCGGAGTGAGCCATAATTGAGCCTAATTATCGAATTATCGGAATTATGCTCAAATTATGAAAAGTAAGCTATAATTGAGCTCAATTTTGAAAAGCGAGTTCAATTTTCTTCTGCTTACTTTTCAATCTCGCTTTTCTCCCCTGTAAAGGCCTACGTACGCTCTACGACGCTAATCTCCTCCTAATTGTAGCCTAGCGTATACATTACCTAATATCGCGATAGCAGACCGTCTAGAAAGTTGTAATTTAGAGGATATTGCGATACTACTATATATCTAGATAGTATTGTAGGCTATCCGAGTTCTTACCCTTAAAGGCTAGGCTCTACGGTATCGCCTAGCTAGCGTAATAACTACTTTTGTCGCGCTAGAACTAGGCTTATAGTAGACGAATATTATACTAAGTAGTCCGCCGGAATATTCGTATACTATAACAAGGCTCCGTTAGCTAGTCCTTAAGGCCTTGGTTTCTATACTAATAAACGATTACGGTCTTACCTACGGTCGTAAAGTAAGCGCTATAGAGTAGGTCGTTATCTTCCTTAACTCGGCTATATATAAGACTACGAACAATCGGGTACGGTAGATCTACTAGCACTCGCCTCTTACTATACGACGAGCTATCCTTAAGGTTAGTAGGCTATATTGTTAGCTCTATACCGATATTGTTATATAGCTAGACCGCGATACTATTATACCTTCTACTATTGTATCTAACCCGAAGCTATAGCTATATCTCTCTAGCTATATAGGAGCTCTTAATAGATCTTACGTCCCTTTTAAACTAAAGCTAGTTAAAAACGCTAGTACCTATCGTAACCGTAAGGGCGGCCTATCTTAGAATGTACTAGCATACTGTAACTTTAATAGCTATTATACCTTTGTTCTACTAGGTTAGGAGGGCTCTGCAAATAATAGTATAGTACTTAGGGACGTACTAAGGAAGGGGATATATATTCTAAGTAGTCGCTATTATCTAGCGGATAGCGGCTATTCGAAAAACCTAGCCTATATCCTCGTACTATATTAGAAGACAAGATACTACCTCCGAGAGTAGCTCGTATTAGAGTAGAAGCTAGAGACTAAGGAGGAGCTCTTTAACCTACGCTATAGTTAGCTACGTAATATAATTAAGCGTAATTTCGGGATTAATAAGGAGCGCTAGCCTATTCTCCGTAATAGTCTAAACAAGGGGTATAGTGCTCTATAGTAGTCTCGCTTTGTATATACTCTTCTAGCTCTTTATAACTTTATTCTACGTAATAGCTAGCTAGTCGAGAGCGAAGAGTTTATATAGCAGCTACCTAATATAGACGTTGGCTTTAACGAGGCTAGTATAGTCAAGGATACTATAGCAGAGACTAATCGTAAGTTAATAGCGATAAGAAGTAAGATGTCGGTATACTATAACAAGGTAGCAACCTCGATGTAGCGGGATTATCGTAAAAGATTAGAGGCGAACAAACTATATAAGAATAATTGAGTTAGTTAGGTTAGTTTTTCGATTCTTTATATTATTACAATAAACTTATGTCTTCTACTAATAGTAACCTAGGTATCTCCCTATAGAACAACTGCTACTTGTGTCCTCCCTCGCATTAGGCTATTATACTTAAGTATCTCGCTGCCTATAAGTCTATAGACTACCGTAGCGTCGAAAATATCTACTACTGCCCCTAGCGACTCCCTAATACACTGCCTAAATATACTATCTCTTATATATACCGTTGCTCTTTGCTCAGAGGTATAGCTCCCTAGGAGATGCTATACTATAGCTATACCCTAAAGCCGGTAAATCCGTACAGCCCCTCGCGCTATATCCTCCTCGCTTACTCTACTAGTAGTATAGATATACTAGTATTATTCTAGCTTTATTACTAGTATACAGTACTATTAATCCGCTATATTAGCTATACTAGTTGTTCGATACTAACTAGTATAGAGAAAGAGCCGTAGAATATTAGCTATCCTATACTATAGGGCAGGTTTTATAACTATCTACACAGAAGTCGCTAGTAGATCGCCTTAGCTTCGGGTATATTGTCTGCGATCGTTAGCGTTCTTAAAGCAGAGTACACTCCTAGTTACAATATAGAGAGGGGTATCTAGTAGATTATCTAGGTAATCTTTTAATAGTTAGATAGCTACTAGCTATACTAGACAGTCGTCGTTTGGTTAGACCAATACTACTACTATACGTACTGTATTAATAAGTACAGTTGTTATAGTAGTATATAGTGTATAGTGTGTAGTATATAGTGTATAGTATATAGTGTATAGTATATAGTGTATAGTGTATAGTGTATAGTATATAGTATATAGTATATAGTATATAATAGGTAGTGTATAATATATAATATATAGTATATAGTATATAGTAGGAAGAGTAAGAAAGATATAGTAGAGGAGGCAACAGCTATTATAACTTATAAACAAAGGGAAGGCATTGACGAGACAAAGTAAAGGCTTTTAAAGAAAAGGAATTCATTGATAAAGTGTAAAGTAAGGCTATTAATAAAATGAAGCTATTAATATAAGTCGAGTTCTTAGTAGGAGAGTAGTAGGATAGAGGAACATTGTTATTATTATTTTCCTATCTTGTTCGTCTAACTTATACGATGAAAATAAGCTACTGTCGACCTGATTCGGGTAGGGGCATATAATAATATATATATAAACGTATCTTAGGTAGAAGTGAAGTTGTTAATAAAAGTAACAAATCTAGGACGGAGAGTAGTAGGATAGAGGAACTTTATTATTATTATTTTCCTATCTTGTTCGTCTAACTTATACGGTGAAAATAAGCTACTGTCGACCTAATTCGGGTAGGGGCATATAATAATATATATATAAACGTATCTTAGTTAAAGCTAAAGTTCTTAGTCTTAGTAGTATGTTTTTCCCGCTGTATACCAAATAACAACTATAGTCTCTCTACCTCCTAACTACGTATCTACTCGATAGTTAAGTATCGTCGTCGCTAACTACTCGTACAAGAATAGTTAGATTTGGTAGTATATTGACTATATAAATAGGGTGCGTATATATTGATACATAGTTGTAGGTAAATAGACCCTAGACTTCCTATCGTTCTAGGCGATATTACGTATTCTAGCGTATTACGGGATAGCCTAGATACAATAATTAGCTCGTATTCCGCTCCGTACCTATAGTCGTAGAAACCTAGCGAACAGTCGTAATAAAAATGTAGGAGGAAAGTACAGACATAATAAACTATATAGGTACTCTTATTAATTAGTATACTTCTTTACTATCTTATTAAATATATACCTTCTATATATCCGGTGCGAAATATATATCCTACAGTCAGCTGCTATAGCTATACCCTTCTTACGGTATAGCTTATACGCACCCCTAGGACGAGTAGTACCTAGCTCTTATATACGACCTGTCCTAGTCTATCGATAGGCATTGTCGACGAGCTTCGCCCTAGTAATAGTACGACGGCTAGTCTCGTTTGTATTCTATCGCTCCTTAGAGATTGACTACTATCTATCCTATAAAGTAGGGCGACGAAAGTCGAATCTTGAACCTATAGGACGACTAATACGCCTCTTCTCCGAGGCAATAACGAAGATATCGTTATTATTACTCTCGTTGTCTAGTAGAGGGGGCGACGGGGTAGAATAGCCTAGCGGAGTAGTATAGCTAGACTCGCAATCGGAAGGACTAGTATTCTCGTCGTTCTTAGTTATATAATGTACAATAAGAGAGAGCCGAATCGTATACTGTATATCGCGATAGAATTAAGCTTCGATACTATTATCAATTAGTATATCGTATTTATACCTAGTATACTTACTACCTAGGGTAAGTATAAATTAGAGAACCTATATATCGCGCTTATAGCTACTTCTTATCTCGCTACGTTAGATACCTGCTACTACTACAAGTATAGTATCTTGTAATATAGGGTACATTAGTAGGGTTCTAGAGCAACGATCTTTACGGCCTAAAGACATTTTAGAGCTGCTTTAACGGTTGTTTTGTTAATACCTAGAGATAGATAGGCGTAGTTAAAGCAATAGCGGTAGTAGATAGAAGAGAAGAATTAAATCGGTACCTAGGTCAGCTATTATATATACAATAGACACTATACTCTTATACTAGAATACTCCTACTCTGTCGATATACTTAGGTCTTAAGCACCTCGAATAACAGGAGATCGTAAAAGCTAAGGAGAATTACTACTATTTATTTACAGATACTTTGTAATAGATCGTAAAGCCTATAGTATATACTACTATCTTACGAATAAATAATCCTAGGAAGAGGTAAGGGATAGGCAAGGGGTCTGTATATAATAACGCTATATACTACCTATCGTCGGTGTCCTATATAGGTAAAAACTATATATACACTTTACCTCCGCTTATACTTATACCTATAGCTCTACTAGTCCTAATACTACGAACCTCCCTGTCTATAGTAACTATCGAGATCTTGTAGCGGTAGTAGCGATAGTAGGGTCTGCGAATATTAGAATACTAGATGCTTAAGTAGAGTACTATATAGTATATTCGATCTATAGATAGCCGGGGTAGGCATCTGTTAACGCTGTTAAATAGCGGTCGGTATAGGCGATAAGAGTAGTACTTCAACGTCGTCTAGTTTATCCGCCTCTTCCTTAATATCTACTATACCCCTTTTCTTTAGTAGGTACTTCAACATTGCCTCGAGGTCGTTATCGGGACAGCTAAGAACCCTTGTAGGCTATAGCAATAGCATCGCTATTAGAGATAAGGTCCTATAGCTGTATACGCTTTATAAAGCTAAGGCGTTTGATTCCTTCGAGATTTATTACCCTCCGAATAGCTAACTCGATTAATATAGCTATAGGCTGTTTCTCCGCTATACGGCTAGTATTAATTGTCGTAACTATCCGCTTAATTAGCCTTCTAAGCGCTTCGATAGCAGCTATAGTATAGTCTTTCGTATAAGAACGTACTGTATCTACTAGCCTCTGCCTCTTAGGGGGTACGGATAACCTAGCCTCCGATAGACGTTTACTACTACTACGTATACTACGACCTTAACTAGGACTACGACTCGAGCCTAGTAAACTTAGCGCTATTAGAGACGAGAATTCAGAGCTCTAAACTATCTCTGTATTAGACGCTAGCTACTTATCCTTACTAAGCTCTTAATCTTCGTCTCTAGAAACGATATTATCCTCGATAGATACTCTTAATCTAGCCTCTACCCTAGTATCCTCGATAGTCTCTTTACCGAGCTATTAACTTGTCTTAGCTTTATTGCTAGAAGCTAGCCGGTCGCCGAATAATACCTCTAGGCTATTAAGGAATAGCGGAGGGTTGTCGCGAAAACGTACGCTATCCGGATACTCTTTAAAGTATACATCTGCAATATCTTTCTCGTTCTAAGGCAGCTAGCCCTACTAACTACTCGTACGTCCGAGGTAGGCCTTCTATTCCTTCTATATAGGCCGGAACGAGTCGTATTTGTTCCTAACCTGCTTTGTAGTAACCTAAACTTAATACTCGGCGTATAGTAATAGTACGTAGTCCAAGATATAGGACTCTAAGAAGCCCTAGTTATTATTCTATATCTCGAGAAGATCCTTAAAGAATATAAACATACTCTCTATCTGTTCGTCTATCTATAGATAGACTAGCCTACGCGGCTTCCGCGCTTTCTTTTCTAATTCGCTATCCTCCTTGTCGTAGCTCGATACCTTTCTCGCCTTTGTCCTAACTCTCTTTAGGCGAGGTTTTGGCGGTAGCGACGGTAGTAACGACGGCGTAGATTAAGTATAGGGTTTATCGACTGTTTATATAGGCATTAGAGTACTCTTTCCTTACGATATATTAAGGATTGAAGGATATACGATAGATACGAATAGTATAGTAGTATTATTTTAGACGGATAGAATAGACAGGCAACGGAGGATAAGGTTGAGATAAATGCTAAGAGCTATAATTGAGATTAAATACTTCGGAGGCCTATAATTGAGCCTCGATAATTGAGATTTTCCAAAATTGCTCGAATTATGGCCAACTTTGTCTTATCCATAATTCAGCGCGAAGTATTCAAGGCCTTATACTATTTTCGTCAGTGTGGAGGCATGTAATATGTGTTGCAGATTGACCATTGATTCACAGATGATCTGCAAATGGGCCATGGGCCTAGAACATTGCTGCTGGTCGTGTTCCAACCAACGGTCAGGGATTCATTGGAACCACGAGACGGACTTGTTCGTCGTGATATCATCCCAGGATCAGGTCGAACCAGGTTATGCAACCACATGGATCAAGTGGAAGTACGTTGGTGAGACAGTGTTTCAGAACCTTTCATTGCATCTGTGGAGCTTTCCACGTGAATGAGGTAGGGAACAACCGACAAAAATCATGTAGGAGGTACGCACTGGAAATGGGAGACTGGGTTCATCGTGGTACGGTAGTCTGGCGACACTATTACGTTCTTCTTGCGGTGCTTGCTACCGCAGATCTCAGTCCGTCTTCCCTCGTGTTCATGTCAAACTAGCTAGGTACTCTCGCCCAGCGTATACAGGTTACCTCCAGCCTGGCCTCGCCTCTGCCTTTCAATTCCATTCCATGTTGCTAGTCCCAGGTGGTGACGCCGTGAAATCAGATTCTGGGTATATCGCTTGAAAAAAATTATAATCTAAAAGACCTGAACCCCATGAAGCCATCGCCGCTCTACGGGGTTTTCTGGTCCGAGGTCTCTGAAGGACTGCGTGACGGCTTGCTTGCAGAGCTTCGCTGACGAATGTGTTCACTGGCCGCTAAGGCCAAGCTATTCAATCCATGGCTGAGGCCGGGACTTGGGTAACTGTAGTGAAGGGTCTCGGGGTCAATCATGGGCGCGGCGGGTGGCACATAGTCGAGCGATGAAGCGAAGCTGGCACGATGAAGTGGTGGCCTGCTATTCAGGTCTGGCATGGCCAACGGCAAGCTGGGAATCGGCCCGCTGTCCATTGATGTCAGAAAGTAAGGCCCAGAACCGGCGAGCATCATTTGATCGATTGGCAGTTGTGGGGGTAGTTGAGTGGCCTGGGCTTGCGCATGGTCCATGACTGGGACCGTCTGTTGTGCTTGTGCTTGTACTTGTGCCTGTGCGGCCTGCGCCTGCTCAGCCAACTGCTGGTCGACCGCCGCCTCAAGGGCTGATTCTGATTTGATTGCAGCCTTCTTGGTGGGCGCCTTAGTGGTCTTCTTCACTTTCGAATCGTCATTGCTCGCCCGCGAACCACCTCGTCCATTCTGATGCGTCCTACGATGCTGTTCCATGTTGTCTTTGCGGGTGAATGCCTTGTTGCATTCTGGGCAGAAGGCGTCCTTCTTGCCCGTGTGCTTTTTCGCATGTCGAGCTGCATGACCAGATGTGGTGAAGAAGTCGGTGCAGCCGACCTGCTTCGCCATGGGGCAGGGATACTGGTTTTTCTTCGGTGGTTTCTGGTTCGATTGGGCTGACACTGTCGAGACGCGCGACGGCTCTGAGACGGGCGAGTTGGATGTTCGAAACCCTTGAGAGTCTTGATGTCTCTGTGGCCCATGCTGTTGCTGCTGCTGCTGCTGCTGTTGTTGCTGCTGCTGCTGCTTCGACTGCGGCTGCTGGGGATGCAACTGCGGTTGCGGGGGTAGCAGTGTCTGTGCATGTGGGGGTGGGGGTTGCGCCTGTTGCTGTGGAAGCATCATCTGGGTTGGCATCGGATATGCCTGCGGCATGCTGCCACCAGACACGTCGGGAATTGGTGGGTACATGGACGCGCCATGATCGTCCATCTTCATGTGAATCTGGCGATGCAGGAAATATTGTTGATGGTGTTGGGTGCCGGGGTGGTTCGGCGGCGCAGGCGCCGGGGGGAGGGGTTCCTGCGCAGCGGCCTGCTCGAAGGTGTTGAAGGCCGGGGTGAGCGGCGAGGGCGTCGAGAAGGTACGCGAGTCGCTGGAGGAACTTCGCGACAGTTGCGGCGGAGTCTGCGGCGAGAGGGATGGCGTCGAGTCGCAACTGGACGACGAGGCGCGAGAATGCACTGACAATGACGGCAGCGGGACCTTGGCGTGCGATCCGTCACTACTGTCGTTGAGTAGTGATGTGATGGACATGCAATTTCTACCGTCCATCATGTGAAACCCCTAAGCCAGCGTCGACGTGAACCAAGTGAGTGCGTTGAAGGGTGAAGGAGCAGCGGATGGGTCGCAGCTCGCGGCAGGTGGGCAGGCGCGTCCTTGGTGGCAACGAGGTAGTAGATAATGTTGCTGCTGCTAGTGCTGGTGGTGCTGGTGATGAGCAGCTACAGTGAGGTGCTACTAGCGTAAGGTAGGTATGTATATAGCTGGTTGGAGTGCCGAGGCGAGAGAGCGAGCGAGTGCGTGCAAGCGGTGATGCTCCCAAGGTCTCAATGTGTCAAGAAGAAGGTGGTAGTGGTGGTGGTGGTGGTGGTGGTGATGTGTATAGGTGCCTTAGGTGTGCGAGAGTGGAGCAGAGTAGTAGGAGCAGGAGTGGAGGAGAAGGAGGAGGAGGAGGAGGAAGACAGGGTCGGACAAGCAGAGGAGACAAGAGGAGGAGCAGGAGCAGGAGCAGGAGCAGGAGTTGTAGTCAGGCAGTGATGACTGAGTGGACTGCAGTAGGGAAGGAGCACAGCGCAGAGCGGGACCGACAAGGTTACAGGTAGGTTCTGCTCAGAGCCATGAGGTGTGGAAAGACATGCGTTTAGGCCATTCCAGCAGAGACCAGAAATCCAATCGCGCCGCGGGGAGGGAACGGAGGGGACGGGGGTGACGGAGGGAGGGCAGTGCGGCGGCAAGTCCAAAAAGGTAAAGAGGTAGTGTAGGGACAGTCGCAGACCCGTGTAAAGGTCAGGTAGGTAGGTAGGTAGGTACTGCGGTACTGTTGGTTAAAGGTACAGGTAGTGGAGTCTGGAGGGGAGTGAGGTGAGGTAGGCAGTAAACAGTAGGCAGTAGGCAGTAGGCAAGACGCAAAGAGCAAGGCAAGACAAGGCAAGGCTGGCGGACCAGCAGGGTCCTCTGTCCAATTTGAAGGGAAAGGGAAACATTGGAGGTGCATCTGGTACCGGCGTACCGCTGCCGCTGGCTACCGTGAGAAAGTGGGTAGACTATAGGAAACCTACCTAGTCCGAAGCTTAGACTGCCCCAGACCCCTGCTGCGTTCGTGCGATCGACGATGGTGGGAGTGGCCGTCCCGCACAGCAGGGTATGCATGTCCATGCACCACTCATCAGCCATCATCAGCCATTAGGTAGCCCATCACTTCCCACTTGTCCATTGGGCGTTGGCAAAGAGGCTGATGCCGACAAGCCCGACGTGACCCAACACCAAAGTCCCAAATCGCCCTGCCTTGGCCTGGCCTGGCCTACATCATACCTCCGTAAACCTATCATCACTACCTACATACCTCCTACATCTAGGTAGGTAGGTAGGCAGGTAGGTAGCCACCACATGTCTTCCATCGCCTCACCACACCCGTCGTCCAGTGTGACACGAAGCCTGTGTGGCACTAGCAACACACAACTGGACTGCCAACAATCGCCCTTTGGTAACACCGGCAGCACATGGACACACCTGCGTCCCGCACCCCCCCGCTATACCGTCTGTTTCCTGCTTCCTGCTTCCTGTGCCATGTCATGCCATGCTTTGCGACACCACTTACTAGTAGAACGACCTTATTACTACTGCTACTACTCCTACTAATCCTCTTCCTCCTCCTAACTCCTGTTCTGCCTTTCCACTACTGTGAAATTGGTCCTGGTCGCGCTCGATGCGATGCGATGCGATGCGATGCGATGCGATGCGCTCACTGTCACGATCGCGATCCCTGGGCCGCATTCTGCCTCTTACGCGCATTGCCAGGTCAGCACCGCCTGTGGCTGCTTCACACGACCGATTGGGCAGTCCTTTTGCTTCTATACTATAGGATGCCGTCCCCGTCGTTCCCCCATGCAACCAACGTTGCACTATTATCACTGCTGTCTGTTTTGCCGCATACCACGCACGAGATGACTCAGTCGACTGGCCATCTGCAACAAGCCCATTACTGTGCTATTGTGCTCATCACCGCGATCCTCGCCCACCCGTCTGATCGAGATGGCACACGGAACTCTCTCTCTCTCTCTGTGTGTGTGTCTCCTTCCCTCCCCTCTCCTCCTCTCCTCCCTTCCTCTTCTCCTGGGGTCGCTGTGGCTTCCTCCAGAGTCGAGACCGACCGTAGCTCTAGAGACCTGATCCATGTTGCGCGCGATACGTCGATTAAGCCCCCGCCATCAGTTGTCGAACACGGAACGCGATGGTGCTCGCTGGTCGAATTGCTCCCTCCACTACTTGCGTCACCTGTCCGCAGAGAGGCTGCCCTGTGTCCACCAACAGTCATACTAATGAGCCACCACGGGTCCCCGTCAGGGACACGCGCATGAGGCTGCCCGGCTGCTAAGGTAGCTTAGTTTCTACTGTAGTGCGAGCGAAGCGGAGGCTGCTGGGTTCGACCCTGCGCGTAGGTTGGCACGGACGCCACGGCACGTGCCCAAACCCTCGATCACGTCCTGTCAGGTCGATCTCGGTAGACTTTCTAACCTGCGCCATGCATGATGCAGCTACTCCTCTTGCGGTATAAGATTCGAGCATTTGCTCCGGTCAGGGCTCCGCGTATCCCGACTTTGCAGCGACATCTACCACAAATCTACGATCGTGCCTGCTCTCCGCGGGGACCAGACCGTTCTTCACGGACGGCTTTCCGTGGAAAGTGTTTCTTTTTCATCTGGCGCCACTACGCCTCTACTTCGGCCTGCTACGACCGACGTCACTGTGTCCTGTCTGATCGCCGTACGGAAGAGAGAGCATGCTGTACAGTCATCTAGGAGGTACTGACCCTTGAACTTTTGTACTACATGTACTTAGGAGAGGTACCTATGGAATCGCGACTGCTGCGGGCATATTTGTTATCACTTTGTAGGTACAGTATCATTTCAGGCTCATCACGTGTAGGCATGCCTACTTTCACACTTCACAATTGATTTCATGCAGGTACGCCCACGGGCAATGTCGCTACTCCGACTTCTCCAATGTGCATCACGCACGAATGTGATACTTGTAGCTCGTCTCGTCTGGAAGCGTCACAACAGAGTCAGGAACCCTAACAAACAGCGCTATTGAATGCTTATTACGGCCAGTCATGCAAGTTGCGTAGTTCTGTTGCAAGCAAACGCAGTGCTATAGTTCTCCATGCTGCTTCATCTGCCATCGACTGCAGGGGTTGCGGCCAGTTCTGTTCCGTGAACTCTAGCCATCTCCCTGTAGGTATGCAGGTGTTTCAACATAGCATCATCACCAGCCATCTAGGGGCCGTCTCTCACATATGAGCCGCACTGCAATAGATGGTCTCCCGTCGCAAGGCGCCCCGGCGTGTAAACAAGCTTAAGGTAGGAGGTAGCTACAGAATGTAAGTTGTGATCCGAGAGCTCACGATATATCATGTCAACAATGGCGTGAATCAGCCCCCAACATGGTACACCAGAAGGCCAGCGCGCTCTATATCCCAGAAGCTGGGTGTTGCGCGTTCCGTCTCCCCACCGACATCTCGAGACCAATGCTCCAAGAACCCCATCTGAAATCATCTCGAGCAAATATCGAGGCAAACCCAGCGTTTCAAAGTCGCTTGGTGAGGTGTATAGGCATCTGATCTGCTGTTGCTGGACTATAAGGACTAGCCAGAAAACATTCGTCAGCGGTAACTGAAATATGATCATTTCCACTCTAATGATGCCTGACACTTTTCCTTGAAGCAAGGCATATATAACGCATAGAATCGAAGATCGCATAAACCATTCGATCCAGCGCGAGAGCGTCCTTTTTGAAACTATCAGGTAGGCAATGATAATTTGCCTACGAGATAGCACAGACACGTACCTGTAGTATTGAACCACGAGGCAAGATTAGTAGAATCAACTGCAATGGTACCTGGTACTTCTGCATTCTTCCAAACTCCGCCGCATTTGTCTGTGTGCCCGAACTGTGGAGTAAATAGGATGGCGAAAACTACAGGTATGCGCGTAGGAGAGGTAGCTGATGCAGACTCTATATACTCGCCTCCAAAGGCTGCATCCTGCGCACTTGAAGAGTTGGCTTGGCATACCTACATGTACCTCCAGGGAGGTACCTGACCTTAGGCTCAGTCATCAACCAACCTGCATATTTGTTACGTTAGCCAATCACGAGCAAGCTGGGGCATCTTCACACGGTGCAACAAAACTCCGTATGAGGACTCGCTTACTAAGCAGCGAGCTGAATGGATGAGGGCTGTGACTACGAACAATAATGCTTGGCGTTGATTCTCAATTACCACCACCACCACCACCGGCCATCTGCCACCATCGCTACCGCCACACGCCAGGGACTCGCCGAACACTCCCGCAACTATGGCCGATACCAACAAAGAGATGCCGCTCAAGGAGGTGCAGCTGGAGGCGCTGGTGGCCATGCGCATCATCAAACACGCGACGTCGACATTTCCCACACCGAGCACAGGATTTCTGCTGGGACTGGACATCAATTCGCAGGTGCACATCACCAACTCGTTCCCCTTCCCTGCCGCCGCCGCCGCCGAAGCCTCAGTCAACAGCGACCCCTATCACCAGCAGGACGCTGCCTCGCTGGCCGCCGCTGCCCCGCGCGCCAAGAGCAATGTTGCGTACCAGAATGAGATGATCAAGTTCTTGCGCGAGGTCAATACCGACGCGCAGAACGTGGGCTGGTACATCAGCTGCAACATGGGTGGCTTCATCAATGCGAACTTCATCGAGAACCAATACTTCTACCAGCGCGCGCAGGACGAGCGCACTGTGGCCCTCGTCTTCGATGTGTCGAGGAGCAGCCAGGGTAGCCTGAGCCTGAAAGCTTACCGCCTGTCGCCCAGCTTCATGGCCGCCTACAAGGAGGGCAAGTTCACCACAGAGAGGTAAGGCGGGCCGTTTGTGACCACCCTGCTTGGGAAGAAATGTGTGCTGATGTTCATGTTCAGTATCCAAAAGTCCAACTTGCGGTACCAGGATATCTTGGTTGATCTGCCAGTGAAAATCCATAACTCGCACCTTCTGACATCGTTCCTGCATCAGCTACCGCAGGAGCCGCCCCAGAAAACTGCCCTGGACTTCCCTTCATCTCTGGCAGAGCTTTCTCGAGATCCGGAAATTTCGACCACACCTTTTGTCCCCAATCTGGACAGCCTGGACTTATCAGTGGACCCTTTTCTCGAGAAAACGTGTGACTTGATCTTGGAGAGCATCGAGAACCACCAGACGGAAAACAACAACGCGCAATATTACCAGAGATCGCTTGCACGCGAGCAGGCTAAGATCCAGCAGTGGCAGCAGAAGCGCAAGCAGGAGAACGCGCTTCGGGTGCAACAGAAGCAGGCACCTCTTCCTGAAGATGAGTGGCAGAAGCTTTTCAAGTTGCCTCAAGAACCGTCACGACTCGAGTCGTTACTAGTTGGCCGTCAAGTCGAGCAATATGCTCGGCAAGTGGATGGATTTTCCGCGGTCGTCAGCGGCAAGATGTTTGCTGTAAAGGCGAATCTGTTGCCTGGGGAGGCTTGATGTCAGGCAAGGGTTCTGAACTGAAAGTTGGACCGGACCTCCAGAGCGAGGCGCTGAAGCTAGATATGACAAATGTTCGACAGGGTGGAGAGAGAGAGAGAGAGAGAGAAGGAAAAAAAAGAGGAAGAACGGGAACCAAAAGAGGCCCTCTCGCTCACGTCGAATACTCTGATGAAAGGAACCACGGGAGCCCGAGGAGCAAGGCTAGGAGTAACATATTCACGGGACGTGAAGTAGACTTCTCAGTAAGCTCTACGTCAATAGATGATGTACGCTCGCTCGATGCCCACCCAGCACGTGCAGATCAACGAGGCGCTGTTCTCGAGGATTATTTTGTTTGGCGCTCCCCCGTATATTGTGCCCATTCTCCTGGCTGGCTGGCTGGCTGGCTGGTAGTGCCTGCCTGCCTCGAAGCAGAGGCATGCTAGAAAATACAGGTACTTGGTAACCAAGGTACCTTATGCAGTAGTATAGCTGAGCTTAATTGAGCTACCAGGTACATACCTACATCTACTTTACCTACAGTTACCTACATTTACCTGGGGTACCTTATGTATGCTTCTGCGAATGGCAATCAATACTAACGAATGAATGAATGAATGAATGAATGAATGAGAAAATTACTAGTCGTATAGACTGCATGCAGGTCATCAAAACACCAGCCAATACACTTTTTACCGTCATTATTATACTAAGCTACCGTACCTGGTCTGGGAAGCGCGCCTCATGCAATGGATTTCAGCAAACCATCAGATCTCCTCCTTTCGTGCCCAGCCTACGAGGCATCGCCATGCAGCATTGCCTCTGCCACCCTCTTCCAGGGCCTGGGCGACATCGTCCAGGGCACGACTCTCACTGCGACCCATCTCATCGTTCAGCTTGAGCATCCATTGCTCCCACATTCTCGCACCCACGAGGCCGGTCATGGCGCGGACATCCGCGGTGCTCCCCGTGAGGGGTGGGTCAAACTGTTGTACCGTGTCGTCTATGGTAATGAATCGTTCATGAGATGTAGCAGCAGGTTTGTCGTTCCAGCGAGGGACAGCATCAGCAACAGGCAGTATCATCCAGGCGCGCTTGATGTCGCGAAAGCCGGCATGCCTGAGGCGTGGGAGAAAGCTCTTGCCTGCACAGGGATCGTAGCCTCGGGTCTTGAGGTTGAAGGCGAACTCGACGCCGAGCGCCTGGCTGACTGCATCAGTGTGTACCAGCTCAGCGTCGAGCAAATCAAATTCTAGATATCCACCTGGCTTGAGGCAGCGTAGACATTCACGCAAAGTGAGATCCCACTCGTCAGCGGCAAATCCCTTGGGCCATGTGGTCTTGAGGTGACTGTAGAGATGACGGGCAGAGACCACATCGAAATAGTCGCTGTCGAATGGCAGTTGCCAGAGCTTTGGAGAAGTCACAACATGATGGTTGCTTGGCCCATCGAGCGAGGATGCCAGCACATGAGCTTCAGCATCAGACGAGACAGTGGTGTAGACCTCGGCGTCAGGATGCTCCTCGGCAACAGTCCACGCCCAGCTACAGTGAACTTGTCCAGCGAGGTCCAAGATCCTAACGTCCCTACGTCCCTTGAAGCTTGTGACTATCGGGCTGGTAAGAAGCTTGCCGCCATTGACTTCGCGTTGCGCTGAAAGATGCCATGCGGACGGCTGAATCAGCTCTAGCGCCTGTCGCTCTCGCTCGACAGCGGCAATGAGCTCTTTTCTCTCGTCCTCCAATGCTACAGGCAGCAAGCTGGATACCGGACGTGCGGGCGCAGGTCGCTGAGTGGTAACAGTCTCAAACTTGCCCTGCAGTTGATCCGCATGCTGCTTTGGCACGCTAATACGTCGAACGTGCTCAGCCTCTGCACGAGCTTGTCGGTGCTGGAAAACGTCGCGAGCGCGCTGCGAGCGCTTATTTTGTCGCCATGCCTCCCAGAATGTGCCATCGTGGATAGGAGAGACACGCTGGTCCTCAACAGATGACAGGCTTTCCTTGGGTGACCTTGTCGCGACTGTTGCGAAACGAACGGATTTCTTGTTAGGCGAATCGTCTGTACATGCCAGGGACACCGGCGTGGACATCTTTGTGATGTCCTCTTCCTGGGTGTGGAGGCCACTGGACACCTCATCGTCCTCGCAGATGGCAGCCATGTATGTCGTCTGGGCAGACAGCCACAGCTGTGTTCGATCGATGTTCGCGGAAGCAGATTGCTGCAAAGTGTCGGCGTAGCTCTCATCAATCTCATCCACTGCGTCCACGAGATCTGTGGGCGAGAAGGCAATCTTTCGTGCAGTAATCGGATCTTGATTGGAGGTAGGGCTTGCGACAGAAACAAGGTGCTCTACAGGGCTTTCTGGACGTGCAGGCCATGGCACGTTGTAGAACGATGCTGCAGTGCTGGTCGCTAGGGCGACATTGCGAGCAGGGCGAAATGGTACACCGTAGAACTCCGCGGCTGTGGTAGTGGTCGGGGTCAGCTCTGCAGCTGCCCATGTCTTGCGGGCCATTGTCGAGTCAAGAGAGGCGAAGAAGCCTCCTGGCGATGGCACCGAGAGCACGGAAAGCTCGTCATCGGCATCCTCAGTCGGGGGACACAAATTTTGAGTATCAATCCGGAAATGACTAGTGATGGGGGGCGAATTGGCAACCTCCCTCATCTCCGCCGTGGCTTCCTCGGGCACCTCCAGAAGTACATGATGCTGTTCAGACTGTGCATCGCTATTGATGTGCTGGAGCAGGTCGATTGATGATGGGTTCAGCTGCACTGGAGGTTCCCATGCTTGCTCTGCTTCATCTGCTCGAGATAGATCAGGAGTAGACGGGCAGCTCGACGGCGTCAATTCTTCTGAGGTTTGGCTACCATCCAGAGAGGGTGCCGACGACGTACTGGGTACTCGCAGACCGCGCTCCTGTAGCTGGGCTAATATGGAAGGAGACAGGTTGATGTTGAGCGGTGGTGAAAGGACAGACGCGGACGTCAGCTTGTCGATGGTGGGCCATTGTCCGGGAGATGGAATAATGATGGAAGGAATGCGATTCTTGGCGTCCTTCTTGCCCACTCTCCGCTTGACTGAACTCGACAGCTTGATTGGCACTTCTTCAGACTCGCTCTCGGTGATGTCGTACAGTTCATCGAAGCTTGCCGAGCTGCGTTTACTCCAGAGCGAGCTGTAATCGGACTCGGACTCTGAATCAGAGCTGCTCAGACTGGGGCTACCCTCGGTCGTGGGGCACGAGATAATGGCTCTGGGAGTGGGAAAGTCGTCGCTCGTGGGAGTGTTGCCTTGCACACGTGCTTGCAGTCGTGCTGGTGGTGCTCGACGGAGCGAGACCTGAGGCGCATCTTCGATCATAGTATTGCGCACGCCATCAGAGTTGCGAACCGGCGCAGATGGCGTGAAGACCACAGGTCTCAACGTCGTTGTATTAGTCATTTTTTGATGCAAAAATCACGCGCGATATCGAAATAATGAGTGGATTGGAGACCGGCCTGCGGTCGAAGCGTAAGGTACTGTAGGTACGTAACGACAAACAAAGGAGAGTAAGTAACAGGAAACACACCCAGAACGCAGAAATGGTGGATTAGGTCAAGTAGGCAGCGGACAGAGGGAGGACATTCTTAACCCTTATACCAGGCCACACGACAGGCTACCGCTCGGCGCTCACTCGCAGCAAGCGCCTGCGCCATTAATTATGATGATTAAGGTACATGTACCTACTGTACCTGAAGGTATCCTCGTAGGTATGTGTGTGATTCCATGTGTGGCAGGCTGTGGCAGGGCGCTTACAGTACATTACATGTACCTCTGGCCGCTGTGAGCGCGGGCGCTACGCATTGAGCCTCATGCTTGGCCTCGCACGTGGTTGGATCGGGAGAGCAATCCCTCTCCACCACGGCCGCGCAACGGCACGGCGGGTGTGTTGCACAGCTGGGAACCAGTCCCCATCCATGTGTCCATTGTGTCGGATGGGCGGTTTCGAAAGGCTGATGTCGACCAGAGGAGTGTCGGATGAGTGGTTGGCTGTGGTTGGCCGTGCTTGGCCTTGTATTGGCCGGTATGACAGGCGGCTGGACGGAGCCAATTGAAAACGCTGCTCTATATTGCCTGCATGACGAGGAGAGTTCTTACAGAGCGCTCTCTGGAGACTGGCGATGGCCTCAAGCCACATACAGTGCGCATGTCGGCGAGTATGTCTTACTGTGCGATGGCGGTGGCGATGGCGGTGGCGGTAGTGGTGGTGGTGGTGGAGTTGGGAGGACGAGGTAGAGCCTGGCGTGTATAGCAGATGGGAAGTAGGGGCTTGAGCCCCGACATTACTATATTGGGCAACGCTTATAACTTTATACCTATCCGATGCGAATACACCCTAGAGGGCCTAAACTGTCGGTATGCCGTATATGGATAGCACAATGTCACATTGTTACATGTACCCTTGCTACAACCCTACTATGCTCGTTCTACTAAATTTAATATTGCAGATTCAACAGATATATAGAAATTACCTACTGCCTAGACTTTGAGAAGCCAGTTCTTCGAGAATGTTGTAAGAGGCCTCAGGCCCGCCGCCCCACAGCTTGACACCCGCAAATATCTTGATAAAGGTATGACTATGTGTACCTACCTACATTGTACACGGTACAGGAGGTACATTACTTGTAATAACAACAGCACCCCCTAGTGACGTCGATCGCGAAAATCATCACTCGTTTCTTCCCTCGCCGTCCCGTCGGCATGTATACCTACAGCTCCTGTTGTGCTAAACAACCCGATTTTCATTTGTGCCTTACAGTTGTTACTCAATATTGACTGCAGTCATTGAACACGGGCTTCTGTCGCACTGCGTACCAATCATGCCGCCGTCAGCCATAATAGCGCCCTCGATCCTGAGTGCAGACTTCGGTGCGCTGGGGAAAGCATGCTCTGATACCATCAGCCAAGGCGCCGACTGGCTACATGTGGACATCATGGACGGCCATTTTGTTCCGAACATGACCTTTGGCGCGCCTGTAGTGACCATGATCAGGCCACACGTGAACCGACCGAAGGAGGCACTGGGAAAAGGCACGTTCGATTGCCACATGATGATCGCTGAGGTATGCTGAACGGGAGTACCAAAGGGACACACGGTAGGAAGACGACTGTGGTGCTGACCAGCACGACTATAGCCAAAGAAGTGGGTGAAGGCATTCCGCGACGCCGGATGTGATCTCTATTGCTTCCACTACGAGGCCGCTGTTGCTTCCACAGCTGCAGAGGCACCAGAGACGCACAGCAACCAGAAGACGAACCCCAAAGAAATGGTCAGATACATCCACGCCCAAGGGATGAGGGCAGGCGTGGCCATCAAGCCTCAGACTCCGGTGCATGTGTTGTACGAGCTCTTTGACAGCGAGCACCCAGAGGAAGTGCCTGACGTGAGTCGCGCGCATTGCAATTCATGTGGTGGGTGGGTGTGTACGTGTGCTGTTGCTGACCATGAAGCAGATGGCTCTCGTGATGACCGTGGAACCCGGCTTCGGTGGTCAGAAATTCATGCCAGACATGATGCCAAAAGTGGAGGCGTTGCGCCAAAGGTATCCCGAGCTCAACATCGAGGTCGATGGCGGACTCAGCGAGAAGACCATCGACACGGCCGCCGATGCGGGTGCAAATGTGATTGTGGCCGGCAGTGCAGTATTTGGCGCTCAAGACCCCGGAAATGTCATCGCTGCCCTCAGAGCGGCAGTGGAGAAGCGTCGGTGACTAGATCAATTTACGCGGGAATACTCTTATCTATAGCTGATCGAAATTATATCGAAGCTGAAATAGAAGAGTAGGTAGGTTTCCAGGCTCTGTAGAGAGGAGACCCTCGTGCACTATATGTAAATGGAGTCAAGAAGGCTATACTACCAAAACATATGGGTAGGTTGTTCTGCCTCAGGCAAACTTGGCAGAGGCAAGCCAACAATAACTGATTGTTCACTTGATCTGCAGCTTTGTTCATTCATTGACGCAGCCTCATATTACAAGTCACGAGTCACGCTTTCGCCAAGTTTCTCAAACTGAACTCCACGTCAAACCCACTAGCCAGCAGCTCTGCCCCAGACAACTCAATGAAAATATCTTCCATAGAAATGTGCAATGAAGAAGCATTTCAACTACTTCGCAACGGAAGTCACAAGCGACAGGTTGCAGCGATCAGGTGGAATGATCTCAGCTCCCGCAGTCATACCATCTTTACCGTTATGGTGTGTACCAAACAGACGCTACCCTCTGGTGAAGAGACCGCGCCGGCAGCACGAGCACAATGAGAAGCAACTCACGAGCCTCAACAATAAACCGGGAACGTTGCTCGATCAATCAAATACAGCCATCGCGAACATACATCTCAAACAACAAAGGCAATCCGAATTGCACATACGGAACCGGAAGTGCTACGGCGTGATACAGCACGATGTGGTGGATACGTCAGTGTCTATTGACAGCCAACTCATTGCATTTCAGGCCGAACAGCAAAGGCTCCTGGATTCCCTCTCAGCTCGCACGCGCTCGTTCATTGACCAAGAAGTGGCAAACCTGAGCGCAACGAGGCTGACCCTTGAGGGACAAGATAGCGCTTTCAGTCGGCTCCATCAAGACTTGGCGACTCAAACGATACGAGGGAAGGATCAAATGGACAAGTCGATCAAAGAGGTCGGACCGCTCAAAGAAAGACTGCTCAAGACGACTGTGGAAACGGGCATCGCAGAGCTGGGCGCAGCAGTGAGACGCACGCTTGAAGTTACCGCTGAGGACATCGGAAACCTCCAAGCGCAACTTCAACGGTCTCATTCAGTACTTTCCGACGAACTCTAGGCGATGTTTGGTGAGATGTCGGGAAAAACCGTCGAGCAGCGCGACGAACCCCAATGCCTGCGTGCTCAACTGTCGGATGCAAACCAGCAGCTTGAAAAGAGCCAATCGCAGCCGCTCGATATGCTATCAGAATTTGTAGCCAACAAGAAGGCTCTCAGAGAGCGAGAAAACGACGAGATGATGCGACAAATGCAACAGATCCTGAAAGCCAACGTCTTGCAACAACACTAGCGCCTTGAAATGGTCAAGACGAACTCTGCACAGCTCAGGACTGCACAGTAGAGACACACTTCTGCCGGAACTTTGTGTTCGGAAAGTTTTGGAAAGCTCCTGGAACAGTCGACGGCCTTAGGTAGCCAGGCTACAGAATGCGAAGATCGTGCGATCACTCGTTTCGATGACGATTATGCGGTAAGATTCTTGTCTGTTTATCATGGTGCCAGAGCTGATTCCACATGACCTAGACGGCAGATAAATTTATAGAAGCATTCGGAATGGCACCTTCTGCAGCGCAAGACCAGACCACTCGGTTTGAGGAAGAGCGCATCCGAAGATTGGACCATGAGACGCAACTCATTGATCATGTTGTCTTCCGCCTTCAAGAGCAAATTATTGTCCAGCATGAAGTTCACAAGCGCTCTTTATCTGGTCTGGCAGTTGCAGTTCCTGACTCCTATGTCGACGTTCAGGATTCCATCGCCGCATCGGTTGATCATCTCAGAGCCTTGATGACAACTTTGCTGAAGATGCCAACAAGGCACGAGAGATCACCATCTCCGAAGCATCCCAGCTCTACCAAGACTGTCGTTTTCACGGACAGTGACGCCGCCCCAGCTGGATGGAGCACCCAGAACAAAGCTTCGAATCTCCGCGAGCTAGATCCCAATATCTACATGAACAAGCTCACGACCGTCTCCTCACTTAAGCGGTCTGCGGCGAGCAGTGCTTCGGCAATAGTTAGCGAAGAAGACAAGGAAGATTCAATACCAACATCATGTCAATTTTCAGCAGTTGATCAAACAGTGACCTGTGGCGCAATTGGAGCATACGGAGAGTCATGCGCGTGGCGCGGACACGGCAAAGCCTCGGGTCCTCGTGCACCGGCGAGCTGACGAGACACGGGATGACCAGCCCCTGGGGACCGACTGAGCTCCGGTGCATGCACATGCACAATTGCACACGGAGGCTGAGCGGGAAATTGAGAGGAAAAGGGGCTAGAGAAGGGGCATATCTGTAGACTGTAGTACTATTGGTAGAAGAAGAAGAAGACGAAGAAGACGAAGAAGATGCGCGCAGTTGAGCCTTTGTCAGACTGTCCGACGAGACGTCTGTAGACTGTGGTTGTAACTTGTTGTATGATCTGTCGTAGAAAACCATTGATGACCACATTCAGATTTCCCAGTGCGGCTAGACCGTCTCGGTCTCCCGTTGCGCCAGCCACGCCATCTGGAACCTTGGTATTTCCATGTATAGTAAGTACACGTACATGAGACCACCTGCAGGCACACGTACCACCAACCTTACATACCGTACACACATACAGCACCACTCGGCGAATTCACCTCCGCCTCGCATAGTTACTCCTTCGTGCTGTCTCGTGTCGACAGCCAGATAGATACATGCTGTGAATGACCTAAACAGGAAGCTCCTGTTGTCCGCCCACAATGGCGACTCCGAGGCGCCAGCTCGATAGCGAGGAGATGCAGCCATTGACCGACTCGCAGGGCACGCCCAGCACGTTCCAGGACAGCGACGAGGTGCGGGCATCGGCCTCTTCGGCGTCCACGACATCCTTCGTCCTCGAACACGCCAACGACAAAGCCGCCATCAAAGCCAAAGACGCCTTGTACACCAACGCTTCACCCCGAGAAGAGATGGAGATGGAGGGGGAGGATGAGCTGGCCTGGCAACGCTCGGTCAAGCCGGCTGATCGCAAAGCGCGGCGCATCTTATATGTGCTCGTCGCTGTGGGCGTCGTCGGCTGGGTTGCCGCCTTGTTCTTGTTCCTGGGACAGGATCGGCATGTCCCTCATGCAGCCCGGCCACACAATCCACACGCGACTGCCACGACTGGCAACGGCAAGAAAGTCGCATTGGATCAGGTGTTGCAAGGGGCATGGAACGCGCGATCTCATGCCATCACGTGGGTTGCAGGCCCTGATGGCGAGGACGGTCTGCTGCTCGAGCTGGGAGGCTCGGATGGACGCGACTATTTGGTGGTGGAAGACGTGCGCTACAGAGGCGACGACCTCGCCGTGCAGAGGCAACATAGTCGTACCCTCATGCAGAGGGGAATGTTCCAGGTGGGAAATGAGCTTGTGGTCGTTCACGACGCGTGGCCGAGCCGAGATCACAAGAAGATACTCATCCAGAGTGATTATCAAAGTAATTGGAGGCATAGCAGCACAGGCAGGTACTGGATCTTTGATGTGGAAACCCAACAAGGCCAGGCGCTCGACCCCGCAAATATCAGTGGCCGGGTGCAGCTCGCCTCGTGGAGTCCCAAGGGTGATGCTGTTGCGTTCACAAGAGACAACAATATGTTCATTCGTCACTTGGATTCCGATGTGGTGAACCAGATCACTACTGACGGAGGAAAAGATCTGTTCTACGGCATACCAGATTGGGTGTACGAGGAAGAAGTGCTAGCAGAAGGCGGAGCGACTTGGTGGAGCGGTGATGGCAAATATATTGCCTTCTTCAAGACCGATGAAAGCAAAGTTCCCACATTTCCGGTGCAGTACTTTTTTAGTCGTCCCAGCGGAAATCAGCCTCACGCGGGCGAGGAGAACTACCCAGAAGTGCGACACATTAAGTATCCAAAAGCGGGCGCCCCAATGTCTGTTGTCAGCCTGCAATTCTACGACACCGAGAAAGGCCAAGTCTTCAGCGTACCCATTACGGATGACTTCGTCGATGACGATAGACTGATCACTGAAGTGCTGTGGGCTGGGACAACTGGAAAGGTATTGGTGCGCTCGACGAATCGAGAGAGCGACAAGCTCAAGATGATCTTGGTGGACGCCACGACACGGACCGGTAGAACTGTGCGCGAACGAGATGTGCAGGAATTGGACGGGGGCTGGTTTGAGATCACGCATACGACAACATACGTGCCTGCAGATCCCGCCAATGGTCGTCCCGAAGAAGGCTACATTGATACGATCATACACGAGAATTTCGATCATCTGGCCTACTTTTCGCCACTGGACAACCCGCAGCCAAAGATGCTTACAGCAGGCAATTGGGAAGTCGTTGCCAGCCCTTTGTCAGTTGATCTCAAGGAAAACACTGTATACTTCACCGGCACCAAAGACGGAAGCACGCAGCGGCATATATACACCACGAAGCTCCTCGAGGGCCCCGATAGCATCACTGCGGTCACCGACAGCAGCCAAGTCGGGTACTACAGCGCTTCGTTCTCTGCAGAGAGCAAATTCATGTTGCTTACATGCGAAGGACCGGGCATACCGTGGCAAAAAGTGAAAGCTACTACAACCAACAAGAATTCCTCTCTGGATGTTACCATTGAAGAGAACAAGGATTTGGACAAGCTAGCCAAGAAAACTGAACTCCCTATCGAAGTGTACTCTACTATCAACGTGGATGGCTTTGATCTCAATATCGTGGAACGTCGACCACCCCATTTTGACGCTAGCGGCACGAAGCAGTACCCGGTCCTCTTCTATCTCTACAACGGACCAGGCTTCCAGCATGTGAATCGCAAATTCGACGTCGATTTTCAATCGTACGTTGCAAGCAGTCTTGGCTACATTGTTGTCACTCTGGATGGCTTCGGTACGGGCTACCTCGGTCGTAAGCAGAGAACCATGGTTCGCGATAATATTGGTTACTGGGAAGCATATTCGCAGATTGCAGCTGCGAAGATGTGGTCGGCCAAGAAATATGTCGACTCGGAACGCATGGCCATTTGGGGATGGAGCTATGGCGGATTCATGGCTCTGAAGGTCCTCGAGACGGATGCTGGTCAGACATTTAAGTATGGAATGGCCGTCGCTCCCGTCACCGACTGGCGCTTCTACGACTCGATCTACACCGAGCGTTATATGCATACCCCTCAGAACAATCCCTCGGGCTATGACAATGCCAGTATCTCAGACATGCGAGGGCTGTCAAGCAATGTGCGATTCCTGGTCATGCATGGCGTCAGCGACGACAATGTCCACTTCCAGAACACGCTGCAATTACTGGACAAGTTGGATCAAGCCAATATCAGGAATTACGACATGCATGTCTTTCCAGACAGCGATCACAGCATATACTTCCACAACGCCAACACGGTCGTGTACGAAAAATTGCGCGATTGGCTAATCAATGCATTCAACGGTGAATGGCTTCGCATCAACGATCCTGTGCCCCTGGGCATGTATGGACCCTCATGAGACTGCTATAGCTCCATCACATTGATCGGCCCCGTCGAGCCAATCTATTGATTTGCCTCTCTCTTCGTGCACTCTCGTATCAGCCAAGGGCATGGGACAGACAGAGCCTATTGCGGTCATGGCCTGCAACCAATTGGCAACACATATCCTCAGGACTCGGGTTGGCAAATAGTAGTGTAGACAACCGGATGTACCACTCAACCCGAAGCTGAGGAAGCCGTTCAGGCGCAGGATACCAGAGGGAGTCGGCGCTCACAGGCTACAGCAGTAGCCAAGAAGAACGTGCGCCACTGCGCTGGCTTGAAAATAATAGATGTGCAGCGGAGAATCTCGGCCGCTTCGACGCAGCACGCTGGAGATAGGTATTTCTCGATACCTCTCGAACCCATGAGCACGAAATCCTGGAGCCGCGGAGTGGAGCAATGATAAGACTCCTGGTCGGAGGTGCAAGCATGCTTGAACGTCATGTGAATCACCCTCGGCTACTACAATAGATCATATGTGGAGGACTTCCCAAGTACCTAGGTAGATAGAATTTGCCGCGCGCTGATGTACCTTACCACACGACCAGCGTAGGTGGACCATTAGTCAAACGCGCACTTTGTGCACCCTGAAATGAAAACGAGGAACACGAGAAATATTGGATCAATAATTGGATCAATTCTGGTATCATTTGGTGTCATACACGTTGATCCAGAGCAAATTCTCGGTGGATATGCAGTGTCCGTAGCTTTCTCGTCTACTTTCCCTATAGTTGTCCCTTGTGAATGCGCAAGTCTACTTGAGTGGAATGAAACGCGACGAGTGCGTGGCACCAATACCAGGACGACCGTGCTTGACCGGCTTGCTATTTCACGAGTTAGTGACCTTCCGCTGGTTGATCAATGTTAAGGAGTAGCGTACTAAGAGATGGAGAATTCTCCAAGGTAGTGGCCGACCATCTCCGGCTTGATCTCAACCTGGTTGAACTCCTTTCCGGAGTAAACACCCACGACGGAGCCAATCATCTCCGGGACGATGATCATGTCACGGAGGTGAGTCTTCACGACGTCTGGCTTCTCGTTGGGCTTGGCTTCCTGCTTGGCCTTGCGGAGCTTCTTGATCAGACCCATTGGCTTGCGCTTGAGTCCGCGGTTGAACCGTCTGCGGGCGCGAGCGTGGACGACATCACGGAGCTGCTCAGAAGAAAGATCGAGGAGCCTGTCAAGGCAAGTCAGCGTCTGTGTGATCGCCACTGTGTGTGTGTGTGTGCCACCCCGCTTGGACTCACTCGTCAAGGTCGATGCCACGGTAGGAGAACTTGCGGAACGCTCTCTTTCTCTTCAGCTCTGTCGCACCACCGGTATGTTAGCCCGATATCCCATCTTCCAGCACCCCTTCGTGGCCTATCCACAGGGTTTCAACCACTGCGGCGTCCACAGAAGGACGCCTGATCGAGTCGATAATTGCATACCGGCAGCCTCCTCGGCGTTCTGCGGACAATATGTCAGTGTAAGTCTTCCTAAGTCAGGTATGAGATGAGATTCTCACGTAGTCTGCGTCAGCCATCGTGTCGGTTGGTGGTCGATGAAACTTGTGGTGTTGTAGACGGCTAACAGTTGGAAGTTGAGGCGCGAGATTTGAGAGTGCGCCAAGCCCACGGAGGATTCACGGCTTCTCCTTCCGATAGCTCGATCTACGGGTGCCTTAGGCATGAACGTGATGTATGTCTTACATGTCCAACGTTGGACATGTATTCAGATTAGGGGTTTTGCTGTCGACGATGAGATACAGAATGGGGCGTATGGAGTGACAGTAACGGAGCACGTTTGTGTGCGGTGTGGGTACATGTAGCTCTGCGGATCAGAACCGTCGATACCTCATACCTTACCTCTGTTGGTACATGTATGGCGACAGAGCGTACTCAATAAAGATAGGCTGGCCGAATGGCGCATATACGTAAGATCTGCTACCATGACTGTGAAATGCGAGCCCCTCGGACTGATGAAATGCTTCATCTGACGCACAATCTGGTGCACTGGCGTCTGTATGCCGTCCGAAAGGCCAGAATTCTGGAGATGCTAGAGTAAGGTAGCTTTGGTAGGAAGCATATCATTCATATTATGCAAGATCCTGGATACCTTAGCTGCGAGGCAGAGAGCGCTTCTGGTAGTCAGCTTCGACTCCGTCAAACATGCCAGTCAGCGAGTGTAGAACGGCCGTGAAGAGTGACTGCATGTATATATGTGAGCTGAAATCGCAACACCTGGCGCAATTGCCCGCTAAATTACAGAATGGCCATGGTCCAGTCGAGCCACATGTACTTACCCAATGCCGTCCGCTATACAATCAACGGGAGGATGCAATATCACGATTCATTTGTTCATTCGTGGCGGCACCCAGTCTCTCAGAACCTCTTCCGAGCCGCAGCACTCTTGCTGAGAGCCTCGAGTTTCTTCTTACGCTCGAGCTTCTCACGTTTGTGCCGCTCTTCTTCCTCTAACGCCTCTTGGTCCTCCTTCCTGGCCGCTCGAAGGGCCATTTCTTCCTCAAGAGCCATGTCGTCGAATCCAGCGTCCATGTCATCGGACCCTTCTGACCCGTAGCCATCTTCGTCCTCTTCGGCGTCGTCGAGGTCTGACCAGCTCGCGTAGCCACCGTATTTGTCCTGACCGAGACCTTTCTTCACTGCAGCTTTCCCAGGGGGTGCTCCAGGCTCCGACTTCTTCATGGTGCCCTTGTATGCTATCTGTGGTTGCACTGGGGTCTTCTTCATCGTACCTTTATATCCTGCCTCTGGCTCGTTCTTGTTCGAGCTGCACCGTCCGTCTGCAGGTGTACCACTTCGACTCCGGCCTGCCAGAGCTTTACTGGTTTTGGGCCCAGTCTTGAGCTTTGCTTCCTCCTCCAGTTTTAGTCGTTCCTTCTTGGTCAACTTCTCCACTGGCTTGTGTTTTATGGTGCTACTACCAGCCGCCTTCGCCGCTTCCTGCGCCGCCTTGGCCTTCTCCATGATCGAGGCGAAACCGCGCTTGGGCTTCGCCACAGAGCCACCAGGTGTCGTCGCAGCAGTGGTTGCAGGGGTGCTCGGTGCAGGTCTTTGGAGGACTGTTCTCGATTTGAGAGATTCATTCGCCTTGGGATTATCCTTCGCCGGCCCAGGTTTTGTCGTGCCACGGGGAGGAGTGTGGGTGCTCGGGGAAACGAGTGTGCCTCTCTGGGCCACGCGACTCAGTCCGGATGGAGGGACAGGAGTTTTCACATCCACTCGCATGGCTTTCGCTGGCGGCGCCGTTATTTGTTCCTCTGGCTTCCTCTTCGTCCCCGCAGCCACATGGCTATTCGCGTTCGGCCGCGATATGCTGGGCGTGCTGGTCGTTGCGTCAGGTTTCTGCACCGCTCGTGATGCGCTCGCGCTCGCGCCCGCGGAAGCGTTTTGTGCCGGTGCCTGGTTCTGCTTGGGACCACCGATGGAACCCAGAAGAGAAGTGAAGGACTGCCAGGGAGTCAGACCAATGCTACCATTCACTTGCTGCATTACTGCATTAGGAGAAGATTGTGCTGCTGATACTCACTGTCATGACAGCTGAGCTGGCCCAGAGGCCTCACTGATGCGATATAGAAGCAGCTCGAGCAGGCCAAGAGGACATTACTGACAGTAACAAGAAGCAGTTCGGAAGTGCTGCTCGTTTAGTGATGTACATGTACTCGGACTGACAATATTTACTGGACGCAAGGCTCAAACCAAGATAGTAAGGTGGTGACGGAGAGCGGCACCGCAGTCGCACGTGATACTAGGTAGTCTTGGCAGTTCAAGCCCACTAAGAGCCTTTTTCATCACCGACGTCTGCTACCAGTCACCTAAACACATTCTCTCCGAGCTTGAAGAATTCAGTCTGCGACTTTAGTTGCTTAAATCGATTGATTCTCTAGTTCTTTCCATACCAGATCCACAGTACGCTCTTCCCAACCATCACAAACGCTCTGCTCACTCCGGCGCGCATTCCCGGACTTTCACTAAATTACCCACAGACAGCCAAGATGAAGCACCTCGCAGCATACCTCCTCCTCGGCCTCGCTGGCAACACATCTCCATCCGCCGAGGATATCAAGGGCGTTTTGAGCGCAATCGGCATTGACGCTGACGAGGAGCGTCTCAGCAAGCTTCTTTCTGAGCTCGAGGGCAAGGACATCAACGAGGTACGTTTCGCGCGTTCGCTGCGAGCATACACGACTTTGGTTTAACTCGACTAACTCTTTGCATAGCTGATTGCCGAGGGCTCACAAAAGCTTGCCTCCGTGCCTTCTGGCGGTGCTGCCGCCGCTGGTGGTGCTCCAGCTGCTGCCTCTGCTGGTGGTGCCGCTGCTGAGGCCGCCCCAGAGGCCGCCAAGGAGGAGGAGAAGGAGGAGTCCGACGACGACATGGGCTTTGGTCTTTTCGACTAAGTGCGTCGTTCATTGTTCGGGAGAATAAAAGCTCAGCAGAGGAGAGGATATCAGCGACAAGGACATGTTTGGACAAGCTTCAGCTTCCGATTGCTCCTATTACAAAATGCGCGGAGGGCATCTCTGTTCTCTGATCGAGCAACGTGGCTTCATGGTCAACGCGATATAAGCCAATGTTGCGAAGCTCATACGCCTTCTTTCTCCATGCTTCTTTCCCCTCTCAAATCTCTTTCTCGTAACCTCGTAATTGTCTCGACGATCATTTTCGTCACTAGCCACCGCAGTAGCAAATACTGCGGAAGCATACTAATACATTCGGCTGTGTATTACTTTTGCCCTAAAGCGCGTGAGAGTTCTGGTGAACCCTATTGACCGCGTTCACTCGAAGGGAAAACCTCGTTTGGTCAGAAAGTTTGTCAGAAAGCAGCACGTACAGATCTGCGCGCTGCTGCGCTTTCCTGGGTATCTCGTAATCTAAGGGATGCAGACGATGAAAGGCATGAATATATGCCGTGCGTGTTCCCTATCCAGTGCGCCACGCTGCAAAATGAAAGCTAGGCCCAACTCCGATGCCTGTGTCAATGGCGTCTGTCGTGGTGTCGCGTGGTATGTTCGATTTTCCGTGCTTGAAAAGGTCGCAGAATGCGACCCAACATGGCAATCACTGTAGTAAAGGTCTGGTATCCGGATGGTCAGTCAAAAGTGATGTAGGCGTCCAATCCCGGAACCTCTTACCCAAGATAGTCTTCTCGTATACTGCCGATGGCATACATGCTACCCATCTCGCCTCGAATGCCTTTGATCCGCAGCCGGACTTGCGTTCCGCGCTCGATGGTTTGATCAGAATTGTCTGTAAAGGACGGTGTCGAGCCCTCCACGGTGTACTTGAGCGCGCCAGGAATCATCTGTAGGCACTATTAGCGACCACGAGAGCGTCTCTTTGGCATGGATGGTGTACGCACGGCTTTGCTCACGAATACGCTCAAGGCGCCCACGTCCACAAAGAAGCCGTTATTGACCACGCTGGTCACCATCCCATCCACGACCTCGCCTCTAAATGGCCGCCAGACAATGGCGCGGTACGAAAGGGTGTACTTGGCCATTCCTGTGCCAGGCACGAGTACGGGCTCACTGATTTCATCGATTTCGATAATCTGGACAATCATCTCGGTGCCCTCCACCTTGCCCTCCATGTCTTCATACAACCTCTGCCGGACCTGCGCATCCGCTCCGCTGTTGAAGAATGATGGATGGAGCGTACATTCTCTGACTCTGTGCGCTACAAAGAACATTTCGTCGGTCGAAGTCAGAGCGAACGCGACTGCAGCACCGCGCTGCGGACGATCGGCAGCAGGCGATCCTCTTGGAGTCGCTTGCGAGGCGCGCAATATCGGTCCAAAGTTATGCCAGCTTCGGTCGTTTCGCGATGCAGATATGCGCGGGTTATGGATGGTGTGGCGCCAGAGAACGAAGAAGAGGGAGTGAGAGCGCGAGAGAGAGACAGAGAAAGGGAGCCGCGCTGAGCATGGAAGAGATGTTGAAGTTCACAAGCTGCACGTGAGACGGCACAAGCCTCCTACCTGTGACCTTTCTACCTTACCTTATGGAACCTTCTGCCACCTACATGTACCTCACCTACCTCCACTTACCCGATGAACCACTTCTAGGTACCTATAGGTACACATACTCACACTGCTCCACTGCTCTCACTTCAATATCGATGCTCGTCAAGGCAAGTGTGCAAGAGGCATGGGCACGTGACGCGAAGCGATTCGTGATTTACGTGTCTGCTACCCTATGTCTACTCCAGGCACTGTGGTTCCATACCGGTCGAGATCCATTCCCCATGCCTTAGCCGCTTCGCAAAGGTAGCATAGGCGCTTGATCATGCTGGATTTCATAGGCGGTCTCGCGGAGAATCACCATATCGTCACCAGAGGTACCGCTGCCGACACTAGCAGTCTCCAGCACATACCGTTCAGCACGTATGTCCGTGTATGACTGGAGCTTGGTTTCCGGCCTCAGCTTCAGTCCGGATGGGGTGGTTGATGCTAGAACTGAGGGCGGTATGCACTCGCTTGGCCGTGTGTTGCTTCTGACTGCGTCCTTTTCGTTTCCGCTGCCCGAGTTCGAATTCGAATTCGAGACGTCGGACAAACCGTAACTGTTCGAACCATCTCCCTTGCTGCGGACTTGTCCAACGCTAACGCCGAAGCCAGTATTGAAGCTCTCCGTGAAGGTCTTGAGCGCTGACATGGTACTGCAGGCGACATCAGCAATGGTGCCTCGTTCATCGCATTGGGCGGCCTACCTAACTGCAATGGCATACGCGAGCTCAATCTCCAGCCAGATGACGACCAGAGCGCTTCCAAGACCAGCATCAGTCTGCGGTCGGCGGAGCTGACGCGTGTAATGGTTTCTTCCAATCGCTAGACCAAGGATACTGTGATTATAAGTAACGGTTAATGCTTGACATGGCCCACCGCGGCGTGGGACAACATACGGCAATCGCACCCAAAATGCAGTCACTATCATGGCCTTCTTCGCTAACCGCATCTGCAACATCCACACTAGATGTATAGGAAGTGCAAGAAGCAGCACTTCCGTCACGCAATCGAGGGCTGTTGCTGCTTGCCATCGAACATCCTGTCTCTGGTCAGCTGCAATCTGGTCAACGTCCTGGGGAGCAGCATACCTGAGTCGCGCACGTAAATGCGTTCTCATTGAACGCCCAGTAGTAGCCAGAAGCGGCAGGGCAGCCAACAGTGACTACGATGACTGACACCGAGCCTAGAATCGCAACGAGAACATTACAAGCATGGTACAATCGAATTTGGACCGGAGTCTTTGTGATACGGATCAAGAAAGAAATCATGGCGCACTTCGACAAGTACAGTGCAATGAAGAACAGCACCATTGAGGCAACCGAGGCCTGGATTCATTAGCCATGACTTCTTCATCAAACTACGCGTCTCTCTCTCTCCCTCTCTCTCTCTGAAGTGTACCTGATCAAGACTGTTCAGATCATCCTGGGCAGTAGTGGCAATAATGCTAGACCAAGGCTTGCCGAGCCCTGCCGCATAGCTTGCATAACTTGCCCCAATATGTCCAAAGGCCACCAATGTAGCCGCCCCAATGACGGCGTCGTCTGAACCCAGAGCGTGCTTGCGAATCCAGTAACGAATGATGGCGACGCAAATGGTGAACACAAGGCAGAGACTGATGGTGAAGCTCACAGCGTTCTCATACCCTTCTCGGCGCGGCATAACTGTGGGCAATTTTTTGGTCGTGGTAAGACCGAATGGGGGCTCGCGATAGGTACTCCAGCAGACGATGCAGCTCGTGATGATGGGGTATTGAAGAAAGGGATATGTTCGGGTTGGAAAGAGTTCACAAGTACATACACACCACGGGGTGCTGGGTGGCAGCCAACGGCAATGAGCGCTGTGCTACCACATGAATCGTCTCGGCTGGGCTTGTGCTGCTTCACAAAAAAAAACACTCATACTACACAACTCAGGAGTTGCCACGATTTCTCTCCATGCTGCTGACCCAGCATTGAAAAAAGTGATGGGAAGCCATCCGCAGATGTTAGCCGAAACGCGGGAGACCAAGCGACGTTTGCTCTGCAAAAGCCAAGAAACTGCAAAGTCACACAACGAGGGCTCCACTCTCGCAGTGCTGCAGTGCTTGTCGCCGACAGCATTAACTGCAGGTTTGTGTTCCTCAAGCGGTGGGATAGCGACCTGCTGTGCCACGTAGCACAAATCCCAATGACCGATCTCCCTTCACACAAGTGGCGCAGGGAGAACCTGCAAGGGCAGCAATCTGCTGCATTCGCGCCTGTCAAAGCCAGAAAAGATGAGCGTACCAAGGTCTCGCAGTGTCCTGCAACGTCCTGTTGAGCTACCTCGCACATCGATTCAGCGCCTGTGGTCGCACGGCCGACCTCGATGCCGGCGCTGATCAGACTTGGCCAGTATTCACAGAAGTGATGACAGTCGCGGTCCATATCACTTGCACCATCTCTCTGCTACCGGACCGAGAGCCCTCCGTTGGATGGATTCGTGTGGCACGAAACATGTGGCAAACGCACCATACTCAGTAGCCCATCCCTATCTTTCTTGTTCAAGAACTCTTACGCTTCCGTCATTCGACCTGCCCCTCCTTAATCTTGTGTTGCTCCGATCAAGTTTTCCATTTGCCCTCAACATCTCGAAAGCTGTCCCTGGAAGGGCTCACGCCACGATGAAATCAGATGCGAAGCCAGAGGATGGCTATTCTATCGATAGCATGCAGCCCGAGGCGGAGGCTGTTATTGTTGAGAAGAAGGGCGGGACGTCCATAGATGGATACGAGATGGGTCGTATGGGCAAAAAACAGGAACTACGTGTAAGTTTCGCTCAAGCTTCTTGGTACATGTAATTGAGACTCACATTACCGTAGAGAAATTTCAAATTCGTCGGTATGTCGCCGAAGCAGCAATGGCACATATCTAAGCGCTGGAACTGACGTGGCGCCATTGTCAAGGAATTGTCGGGTTCGTAACAATATTGCAAGCTACCTGGGAGAACGTCCTCCTGTCAACCTGGTTCGGTCTATACAACGGCGGTACAGCTGGTGTCATCTGGTGCACCATTGCAGTCTGGCTTCTAATGCTTTGCATGATTGCTTCGCTGGCTGAAATGGCATCCATGGCTCCGACCGCAGGTGGACAAGTAGGTCTCTGCATTTACTGTGAGCATCAAAGTGATCGCGACCGATGCTAACACATGATTAGTACCACTGGTAAGCAGCGACGATATGAAGTCGTCTGCGGCCTCAGACGGAATCACCAAAACGAGTGCATTGTGCTGAATCAGTGCTAATGTGAATCTCCTTCGCAGGGTCTCGGAGTTCGCGCCCCCATCGTTGCAGAAACCGCTTAGCTATGTCGTGGGATGGTGTTGCTGTCTCGGCTGGATCGCAGGCGTTCCATCTTGCTGTGTCCAACTGTCTGGTATGGTACAGACCATGGTGCTTCTGGTCAGTCCCGAGGCCGACATATCTCGTCTGTGGCAATCGACGCTGCTGCTGTACTGCTTCCTCTTCCTGGCCGTAGGCTTCAATATCTTTTGCGCTCAACAGCTACCGCTTGCGGAAGGCATTCTGCTCTTTGTCCACGTTCTCGGGTTCTTCGTAGGTAGACATGGCTACCATCACACAGAACATGCTAATTCTGGATTAGGTTTTTCTCTTGATCTTCTGTAAGCAGCCTTCACACTGCCTCGCGCGGTGCAGATATCACTGACGTGAAATGTGATGGCCAGGGATCATGGGTGACCACGCACCTGCGCAGCGTGTCTTCACAGAGTTCCATGATGGTGGAGGCTGGGGCAATACAGGACTGTCTTGCCTTGTAGGCTTGGCCACACCGGTGTGGTGCTTTATTGGCCCTGACGCTGGAGGTGAGTTGCGTTGATATGCATGTAATTGCACTTGCCTAAGGTAGCGTTTGCTGACTCTCTGAAGCCCATATGTCGGAAGAGTTGAAGGATGCATCCTTGCAATTACCACGAGCGATGATGTGGGCAACGGTGCTAAATGGAGTACTCGGGATCACGATGCTGATCAGTTTTTGGTGCGTTATGATACCGCCGGTACCTGAGATCCAGCTAACGAGAGACTCAGTTTTTGCATCACTGACATCGAGTATCTCGTCAACCTGGAGAGCGACTTCCCGATCATCGACGTGCTTTTGAGAGCCACAGGCTCAAAGGCGGCCACGTGCGTCCTGGGTGCAATGCTAGTTGTACTGCTCTTCTTCTCCACCGTGACCACCACCGCCAGTGCCTCCAGGCAGATTTGGGCGTTCTCCCGAGACCAGGTGCGCGAAGTAGTATGTCTGGCCGAGACTTGAGTAGCACTGATTGTGGTAGGGCTTTCCATTCTCCCGTTGGATTCGTTACGTAAACCCTCGGATGGAGGTACCAGTGAATGCTGTCCTATGCTGCCTGGTCGTATCAGCTGTGATGTGAGTGAGGTAGTATTAGGGGCGCCGTGCTGATGCTAACGCAGTCGACAGCTCGGCCATCAATTTCGGATCTGACACGGCATTCAACGCTGTCGTCGGTGTCTCGAACGCTGCCCTTGGTTTCTCATACATTGTGTCGATAGGCTGCCTGCGCTTGAAGAGACTCCGAGGCGAAGCTCTTCTGCCGGCACGCTGGTCGCTCGGATGCTATGGCGGTATCATCAACGACATCTCGCTAGCCTTTTTAATGGTAAGTACATTAGAGAAGCACGGGCAGAGACGGTCGTCACTCCCCCTCCCCATGTGGCGAATGAGGCTCGACAACAGACTTTCGTGGGGTTCATATATTGGCAATCCTGGCTGTACAGCTGACTTGGCGTTAGGTGATTTTCGCCTTCTCCTTCTTCCCGACTGATGTACTCCACAACCATACGCGATGGACCGAGAACTTCAATTGGGCTATAGTCATATTTGGTGCAACATGTATCATGGCTGGCACATATTACATTCTTGGCGGGCACCGAAGATATGTTTCGCCGGCCTCGATGGTCAGAGCGGACTAAGGTAGACAGGTAGGATTTTAAGTGTGGGTGAGGGTGGTGAGGGTGGTGAGGGTGGTGAGGGTGGTGAGGTCACTTCGTGATTGTGGTGTTTTATCCATGATTTGTTGTGGTCACTGGTAGAGGAGGAACGAACCTGTTTGTCTCAGCGGGGTGCGGCTCCGATCTCGGGAAGGTCCGTGATCGCCGATCCGGTCCGACGAGCAGGCACGCTATATAGGTAGGTTTTTGTTGGAGCCTTGGAGCCTTGGAGTTGTCGAGGACAAGGACAAGGACAAGGACGAGGACGAGGACAAGGACAAGGTCAAGGACAAGAACAAGAACAAGAACAAGAACAAGAACAAGAACAAGAACAAGGACGAGGGCGAGGACGAGGTCGAGGAGGTGAGGACGAGGTCAAGGCTAAGCGAAGGGCCAAGGCCCAGGGAGGAAGACGCGGTACTAGACTCCATAGGCTCGTTCTGTCCAGAGGGAGACCCCCGCGGGTTTCGAAGACATTACTCTAATTCAGGTATATTATTATATACATACGGTACCTTAAGTACCTAGCATAACTGAAAATGATATCAGATGAAACCGTTTGGCGGATTACCTTGCAGCCCTTGCTATTTGCAGAAGACGCAGACGGGACGGTTTCCATAATGATCCATTGACGGGTCGGGGCTAGGCTAGGTAGATACCGAAGCTGATAAGCTAAGGTCCATGTAGATTGGCGTGCAGTAGCAGTACCGAACGGGGCCTAAGAGGTACAAGATACAGGTACATGTAGGTAGGTATTCAAGAAGATGCCAGAGATGAGGTGAGGTGAGGCAGGTGAGGTACATGTAGGTACGACGGACAACGGACAACGGACAACGGAGGAGTACATGTACCTCTCAGCTACATGTAAGGAAGGTAGGAGGTAGGAGGTAGCTGCTGCTGAACTGGACTATTGCTAGAAGGTACCTCCTACGGTGGTCACTCAGTGAACACTGGTAGGAGGTAGCAAGGTAGGAGGCACTACATCGGGTTAGCCGTTGTTCTGGACCGCCCCCCGGGCCTGCCCACACCGACATCGACAGCATTGGAATGATGTACCGCTCCCCATCCATTCTAGGAGGCAGGAGGTAAGCCTTCTAAGGTCATGTACAGGTAGCTGAGGTGACCTGACACACATACACAGGGCAGACATACATGTACGCACCATCATCACACACGACCACACACCGCCACCACTGCTCTTGTCTGCCGCCTCACTTTACACATATAGGTAGAGAGAGACATAGACCACCGCCAGACCAACATTGACGACGACGACGACGACGACGACGACGAGCACCACCATCACCGCCGCCATCATCACCACCACCACCACCAGAGCAATATTGGACATCAACTGGCCAATCACGTACATCCATTCACACGACCTCTTGCCTTTGCACCCTGGTGGCTTCTCACCCGACCAACGTCATCCTCAACACGAACCCTTGGCCCCTGTGCTCTAGGTACATTACTTACATGTAACTGTATTCTTCTGTGCTCTCATCAGTCTGCCAGTCCGCCAGTCCGCCAACCCGCCAGTCCGCCAGTCCGCCAGTCCGCCAGCCCGCCAGCCCGCCTCGCCGCCCGCCCGCCTCTCCGCCTCTCCATTTCTCCACCTCGACGCGCCTCTGAGCGGACCACGGTCCTGCACTCTGCCTTGCTCCGTGCTGGCCTGGTCGGCTCTGTGGCTGCACACCTCGTCACGCGCATGAATTGCGACCAAGTCCTTCACAACGTCTGGGCCACGCTGCCGCCGCTCTGACATGCCTCCGTCCTCGCCGCCGCAGCAGAATGTGGTTCGACGCTTTGCCCCAGAGCCAATCGAGACGACTACGAAATCGTCCAAGCAGGCCCGAAAGCACTCGCCCGATGAACATTCCGCCGAACGAGAGCTGCCTAGAATTAGACGCTTTGCTCCAGAGCCCTTCGAAACCACGTCCAAGTCAACTCGCAGCTCCACCTCGAGCCTCACACAGGCTTCCAAGCCACCTGTTCGACGCTTCGCCCCACAGCCAATCGAGACGACGCAGAAGAGCAGCAAAGACAGAGCTGCCCGCAGTGGCCCGAATCACAGTAGAACGAGTCATACAGGACCTCAGTCGCAGCTGACTGAGGCCTGCTCCGCCGGCAATTGCTCTCCGTCGCGGAGTAGTGGTCAAAGGACGAGCCAACATGGCGATGTCATCTCCCGGGGAGCTGCAGAGGGCTCTGTGCCACGTAGATTCCAGCCCGAGGTGTTATCAACTGCCAAACGGTCACGCAGAAAGGGCGATGCCAATGACGCCAACTATCAGAATTACAAGACCGAGGAAGGCTTCGTGGTGCATGCTCGAGAACATCGCCGCCACGCGGGCCGGCGAAAGGCGAACAAGATGTCCACGGATGACGCTTCTCCGTCGCTCAACACCCTTGACATACCACCCGAGATGCGGCGCTGTATATCACCCTTGGATGGCAGTGCGCCACCCAGATCAGATCTTCAGCCTGAACGCTCACATTCTTTTCGATGTCCCGAGCTCGATACGATTGAGAGCTCCGAAAGTGAGCGCGAATCCGGCTATTCCTCTCGCAGGTCATGTAGCCCTGGCCAAGGCTCGCCTATAACTGCTTCTGATATGTCCCTCCCACAAGCTTCCTACAAACACGCCACACGGATGCGAGAGAGCGTGGACGAGAGCTTCAGTCACTACTTGTTGCAGCTTGAACAGAAGAAGGCTCAGCGGAGGCTTGAGGAGGCAGCGCTCGCAGCTTTTCCAAACTCAGACTTTCATGAACCCGTACAGCACTATATCAATAGCGAGCAGGATGGCAGCGAAGAAATGGAGATTGAAGATCGTCCAGTCACTTGGGAGGGTTTCGACGAGGAGGAGTTTCTACATCGAGCCGCTCTGCGGCGAGAGAGCACCGGCACAATCTCATGGGAACAGCTTGAGATGCAGCGACATGCAGAGCAGCTGGAACAAGATCGAAATGCGAACCGGTCGACAGAGAAGAAGAAAGAAACTCATTCCCCATGGTGGAACCCGGCGGCCGGACTTACGCTTTATCAGCAAGATAGCGAGCTGAAGTCCATGCGTGACCGCGCTCGACCTCCTATGTTGGGGAATGATTTGATGTTTCCCCGATGTACTTCGCCTGAACCAGCCAGGTTTGACGTGACGCAGGGCTCAGAAGCATTGCGAAAGCAGATGTGCTATTTGAGTGAGCAGTCCAGTGTCGAAACTGCTACTAAGGGTGGCCTTTGGGCAGCTGCACCTGTTAAAAAGTCCGACCAGCGCATGGCCTCGGCGGCTTCTAAGGGTCCTGCCCAGAGCACTGCCGGCAAAGGTCTTTGGGGCGGTTTCTGCGTCAGCAATGATGATGATGCTTCTTTGAACACTGCACTATCGCCGCCTGCTGGCCCTACTGGGCTGATGACACCTGCTCCTCGGGCTGCAAATTCGAACCCATTCGAGCAATCATTCGCCCAGCGCAATGGGTCCGCTGTGGCAGTGGCAGCTACCCCGATGATGTCTGAAACCGTTGATCTGAACCGCCTGGATGCCATACTCATGTCGGAGAAGCAAATGGTCGCACAGATTGAGCGTGAATATCCAGACTCTTTTGTCACGCAAGTATACAACTATCTTTCGCTAGGCTACCCGTCATTAGCTCGCCCCTTCGACGAAGAGCTGTCCAAGATTAGCTGCATTCCGATCTCGGAATTGCGCGAGGATGACGTGAAGGCCAAACAGAACCCGCGAGGTTATATACGATTGGGCACAGACTTCGAGGGCGGTGGTGGACAAGGTATAACAAGTCAGGATTGTAAGAGATGGCAGGCCCTCAAGTTGTATATCTTCGAGTGGGCCAAGCAGGAGAAGAATTTTGACAAGACCGATGCTACAGGTGGTAACTGGGCTACAACGCAACGCCGTGGGTCCTGGGCGATTTGAAGATGCTCCATCTTCGCTGCAGGGTGCGCTATATTGGGTACGCGGGTCTTGTGACGATTGCGTAGTGTAGTAACTGTTTATTTGTCCTTTTGCGACGAGGCCGCAAGGACAATGGCCGAAAGTGAGGTATGGGCAGATTGAAACAGACACCGCCATACGAAGCGGGAACATGCTCTCAGCACTATTATGATCATGCATCTGATCCGCTTGCTTCATCACGCTCTGATCTTCTTCTTGGCCTGATCCTTGTAAGAAGAGCTCCTCTTGGTCACCTTCGTCTTGCTCTTGTGTGCCTTGCCTCCTAATTTCAGCCCACTTTTCCCCGATCTTGCGCTAGCTCTGTTCCCCTCGAAAATGAAATTCTCGGGCTTCCTGATGCTACCTTCTGCCGACTCGAAAGACATGGCCTGCGAGGGCTGCCTAGATGGCCTAGAAGATTTTTCCCCTCCTTTGCGCATGTTGGCTGCTGCGGCACGACCTAGCAATTTGGCAGATCTTCCCAGTCTCGAAGCTTCCTCGCCAGTGACCTTGCGCTGGTAGCCACTGCCGGTATGCTGTGGCCTGACTGAAGGTCTCCCACTGCCTACCTTTGCATTCTTCTTTGGTGCCTTTGCTCGACTAACACGAAGTTTGCGAGGCAGCATCGGAGGAAACTTTTTCTCGTTCAGCAGTAACGCTGCCTCCACTGCATTCTCGTCCTCGAATTGGACGTATGCGATTCCCTTGCCGACCCTGGTGGTGTTGTCGCGGATGACACGCACGCTCTCAACTGTTCCACACTTGGCAAAGCAGCGCCACAAACCCTCCTCGACATCTGCGGGCTCTTTGCCGCGTTTGCGCTTCTCGCGCCCATCGTCCTCATTGGCATCTTGGATGTTGGATTCGTCGTCCACGAAGCCCAAATTGCCCACAAATACACATCGCCTGTTGTCCACTTTGGCTGGATGAGCGACTGAGTCTACGCGGAGATGACGGTCGAGCACTACAGTGCCGTTCAGGCTCTTGCAGGCCTCGCGAGCCAGAGAAGGTGTCGAGTAGACGACGTAGGCATTAGTAGACTTTGACGTGGCGTCCATGAGCTCTTTCTTTGCGAACGCAGCTTTCTTCGGAATCGCGGACGCGTAAGGCGTGGAGCGAAAACGGATAGACTCGACTTTGGGCTTCGGACCAGCCTTTACGCTGGACTGCGTGGGGAAGAACGAGGCAAGGTGAACGAGGAGTGCCTTGCGGGCGGGCTTGGAGGAGATGGCAGTCGTGGAGACGTTACCTACGAATACAGTCCGGTTCGCCTTGTCCAGTTCGATATCTTTCGCTTCCTCAGTTTCATGCTTGGGCGGGGCCGCAGTGCCGTCCTGGTCATCATCGGACGCGCTCTCATATTGATCGTCAAAGGGTATGGCCTCCACTGTCAGATCTTCATCCTCGACCTCCACCTCGCTGTCAGGCGCACCTCGCTGCTTGGCGCGCTTTGGAACTCGCCCAGCGGCAAGTCGCTCAGCGTCCTTTTCTTCCTCGCGCACCAGCCGGCTCATATAGACATCCTCGAGCTGCTCCTCAGCATCGCCACGCTTCCGCTTACGCCTGGGCTCTGTGACGTTCTCGACCGTGTCACCCGAGTCCGCGTCCGAGCCAACATCCACGCCTACTTCGGCTGCCGTATCGGCATCATCCAACTCTCCGTCCACTTCGGAGAGGTCTGCGTCGTTATCGGCATCAGATGCAGCGTTATTCGCAGAAGCAGCTCTTCTCTGCACGGAAGGCAGGGCGGTAGCGGGCTTGGCCTTGACAGGCGGTTGCTGTGTAGAGAGTCAGCGTTAGCACACTTATATGTCGGCAGAAAGGGAGTGTGGCACATTTACTCACCTTGACCGCGAAGAGCAACGACAGCGCCGAGTCGGTGCGTTTCTCGTCGGCGAGTAAGCTGAAGCCAGAAGCGACCGACCGTGTGCTTGCATCTTTGCGGGCCGTGGACGGAGCCATTGTCGTGATGCGTCTGGTAGGTGGCTTGGTGGTGGTTGAAGGGAAGAATATCTTGTCAGAAATTCATTAGCCTCGATTCTCTAATACCCCACATGCAAGGTCACTTGGAACTACCGAACCTAGAGTACCCTGACTGAGGAAGGTGCTTTGTAGTTCTAGCAGTAGCAGCAGAACTAAGCAACCAAGCAACCAGCCCTGTCTCGCTTCGAGGTTGTCCCCGCTGAGTGCTCAGGTCCTGAAGCAACTTGACAACGACGACGCCAACGACAGCGACGACGACAACAACACTCTTCGGCCCCTCCCCTCCGCCTCTGTGCCTCTGCTCAGATATTCCGCGATGACAACGCCCGCGCGGCCGGGCAGCAGCCATCACAATCACGCCCATAATTACAACCACAACCACCTCGACGCCTCCGCTAACCCCAACGCGACCACCGCCGCTGCTACTGTTTCTGCTCGCAGTCCCTCATCGCCGACACGATTCGACAACCCTCGCCCATCAATATCGCCGCTCAGTGCCAAAGCTTCGCCCAGCGCAATCCGCGAACATGCAGTACAGCCTGACCCGGCCGCGACGGCGACCTCGCGCAATCATGATGACGACGATGGCTCGAGCATTCTCAGCGAGCCCGAAGACGAGCTAGATGCCCAAGCTCAGCAGAGCCAACCTGACCATGTCCTGGCGACGTCGGAGGAGCTCGCGGCGCATCAGTCGCTGGAGGTAGATTCCGAGGCCGAAACAGAGCGACTTGACCAGACACCTCACAAAAATCGTATACAGATCGGAGAAACTGGTAAAACACCAAGCAAACTGATTCAAGCTGCAACGCTGGAGGATGAGCTGTCCGATCCTCCATCGCCTCTACCCACTGGCCTCGGCGCAACGTCTAGCACGAGCACCACAGACACGCTGGGTAAGTACAACTGTGACAATCTTGAACTATGCCGCATTATAAAGTACTGAATTGTGATCTAGGTAAGAAGCGGAAGCGATCCGATACCGCGGACAGCTCGTTGAGCAGCGCAGACTCAGAACTCGCTGAATCCCCGCGAAAACGAAGCCATAGCGCGGCTCCCACAAACGTGCCCGGAACCACTTTAGCAGACGCAGAAAATACTGCAGTAGAGCCCCAGGATACCGCAGAGGAGTTGGCTGTGGTGTCGGAACTTAAGCAGCCAGAGGTTCCCACGTCGTCTGCCAAGGGCAATGGAAAGGCTAAACGAGGCCCCAAACCAAAAGGCCGAGGGAAAAAGGACGCAAACAAGGATGCAGGAGCTGAGGATCCAGAAACTGTGGCTCAAACAGCCGAGCAGAGCGCAGAAGCGAAAGCAAAAGCCGCAGAAGAAGTGAAGCACAAGCCTGCTGCTGCGATAGCCTTTGAAGAACTGGCCAAGCAGTTTGCTGCCTTCCGCGAGAAGATGATCAACGAAAAGCTAGCTGCAACGAACGCTGAATTAGATCTGCTCAATCAGCCGGACAGCAGACACCCGGAGTATCTACGACAGATCGCTTGCGTCAATGTCCGCAAAGCGAAGCAAGTGAGCGAGGCTCACGCTTTCTACAAGTTCAAGCTGGAAAGCCTTCGCCGCACGACGCTTGGTGAGCGGAGCCAGCTCCACAGTCAGTACTTCCAGCATGCTCGACAGCTGCGGGAAGATGTTATGCAGCAACTCGGCGATGATTGGTACAAGATACAAAATGAACGACGGCAAAACAATCAGCAGGAAGACGAAAGCTACATTTATAAATTTCCCACCAAAAAGAGCGATCAGATCAAGCAGCAGGCGAAATACAACCAAGAAGTGTCCGTGCTCAGCGGCGTTGCGAAGTACATTGGATTTCCCGCTGCGCCGAACATCACTGGCGCCGATCGCGACATGTTGGAAGACGATCTGAAGGCTATGAAGGTAGGGAACCCCTCTGTGATGGCATAGTGAACACAGGCTGACGGGCAAGAAGATATCCAAGCGTACTCAGCAGCCGGCTTCACACTCCCAACCCGTTTACTTTCCAAACAGAGCCACCCTGATTCCGCCACAGAGTGAACGCATTGCTCATGAGCAGTTCATCGAACAGAATCCATGGGCTCGTCCGCAGGGCCCAATGATGAACCACCTCACTCCTAACATAGCTCATACTCCGGATTGGGCAGAGCCAGGTACCGGCACGAAGCAATTTGCCAGAAACCTCGGCATCGCAGTTGGACCTTCTCAGCGTGTGAGTCCACATGCTACACCCCTGCCTCAGCGCCGAGCGCTGTTCGAGCAATCGAGCGCTGGCACTACACATGCCAGCAGCGACCCTACAGACCCTCTTCCGAGCGCAGATCGAGCGAAACAACTTAATTCAGATAAGGACTTGGCATCACCTTTGATTGTGACCAAACACAGGCTGAACGGCGACCAGCTGACTGGGTTTCGCAACATTTCGAACATTTCTGGAGCGAGCACGATTGATGCGCCAGGATCAGCCGAAAAAGAGCCCAGCACAGCTGCTTTTCTGCCAAGTGCGGCGAAAGAGGTCAGCGGAGCTCAGCACGATTTTGACACGACTCCGCTACAGCGACAAGTGGCCGAAGTGAGACGGCAATCTGAGCAGCAGCCCTTCAGAGGCCCCGGTGAAGGCGTGGTGCATGCATCCGGGGAGCGATCGTGACGCTGGGCCATGCGACCGTGAATTGTATAGCAGTAGCATGTTGGTGGTTTATGATGAAGATCGGAAGGACAGGCAGGCAGTCCGTGCCGAAGGGATGACCACATGGCAGACCACGTCGCACTTGCACTCTCCCTCTCCCACTCATAATATTGTTAGAATAGGTAGATACCCAGCGCACAGTGCTCATGAATGACAACGAAGAAGTGCAGTCAGATCCGCAGTCATCGCCATGGAATGAATGTCTCGTTCTCTCTCTCCACAAAATGGCAAACAGCTGTAGGAGGTAGGTATAGGTACCATGGAGGATGGATTGGAGTGGATGGAATCTTGGCTCCTCCTAGCGCCCCTGTGGAGCACCTGCAGTGCGCGAGCTTTTGGTAATACGGTAAAACGTACAGCTGTCTGCATACTCGACAATCCTCCTTTCTTCGCCCGCCCTGTCTTCTTGTCTTCTGTCCTTTCTTCCATTCTTTCCTACTCTTCTCTCTTCTCCTTCTCTTCCTGCACCCACTCTCTTTGCACCCACTGCGGCGCTGCAGTGCTCGCAACGCCGCATGTCTCAAGCACAGCAGGTCCGCCTGCGCGGACCTAAAGACGCCAAACGACCGCAGACGCCGATCACAGACTCCGCCGCGCTGCTCAATGGAAAGACGGCGGAGGAACCATGGGCGGGCGTGACGGGCCAGCTCAAGCACGCGAAGAAGAGCGACTGGGACCACAGCGTTGCCTTTGCCATCATCACACTGTTGGGCTTCCTCACCCGCTTTTGGGGCATCAGCCACCCCGACCAGGTCGTGTTTGACGAAGTCCACTTTGGCAAGGTACGTGGAGCTGGACCTGCTGCGCCCAGGATGATGTGCATGATGTTGCTGCACGCATCGAGGTCATCTACATAGAGCATACTGATCTGGACGCCTAGTTCGCAAGCTACTATCTCCAACGAAGCTACTTCTTCGACGTCCACCCCCCCTTCGGCAAGCTGCTTTTCGCCTTCGCCGGCTGGCTCGTGGGCTACGACGGCAGCTTCCTCTTCGAGAATATCGGCGACTCCTACATCGACAATCACGTCCCCTACGTCGCATACCGCGCAATGCCGGCCCTGATGGGGGCTCTGACGGTCTCAGTCACATATCTGATCATGTGGGAATCCGGGTACAGCCTGCCTGCTTGCATACTCGCGGCTTCGCTTGTGCTGTTCGATAACGCACATGTGGGCCAGACGCGACTCATTCTGTTGGACGCCACCCTGGTGCTGTTCATGGCATTGAGTGTACTGTGCTATATTCGCTTCTACAAATTGCGTCATGCCCCCTTTGGCAGAAAGTGGTGGAAGTGGCTGCTCCTGAGTGGTGTCTGCATGAGCTGCGTGATCAGCACCAAATATGTCGGAGCCTTTACCTTCTTCTCCATTGGCGTGCCAGTGATGATCGACCTCTGGGAGTTGTTAGACGTCAATCGCAAGAGGGGCGCTCTCAGCCTGCCAGATTTTGGCAAACACTTCGCCGCGCGTGTCATTGGACTGGTCGTAGTCCCTTTCCTGATGTACTTGTTCTGGTTCCAAGTCCATTTTGCCATTCTCTCGCGCTCTGGACCGGGCGACGATTTCATGACACCAGAGTTTCAAGAAACTCTTTCTGACAATTTGATGGCGCAGAAGGCTGTGGGAATCGACTACTTTGATGCCATATCCATGCGCCACAAGGACACCAAGGTATATCTCCACTCGCACTTCGACAAGTACCCACTGCGATATGAGGACGGGCGTGTTTCGTCTCAGGGTCAGCAAGTCACTGGCTACCCACACAACGATACGAATAACCTTTGGCAAATTATCCCAGCCGAACCACTTGAGGGCTTAGGACATCACGTCAAGAACAACGACATTGTCCGCCTACGACACCTCGTTACAGACTCCTGGCTCTTGACGCACGATGTTGCTTCACCATATCACCCCACCAACCAAGAATTTACTACAGTCTCACTCGAACAAGCCAATGGCGCGCGTTTCAACGACACTCTATTCGAGATTAGAATTGACAACGGCAAGGCCGGTCAGGAGTTCAAGACACTTTCTTCACACTTCAAGCTCATACATGTGCCCACCAAAGTAGCTATGTGGACTCACACCACACCTCTTCCCGAATGGGCTTACAAGCAGGCCGAAATTAACGGGAATAAGAACGCACTACAGACTTCCAACACATGGTATGTGGAGGATATTCAAGGCATCCCGGCTGACTCTCCTCGCAATGTTCGCGAGGTACGAAAGCCGAAGAGCATGCCTTTCATGAAGAAGTACCTAGAGCTCCAGCGTGCAATGTTCTATCACAATAACGCCTTGACGTCGTCCCACCCGTACGCGTCGCAACCCATCCAGTGGCCTTTCCTCCTCCGTGGTGTCAGCTTCTGGACCGAGTCAACCACGAAGTCGCAGATCTACTTCATGGGCAATCCGATCGGCTGGTGGTTCTCTTCCGCTCTTCTGGCTGTGTTCGCAGGGATCATCTTCGCCGATCAAATATCTGTTCGTCGCGGCGTGGATGCACTCGACACACGTAAGTTAGCAATGCCGATAGCATAGCAACGCTCGGCCTCCATGACTAACCGGCTCACAGGCTCGCGTTCCCGACTGTACAACAGCACAGGATTCTTCTTCCTGTTGTGGGCAGCCCACTATCTCCCCTTTTTCATCATGGGCCGTCAACTCTTCCTCCACCACTATTTACCAGCTCACTTGGCGTCTTGTTTAGTCGCCGGCGCAATTGTAGAGTTCATCTTCAACATTGAGCCCCAAGAGATTCCAAATATTGGCTCTGGCAACCCCATCGTGGACGGCAAAAAGGGCAATAAAGCACAAGCAGCTCAGCGCAGCAAGCCGATTCGTGAGCGCATTGCTGGTCAGACATTGATCGGCACGTGGGCTGCCAGTGGCGTGATCGTCGCGTCGCTCATCTGGAGCTTCTGGTTCTTTAGCCCATTGACGTATGGAACGCCAGGGTTGGAGGTTTCACAGGTTCTTGCAAGGAAGTGGTTGAATTATGACTTTCACTTTGCCAAGTAAAAGGGGCATGGTGTTGAAAGCGCCCAGGACGACAGCGTGGTCGATTGGGTCTGACCATCAAAGGTGGTTTTTGGTAGTTCAGCGGGCGTTGGGACTCGCAGAGACAGCAGGCTAGTTAGCAAGACAGGACGACTGACCAGTGTAACATTACTTTTTTGCCGCTGCTCTGTGCTTCCACTGTCTACTTGGGTGATGTGTAATGGAATATGGACAGATGACAGGACCTGGAAAAGACGCAGACCAAAATGTGGCAAGAGAGCAGATGCATATCTTGTCTGGGCTACCTCCCGATCCATTAATCATATCTAGCTGCTTTTGATGCGTTAGTCGTGTGTCAATTTCTGCTTCTGGTCTCCATAATATGCTCGCTGATTGTCCCCGTGAGACTCGGTGCCGGACCGGAATCTTTCCGTGAAACGTCTGTGTCGTTCACTTGCTGGCCTTCCACTGCATCCATAAAAGGACTGTACGGGGCAGCAATAGCATACTCCCTTCCCCTGTCACCGTGCCCGAACGCGCCCGGCCAACGTCGTTGCTGCTCGTGTAAAGCGTCCAGCGGCTCGCCAGCAATGCCATACTTGGCCCAATTGACATGTGGCATCCGCACTACAGTCTGCGGACCAGGTATCCTGGGGAAGTGCTTCTGGACTTCATGCTCCGACTCCGCCTTGATCTTTGGAGGTGCGAGCTGCGAAGGCTCCGAGTCTGGTGTCTCCGCTGGCAAAGAGTTCTCGCTTTGCGCATCTCGCGTGGCGCCTAAGGTGACCTCGTCGTCCAGGTCATCGTCCTCGATATTGTCCAGGATCGCACGCAAATCGCCCAAGCTAGGCCTCTGTTCACGCAGCCGGCCAGCGGCTAACTCGTCCTTGAACGTCTCTGGTTGGTCGAGGGCGCGCTGCTTGATAGTGACTAGTGTATGGATATCGTGCTGCGCCTTCTTCTTTTGGAACTGCAATGTAGATATAGCTGCACGCAAGGCTATCGCATCGCCAGCGTCGTCGCTTGAGAACGGGAGACTCGGCGGCTGGGGTATGTAGTTCGCCGGAGGTATGCGAGACGCTGCTGGCGGCAGGAGTGAGGGAGCGTCTCTGGGCATGTGAGGGTCATGATGTTCTTCAGGCGATACGAGCGGCGGCGCAGTGCAGGCCGGGAGCACGGGCTGGACCTTGGGCGTGATGGGACTGTAGGCAGGCGCCACAGGCGATGACGACCCGGTGTGCGAGCTGCGCGAGTGGGAGTGGGAATGGGAGTGGGCCTGTGAGTCTGGGTCGTCGCGGTAGTCGGGCGGCAATGCGTGGTATGTGTAGGCGGGGGCAATGGTGGTGTTGCTCGTGATGGTGGTGGCGGTGGTGGTGGTGGTGGTGGTGGAGGGGTTGCTGATGGAGGGAAAGTCGTGGTCGTGTTGCAGTGGCCGTGGCGGCGACTCGTGCATGGCCAGTACAAAGGATGTAATGTCGTTAACAGTGTCGAGGTGGACAAGCGACAAGCCTGGGTAGAACCTGCAAGGTGGGTGGTATGGTATTGCAGTAGCCGGATCTAATCAACACTTTTAGTGGAGGAAGTCTTTTCTCTTTATAACGTCATATAATCAACTCGGGCATAGGTACCCGGGTACCCCTCCTTCCTCTGCTCTTCACCTTACCTCCACGACTGCTGCTCCTCCAGGCAGGGCGTCTCTAAAGTGATGGAAGCTGCCTGATACATATGTACCTTAGGTACCTTGTTGTACCCAGGTGAAGCGTGGTAGGTACCTAAGGTAGTACATAATTAGGTAGGTACATATCGTGAGTATACGGTCAAGTACTTGATGACTCAGAATGGGGTCTGCCCCATCCGGGCTGTCAATCAATGCCTTGCAGCGTTGCAGGCTTGCACTTCTTCTTTTGCTTCTTTTACAAGTTTTCCAGAATAATGCCAATTACCAACAACGTCGCAAATCAACACCGCGAGGAGACATGCATAGCCATCACGTCTGAGAGGAAGTGCTTTCATCCAGGAAACAGCTTTGTGAAGCGCTCCCTTCGACCTTTCGAATGGCAAGTCAGTCACATCAAAGGAACAATTCATGTTCCTAGGCTGGGCAACGAACGGCTCCTTAACGAGGCGGCGGCACTAGCCTACGTTCGCTAACATACGAATATTCCCGTCCCCAAGTTGTACTCCTACTTCGAAGACGATCAAGCCGTCGTTCTAGTTATAGAGTACGTCGACGGCGTCGGTATAAACGAACTCGACGATGCGCAACGAAAGATCGTCAAAGCGGAGCTAGAACAACACCTGGAAACGCTGCAAGGTTTACGGTCCTCGAGAATAGGTACCTAGACCTAGTAGCATCGTTATTTTACCCTATCTATCGAGCAACACTTGCAACCTTAGGAGACGACTGGAGTCTTCAGCAATCCGTTCGTAAGGAATACGTCTTCTACCACAACGACCTCTCGCAACATAACGTTGTAGTAGACCCGGTATTACTGAAGATTTCTGCTATACTTTACTGGGAGTACGCTGGATTCTTTCCTACGTGGTTCGAAAGGCGGTTTTTCGAACGTATTGGACCATTAGTCGCTAAGGACGGTGAAGATATGATTCAACAAGAATCATCGAATTCTTACAGGCTCATGTTGTACGTGTAAGCCTAGCAAGCTGTTGGAACATAGTTGGCTGACCCTTAGTACTGACTGTTTGCAGCGCGATTGACCCGCTATCTCTTGTTTGCAAATGTGATATGATTGTCGCATCTACTATCAAAGATGTTGGACGAGGCCATTTCTGTAGCGATGCTGGCGGAGACTGTGCTCGCGTTCTCGGCAACAAAGGATATGAGGGCGTAGGATAGTAGGATGTTTTACTTTCGTCTTTAGCATTATAGTAGAGTCTGAGAAGATTCGGAAACGCTGATACGCTTGCGTCAGTCGGTAACAAGTCGCGTTGAGTGCGACAAGATCAAATATATCCTATGAGGAACGATTGCAAGCACGTGGTAGGCCTTGGACTTTCTGTGTCCGCTGTCTGTATACTCTCCTCCGCTAGCTGAACGACGTGAGCTTGACATGCTTCCAGTTTGTTTGTCCCCGCCGTGCTTCCTTAAGCTCAAGTATGTACTGTAACCCCAATCGGACACCTCATCGATAGTCCCGTCCTCGCCACCTATATTGCTTGTGTCTACTTCTCAAAGCCAAGGGCAACAACATTTGACGCGTTACTAGCGTGGAGTCGAGAAGGAGCATAAAGTGCTTCCAGCAAGCAGCAGCCAAGAATCACAATCTAGCCAAAGCAAGCAAACCCTCCCGGTTCGCATGACTTGTTATGCTGGTGTGGTTCCAAAATGGGATCTTTGCACATATTCGGCTCGTGAAGCCCAACACTTTATGTACCTACGGTACCTACCCTTACTCTTGCACCAACTACCTACTTGTTTGGCACCCATGGAACAAGACATGCTTCCACCCGACCTACATATGCGACGGGGGCATAAGTACGGTAAAGTACCTACCCTACCTACCCTACCTACCCTACCTACCTATCTACCTATCTACCTAGGTAGCTTATCGCCATACAGATGTAGCTGTCACCGTCTCACTCGAAAAGCCATCAGGCTTCTCGGTGACGAACGACATGCCCCCACCTCCGTTCAGTTGCGAACACTTTGTTCCCCCGCCTCCCTCCTCAACAGGAGGTCTTCTTCTCGTGCATTGCCAAGGGCAAATCTGCCCAGATAACAGCCTACCATCCGAGAAGTCCAAGACCCAGTGTCCTGGCACGATGTTTGGTGCCAACCTGCCGGACGTGCGAAAGAGGGTGGATTTCCTTCCCAAGTCATCATCATCATCATCAATCGTCGTCGTCATCAATCAATCAATCAATCAATCAATCAATCAACTGGCGATTAATGACCCACCACATCTACGAATGGGTTCTCGTATTGTTTGGATTGAATGCTTGCCTCTTTGCCCCTGCCTGCCCTGCAGAAGATCAGCGTGGCTGGGGTGGTGATGAGCAACGATTAATGTGTGATGATTTGCACAAGGGACTAGTCGTCCGTGGAAACTGAGGCGGTCTTGTCACGTCTCGTCTGGTGGACTGATCTCGTCCGCGGGCCAAGGTACATGTACCTCCTATCATACCTTAGGTACCGATGTCGGAATATGAATGGCCTTGGCATATTGCGGCAAAAGTGTCAGTCGCGATGCAAGGTCAACAGTATGTACTAGTAGTGGTGTTCTGTCACTGCTATCAATAGCACATCATCATCGTCGTCGTCGTCGTCGTCGTCGTCGTCATCGTCGTCGTGGTCGCCTTGGAGCACAGATGTTGCGAATTCGTGGATGAGGAGAATATTAAGTGCTTTATGTAGGCTGAGGGCCAGACAGGCCACGGCTGCAGGGAAACCCTTGGAAGTCGTCCGCTGTCGCCAGGGGGTCAGGAAGAGGTGGGCTCCTTGTCCGGGCATGGATACAGGTCATTTCACTTCTCTTTCTCTCTCTCTCCCTATCTCTCTCTCCCGTTGTTCTCCTTGTGCAGCAGAGGAACGAACACACACACACACACAGAGAGAGACAGAGACAGTAGTGATGAATAATCAGAACAATCAGAACAATAGATCATTGTTTCCAAATTTCTGCCTCACTTTCGCACGGATACTCGGACTCTTCGTTTTGTAGTGTAGGACAACGAGTTGTTGAAAATTTGTATCGGAGGCCTTACTGCGGAACCTAGATCCTTTCATTGGCGTCATATCATACTTGTATACAGGCGTTCGCAATGTGATACGCCTGGTCAACCCGGGTTCCCATTTCCTCGTCCTCCTCCTATCGTGAACGCAAAGTCGCTGCTCGGGCCGGCTTGGCTATTGAAACAAACATGAGAGAGATAGCACGGGCGCACCTTTCGATCAAGGGCAGTCATGTCGATGCGAAATGGAAACCAATCAGTCCACTGTCCGGAACAGTCGGGTCATCTGAACCTTCATGTTCCCGCTGTGCTTCGGGAAGTATATGAACATACAACCTAAGGTACATAGGTAAGGTAGGTAAGGTACCTGCCTACCTATCTCACCGTATATACCGTACGCGAGTACTGCAACCGGCTCCGTCCGCCACGACAGGAGGCTCCACCTGGGTGAGACATGTTGTTATTTATTATTACCATGTTCGACTGTCGCGAGATGACGAGCTAGCGACGGAAGTCAAGAAAAAACAGCCACGACGATCCTGTCCCAATGCCATGGCACAGAAAGTCAATTGCGCAACGCGGACACTCGTTTCAGTTCCAGGAGAGGACTGGGGCCGGACTGCACTCCGGTGGCGGTAGCTTGACACTCTGGCAAGTCGGAGGCTCGGAGTCGGAGCCTATCACCGACCAGCCTCCGAGCGAGTGCTAGGAGGTAAAAAGAGGCTCTGGTCTGGTACGACTGATATCGCCGTGCCCCATGGGAAATCCCGCGTGAAGGAGACACCGCCCACGCTCCAGGTGCAGGTGCAATCATATCAGGTGCTGATGGCACTATGTACCTATGATATCGGTACATCGAGGCTCGTGAGCAAAGCCCTCGGCCCTCCCCTCGACCACTGCTGCTTCGCAAGCGTCTGAGCAGGCTGAATAGGGCCATGCCTGAACTGGGCAAAAAGTCCAGGCGGATACGTCCCAACGAGTACGACGAGCAAGATGACAATGTATCTTCCATGGAAGCCCCTTCGTTGCATGTATATAGTTGGGCACTTTTTTTTTGGACAATACCTGCAACCTGCTCCGGGAGTTGATGCCATGCAGGCAGCCCTCGTATACGAGCAGCGTGTTTGTGGTAGGTCTGAAGTTGTCGCGTGCGCAACTGCAAGAGGGTGACCCGGTCCATATGCGGAACGAGTTGACAACATCCGTGGACCAGCGCCCGTGGCCTTGTTGAGTGTTGTCGGAGCTGCAGGAACAACACATGAGGGGGCCTGGCCTGGCTGGCGATGAAGCGTTGCCTGACGCGCAACGTGAGACGCAACTTGCTCGAGCATGGGAAAGCCTCCCTCTCATATTATTATCGCTCCTCCGGCCACAATGGGTAGACGCTTATCAATATGATTCTGGTAATAAGCTCGACTCGACAAGCTTTCGGCGCGCAGCAGCGGTCATGATTCGGGCCGTAGGAAAGCCGGCGTCAACGCTGTCCATTGCTTTGTTCGGCTTGTTGGAAACCTCCCTCCCTACGTTGTACGTTCCAGAGGTATCCCTGGCTGGGAGGTTGGGCCCATCTTCCTGTGCGCGCTCAACAAGTTGTGGCGGAGAAAAAAAAAGACAGGCTTCAGGCCCGAAGATAACGGCGAAAGAAAGAAAAAGAAAGCAAGAAAAAAGTGCCTCATCAAACCCGCACGACAGATGCATCAGGTACACAATAATATCAACAACTACTAACAACAACAACATGAGGGCCACAGCGGAGGAGATGGAGAATCCGAGTACCAGGAATATACTGAGTGTCTTTTTTTGCCCATGCATAGCGAAGTGACACTTGGCGTGAAGATTCTTGGCTTGGTCGTCTAGACTGGGAATGTTGGTACTACAGTGCGATTTGGCCGTGGTACCTTAATTGACAGGAATGGTATGACGAGGTGAGCCGCATCGGGAAGCCAACGCAGGCGGCTCTGGTGACACTGGTCTGCCTCGTATCGAGTCGCATCCAGGAGAAGTGACGGGAGGTAGATTGCTACGAGATCTCCGTTTGCGTGTTGCACATCGCCGACATGATGAGGTTATTTTTGCAGAAACACACCCAACACATACACACACAGACACGTGTTGTAATGCAGCTGTCCGTGATTCATCATAGCATTATCCATGCTGACAACGCTGCCCATCGAAGATGGTGCAAAAGTTTGTTCGTGGAACAGGGCATGCTGGGACAGGTCTCCCGAGCGCCCTATAGCTGAAGCCGGGATGCTCAATATCATGGGAACTTCGGGAAGGTGAGACGGCACCCACAGTGGTACCGACATGTAGGGAGGCAAGGTGGTTACAGTACATGATGGCATGCTGTCGTAATGGATTGGACTGGACTGAACGGGACACTGGTCACAAAATGCATCCAAATCGTCGGAACGATCTGTCAAAGCGACCAGTAATTATTGGCAGAAGATCAGGTCGTGTGTGCGACCTGTAGAGTACATGTACATGTACGGTCATGATGAATAAGGTACCCTCTTGGTATGTAGGTCACCACGTTCGGAATGGCAATCCGCTGATACAGGATTTGCCTGCCGACCGTACAAATCGGGCTCCCGAGCAAATCGAGTCAGCCTAGCGCGACAAGAGTTGTCGGGGGGTGAAAACATGCTATGGTGCGACGTGGCGATCAGGACCTGTCGGTTTGCAAAATGTCACCAGCAATCGCTGGGGCGGAAGGGCGTTCCGGACAATCAATCTTGCATCGGCTCTTTCAATGCGCATGCGAACACCTGCAGCTCCGTATGCAAACGGAACAGCGACACACCATGCACACCAGCAACAAGGCATGTCGCTGGGCCTGCTGGCCAGTGGCCACAGTCGCACCCATCATCACTTCACGGCGGGAGCGAACCGGTTCCCATGCGGCCTCATGTACTCGCGCGCAAGGACCACACTCGGTAAAATAGGTACTCTCTGGCACAGTGGGCACAGGACACTGTGGACACTGTGGACACTGGACAGAGAGACATTGTGATTTCTCTCCAAGACACATCGTATATGGTGAGATTGCCATGGTTCCAGGGTGCGATCAGAGAGCCAGCCAGCCGGACTTGCACCCAAATTCCAATCCCACAACCCAATCCACCCACCACCTAAATCGAGCTTGCTAGCACGTCGGCACTCACTGTTAGCGTTACGCAGGGGCCTGGAGCCTGGAGGGCTGAAGGGCTGAAGTGAAGGGCGGTGGGCCGGCTGCTGATCGTTCTGGCGGCACCGCGTATCCCTCTGGTGAGGCGAGACCACCCAATCCGCAGACAGCCATCCCATCACAGTCGACGATGCTTCCGTGAGGCGCTGGTCGCAGTGCACGATGGATGCTGCAGTATAGGTACAATGTGTACTTCTCTCGTGGTACCTCGGGGGCAGCCAGGCCAGGCTCCCAGCCTGAGCCAGCCAGTCAGCCGGCCAGACGCCCCGTTTGCCGGAAGCTAGCCTGAGTCCCGGTCTAGTGGTAAGCTCGACTAGCATCGAGGGGACATATTCGGCTCTGTCACTCCGCCGGAGCGCTAGAAGCATTCTACCTTTGGTGTAGTGCGTCGCGCCAAAAGTCCGTTGATTCTGACACTGGCTGCTTCGCATCGACCCCCGCAGGGGAGGGGGGGGGGGGATGGCACACCTCAATGATCAGGCCCATGCAGCAATGGTTCCGTGCGCAGCGACAAGCGACCGTAGCAGCAAGCGCAACAGCAACCGCAATAACAACCGCGACAGCAATGGCACGGCGCAGCAAGCGACAGATGGATACGATGGCGGGCGGAGGGACAGGGCAGAGACAGCCGGTTGCCCGTCTTCCCCGAGCGGACGGCAGGTTCAGGCTGTCTGTCGCATCATGGATCGGCTACGCTACATGCTCCCGTGCATACGGACTACTGCAGGTACGCAAAGAAGCAACAGCGCGGACCGTTAGGGAGGTCAGGGATGAGCCCAGCGATCTGCAGTGCCTTAGTCGCAACCGCAGCAGCAGCAGCAGCGAAATAGTCGAAACAGCACGGCGACAGGGAAGCGAGGTCAGGGAAGGGCAGGGAACTAATGTTTCGCGGAAGAGAGTTGCAAACAGCCCAAAACCACCGTGCGTCATGAGACGATGAACGACAATCTCATCCGTCACCCTTTTTTTGCTCTCTTGTATGGATTCTCCCCGGCACCGCGTTCCTTGTCGTTGGTCGACCAGCTCATCAGTTTGCCAGCAGAATTAATTATTAACTTATCTCACACCTTCACTATCCTCTTTTTTTTTTCTTGACCTGCTTCTGCTTCTTCCTCTATAACTGTCCTTCTCGCCTTGCCTTGCCTTGCGTACCTCGCCTTCACTGCTCCCACGCACCAACACACACATACACACACCACACACCACACACACACACACACACGCACACATACACACATACACACACACGCACGCGCGAAACTATTGTCGCCGCCCGTCCAGCGCACTCGCCTCCAGCATCCGCTGCCGAAGAGACCAGCAGCGAGCGCTGTACATCGTTCACGCAGACTCCCACTCCTACGTGTCGCGCGCATCAGAGCGCCAGCATTCCAGCCAGCACACGTTGCTCGCATTCGCTGTGCCCTTGACACACCCTACCTCGTCAGCGAGCCCTCCGTTCACCTTTTCGCGCCTCTTCTGCGCTGCGCTGTTCTGGGTCCGACTGGTCGCTTGTACCACGACTCTACCTCTCCCGGTCCCTTTCTCGCTCCCTTGCGAGCCATGTAAGTCCCTTGTGCCACGCCGCAGTGGATATCCATCTGCGGTATATAAAGTCCAGCCTCTGCCCAACTGTTGCTGACTGCTTCTTGGTGGCCAGACACACCAACTCCATGATTCTCAGGACCACCACCGACGACTTCAACATGGGCCGCGGAGCATACGACACGACAGGGTAAGCTTGCCTGCCTGCTTGATGGCACTTTTCGCTCACCGAACATTGCACTCGCGCCCCTCGCCCTTGCCCTTGCCCTTGCCCTTGCCCTTGCCCTCACCCGCACCCTCGCGCTTGCCATCGCAGCAGCAGTAGCAGCAGCAGCAGTTGCCAGCACACAGCAAGTACAAGCGACTGACTTCTTGTACACAGCACACCCAAGCCAAAGCCACCGCCGCAACCGAAGAGACGATAGCACTCCGCTCGCTCCCGACTCTCTATCTCCCTCCTACCCGTCCTCTCTTTCTCTCTCTCACTCTCTCTCTCTCACACACACACACAATCTCGCTTCCTCTCTTCCTCTCACCCCTTCGCTCCCGCTTGGTCTCCGGAGCCGACTGGCGGAACGGACCTCCCGATGAAACAGCCTCATGGCGAAACAGTCCGTGGCGCTGCGACGGGTGAAGAGCGAGTCGCGCGTTTCGAACTCTCCTTCTTCTTCTGGATTCTACCCAAGCTCCCAATTTACGTTGCAGCTAGCCTGCAGCTGGGAGACCCACCTTCATAATCGACTTTCCAGTAGTGGCCGGCCACATCACCACACTCTACTGCCCAAACTGCCAACAACACCTCTGTTTTCGAATTCGAGCATAATACCCACTTGAGCGTTCCTTGTATTGCCTAGCACTTGTTTTCTGGTCCATGGACTGCCACATCCACATCCGACTCGCGCACTGCACGGTGCCACTACAATAATATCTCCACACACACGCGCGCAAACACACTCACTCACACACAACACCAACACGCACACACAACCACACACACACACACACACCTACACTTCTACACACACGCAGACACACGACACTGCTGCTCACGGATCACTGGAGACTTCACATGGCGTTTGAATAGACGGGTATGAGTGGAAACACTATGGGCGACCGGTCTCTGGTTTAGAGGTTAGTGCGGAGCAATCCGCCATGGACAAAAGAAACTGTATACTATTATCTGCATGGGACAAAGGCGTTGGTGGCAGCTGTTTAGATTCACTCTTGCTACGGAAGAGACTACGAGCAGCGAGCGTGACAGGACAGGAGGCACTGCTTGGCTGTCTGTACACACCTGGGCTTGCTTTTTTTTTGTTTGTTTTTGGATCGGGTGACAACCGACCACGACTACTGTTTCGGACTGGATTTACAACCACGGATGGCCTTGAGCGGGTTTTTTGTAATTGCAACAGATACCCAACACTGCAGCTCTTTTAGTTGATTTAATGCAAAGACTACACTTTGCGTCACACTTTGCACCCATCTGAACGAGGCCGACCTTTTCAGGCCTTTTTGTCTCACTACTGACAGTGCGCCTTGATTGCACAAGCAATCTTTTTTGATGTGAAAATTGGTGTGTGTGTGAGTGTGTGTGTGTGTGAGAGAGAGAGTACAGACATGTCGCACAATTCCCCGAGTCACACCAAGATTTTCGGGAGGAGAGAAAAAAAAACTGTGTTCCACTTTTATTATCCTTTTCACGGTGCAAGGAAGTCGCGGTCTTGTCCCTCCCTCGCACCCTCCGGCTGACACGATGATCTTGCATCAGGTGCATGTAAGGTACAGTACCTACCTCCTAAGGTACTAAGTCACCACTCTGGCGGTGCACATGACAGCTGCCAAAAGTGGATCCATCCGATCGATATTTTTGTGTTACACAGACACAAAGACAAGAGGGTCAGATCTGTCTCGGATCGGTACAGTACAGTGCAGTACAGTACCAGGTACCTACCGATAGATGTACCTGGTGACACCTGGTTTTTTTCTTCTTTCTCCCTCCTCTCTCTCTCTCTCTTTCTCTTTCCCAGATTGGCGACAACAACGTAGTATAGGAGGTATGTATAGTAGTAGTAGCAACGTAATAGGTAGAGTTAGACCCTATACTACCCGGCTTTTGTCTTTCTCTCTCTCTCTCTTATTCATAGAACGACTGTCGCTCTACCTAGCTACCTAGCCTTCGAACAAAAGGGATACTGTACCACTCTCGCCGATTTTGCGGTGAATGGGTGGTAGCTTCATAGGAGTGTGGAAGACCACGGATAATGAATCGGCCCGCTCACCATGGTCGTCATCGTCGTTGTTGTTCTTGTTGTTCTTGTTGTTGTTGTTGTTGTTGGCCTTCTGTACCATTCTGATACTCGGAGGTTTCGCATCGGCAATTGGATAGACCGCATTGACCTCGTACTGGTGGTGGTGGTATCTCTCGCTACTCCTACTACCACTACTACCACCACCACTACTACTCAAATCATCATCATCATCGTAGCCCAAAATCGCCGCGGTGGCGTTTGTGAGACGTTCAAAGGAGGAAGAAGATGCAGAAACATCAAGTACGACTGCTTGGATGCCAGTCGCCTGACATGGATGATGGGTGGCACTGTTGCTGCTGCTGCTGCTGCTGCCTGAGATGGGCACCCGTCGTTCGCGAGGAGTCCGATCGTGGCACCAGAAGGGAACGCTCCCTCGTGTTGTCCCGGTGGGGAAGGTCACTCTCCTGATGGTCATCAAGGCACTGGGGTGTCAGCGTGTCGTAATTTCTTTTTTTTTTCTTCTTTCTGTTCCAGAAGGGGGCAACTACGAACCATTCCAGCTTGGTACCATCCGGCTTCAAGCGACCGCCCTCCTGTGGCTCGGTGTACGAGATGCCCGTATTCGTCTTGGCCAGCCGCTCTCGGACATCTTTGAGAGTGCCAAAGCCATCATCCGATGTCGTCGTCAGGGCATAGTCGACGACTCCAAACGGCTTATCCCACCAGTGGTTTGCTCGGTGCTGGGGATCATCATTGACAAACGCGATCAATTCGAGATATGAGCCATCCGCAAAAAGGATCAATTTGTTCTCCGTCTTGCCATCGGAATGTCGGCCTCCCTCGCTGATGACGAAGTGGTCGGTCAGCCATGTCGGAGGGTGCAGAATGTCCTGATATGGCAGCAGGAGAACGACGTGATCCAATTGGGCTTGACTGGGAGCCATCGTAATGTAATGCGGAGGATCCTCACTGCGAAGACAGAAAATGTGAGGTACTACTGTATTTATCTTCACGCACAGTATGTAGGAGGCGGTGTCAAGTAATGTACAGTATGAGCTGCTGGTGGGGGGATGAGCATTTTACCCGGCTAGCCTGAGGCATGAGTAAGGTATAGAAGCACAAAATGGCCCACAGTCACTTGGACCACGATAAAGTGAGGTCCATGCAACTTCGAAGATGGACTTCGGTACTCTAATCAGTGCAAATTGTGCGCGCGCCTGATTCAAAGGTTCGCTATTCCGCCATCCGTGGCTGCCCAGGCAGCGCATCGAATCAAGTAGTGGCAATTTATTCATTTGAACTATTTCTGTTTTCATGTGTCTGGGGATATCACAGTCGTACACTCGTCGCCTCACAAGGGAGAGAGAGTGTGAGAGGGCCGTGATGGCCAACCGTGCGGTCCGAACACAACGCGCCCAGAGTCGACCGACACATGGTCCCGACGCGGTACAATGCGTCAACGTCTCTGCCACAAGAAAACCTCGACACGCTCAAATCTGCAAATTGACGGGAGTCGATGTCTCAGCGTGGCAGGCCTTGCACATATCGACGGACGGACTTTCACTTGACGTTAGCATGGACGTGTTGTTGCAATGACTTTGTCCCGAGTGACTTACAGCCTGAAGGAGATTCATGCCTTGAACTGTTCGCGTATATGTGGCCCGGTACTGCTCCACCATTTCGTGAATTACAGCGCTCTTGGTGGTGCGGCTCTCGCATATAGCTTTCATCTTGAGTTCCATCTGGAAACAGAGTCAGTGGACCCACGCAGCCGGCATAGTAGTAGATCGAACTCACCTGCTTGCGGAGGAAAGGCTTGGCCATGCTGATTTCGTGACCCATGCTTTCGTAGCCCTCCACCAGCGCGACACCCAGCGTGGTGGGAATGAACTCTTCCACGCCTGCAGTGCTGCCGCCAACTCGACGACTTGCGCCTCCACGACCTGCCCTGCCACGACCACCGCGACCTCTCCCTCTCCCACGACCCCGGCCACGTTCTACAGGCGCCGCACCGTCACTGTCCTCGTCAGATGCAGCGTCTTCAACGTCACGTTGCTGTCGAGCCCGAGGTCTGGTCTGCACGTACTCGCGCTCTTTGATCTTGGCAATATGTTCCGCCATCGTTGCATCTGTGCCAATTCCATTTGTGTCCATCAGTGCGATTAATTCCGGTTCTGTAAGATAGCCAGGTGGAGATGTTTTGCCTTCATGAAGCAGGGCCTCCGTGGGCACGAAGACTTCGCCTTCGCGAAATTCGGGTAAAACTTGACTGCTCGTCCACTTATCGTAAGGGTATACATCCAGGTAATTACGTTCCAGGACAGTCAATCCCGATGCGCTGAAGGTCTCTGGCCCATACGCAATAGTGATTTCGGTCTTGCTGCCTTTGGCGTCATCGCTGCAGCATGCTAGGAATCGTCTGGTGATGAACTCGTAGACCCGCTGTGATTCTGCATCGAGCGCGGATGGGCCTAGAAAATTCACCGGGTGAATGGGGGGATGGGCTTTGTCGTTATGCCGGCCAGCGCGTGGCCACTGAAACCCATTGCTGAGCAGACCTTGTGCATGTTGACTCCATCGTGATTGGTTCTGAGCCTGGTTCTGGATCAATTGCCGCAAATCCATGTTCCGATCGAATTGATCGGTCTCTGTGCGAGGGTAGCTGATGAAGCCTTTCTGATACAGGCTTTCTGCGATGCCCATGACGCGCTGACTGTCCATGCGAAGGAAGCGGCTGCTGCATTTCTGCAGCTCGACAGTCGTCAAAGGCAGCGGTCTCCACTTCGAAGTGGGCATAGTCTGCACCTTCGTCACAGTCGCATGTCTCGCCTGAATGCATTGCTCGTACAAAATGACAGCAATCATGCGATCGAACAGATGCTTGCGGGCCCAATTGAAGCTGACTTTTGCATCTTCCTTCGTATGCGTGACCTTGATCGACCAGAATGTCTCAGGGACGAAGTTTCTCACGCGCATATATCGTTCCACCACGAAGCCGAGAGTGGGAAATTGGCAGCTTCCATAACTGATGATCTTCTTGGCCTCAGCAGCCCCAGGCAGCATGGGTTGCAATGAGATTGTCAATCTGCGTGTGAAGCATGCACCAATCCGTAAGTCAAGTTCGGTGCGAGCATAAACTGCGTTGGCTTGTGCCTCGTCGAGAGCGACAGGGCGTCGAGCTGCATCAATCACATGGTTGCGCTCCACATTCGAGAAACGCGCACGTACGACTTTACCTGCACTGCGGAGTCGCGCGTTGGTCTTGAACGCGCACTCCCGGATCTCTGCACCAATGTGCTCGCCTTCGCGATCACAGTCGGTCCATATGTACAGATAATGAGCAGAGCGAGCCTTGGTTTCGATATTCTTGGCCACGCCTTTCATCTTGTCGGCCACAAAGGTCTCGATAGGGGCATCGAAGAGGGCAGATGGATCTCGAGACCGCCAGTTCTTGTACTCGGCAGAGAAATCCTGCTCCATCAAATGGCCCAGAACGGAAGTCATGGTCACCTCACAGGGTCCCCATCCGGGAAAGGTGAAACCAAACTCGTAATTCTTGACATACTGGTTCCCCGCAATACTGTGCTATGGCAGTCAGCGAGAGTCACGGCTATATCGTCGTGCTGTCCATGAGGCTGTCCGTGCTCACTGTCTGGAATTGTCCGCCGCCGAGATGTGTAGCCACCGCTTTGGCGATGGAAGGCTTTTCAGCCACGCACAGCACCTTCGTCACGACCATGTTGTCGATGAACACCCTCCGTCTTCGTGCGCCTCCGTCTCATGTTCGGTTGTGGGATGGAGTTGATGAAGATGTTGCCGAGTCCAAACAAAAGCTAGGTACGCGTCGAGGCAGACGCGCTCCGAGTGGATCCACTCATGTATGCCTCAGGCAAATACATAGCCGTAAGTTCAGAACGTCAACTACAGCAAAAGCGAAACTTGGAGTGGAGGCTTTCCGCGGGACTGGTTCGACACACTTTTCTCTACACTACATGTACTGATGAAGACGGTCCGAGGCATCTGACAGCGATGGAGGAGGAGGAGGAGGATGATGGTGGTGATGATACACCGACAACATGGTCATGACTACTACATGTAGATATTTTCAGCTGTGGGGGGCCGGTCTACGGCGAACTTTTATACCTTATGATACAAACCACGCATGGGCGTCCAAACAATGTGGAGCCAGTGTGCCACAACTCCTCGCTAGAAAAGAAATCTGGTGGGTATCATGCTGAGTCCTGTCCTGTTGTATGCCCGAAACGCCTGAAATCGTCACGTGCTCATCCACCATCCCCTTTTTGCATTCCGCTAAGAAGGCTTCAATCGCTGCAGAATCGTCGATAGTATCCACTGATCAGTTTTGGTGGCTTGTCGTGGGTCCAACTCGAGACCTGCGAGAAAGCTACCGGTCAGCCGTCCATCGGCCTACGGGCCGCTGCTGGGTGGCCGTCTGGATTCGTGCGTTGTCGCAATATCCAGGGCCTGGTGGAAGACCATCACAAGAACTCACTGCTTTCTTGTGCACTGCGGCGCAACTTGCGATTGTACTGCTTTCGCTTGTCCTCTCCACCCCACTTCAGATCGAAGCTCTCGGGATTAACCATGGCCCGTGGATCGAAATTTGCTGTCTTGTCCTCGATAGCGGCTACTATGGCGTCTAGATGAGAGCCGATTTCGTCCTCCTTGACCGGGAAGTAGCAGAGATGCCCATTGCTTGACACGCGGTGGTGGAAAAGGGGCGTTGCAATCTTCACCCGGGGCTGCGTGGTTGGGAAGTCGGGAGGAATGTATACATCCAGGTTGAAGATACCGCCGCTAACAGAGATTTGTCAGTGACCCTGGCGACGAACCGCAGTAAATCAATACTCACTCAAGGTTGGTCATTGGCTCGCCGAACAATGTCAGGTGCCATACGAATGGATTATTGGGGTTCGGCAAGCTGATCTCCATGCGGCATCCACTGTATGACCCTGCATTCCATTTGTCCTCCATTTGCTTGAACTGGAAAGCAAGTTGTGTAGCCAGCTGTGTCGCCGACATGACTTGTTGGGCGCCAAGACGCTCCCAGGACTGAGCTTCTTGGTCCAGTCGGGCGAGGATGGCGGCCATACGAGTCTTGAGACTTTTGTACTCGAAATGTCCTTCCATGCTATTTGGCGGGTATTCGAATTCCATCCTTTTAAATGCTGTACCATCTGGTTGTGCCTCGCCGAACAGGTCGATGGCTCGAATGTACGCATCGTAATACCACAAAAACCTCCGCTTGACGAGATCGGCGAAGGGATCCCACTGGGCTTGATCCAATGCATTGTATGTCGCCTCAGCATCGTACTCATGGACCGAAGCTGGTGTTGACGAGCCGTTCGTGCCATCGGCAAAGGACGACTTGGCTGGCTCGGGTGACTCGTCCGTTGGACTGAGCTTGACCTTCTTCAGAGCGGGCTCGATCTTATCGGGCTGTATCTGCAGCAAGGCCTCTAAGCGCTGGCACACGGACACTTTCAGCGTCTCGTGCCGAATCTTGGCAATGTACGCAGATGGCTGCGGCTCCTCCTTTTTATTGCTTTCGTACCCGGGCTCATTCTCGTATGGGTTACTCGACATGAGGCTCTGGATGCTGATCAAGACGCTTTCCAAACCCTGCGCTGCGCTCCATTCTTCTCCAGGATTCCCACGCCAGGTGCCCAGAATGGACAGACATACTTTGCCCTCGGCGTAAATGTTGGGGTTGAAGCGGGTTCGACCGCTGTTAGTCGTGAGGCATCGCACAGTGGGAGCCTTGATGGGATACTCCTTGGTGAATTTCATGTCGAATTCGAAGAAGCCAAACTCGTACCTGGACGACGAGTCAGCCACAGCACGCAGTGGATGTAGCCAGAAAAACAGATACTCCCACTCACGGCGTCTCGGGCGGTCCGATGATCAGTGCGCGAACGCTTCGTACGTCGCTATCGCGACAGGACACTGCAATCGACAGGTCGCTGCCTTTCTGCGCCGACGCGATCTCCTTGGCGATCCGGGCAATGGCGCCATTGGTATTCGAGTTCGACATGGCCTCGCACTTCTCGTCGGATGTGGGGGTCGACGCGGTGCTTTGCAGATGTAGGTGCGTGTGTTTCAGCGTGGCTGGGATTTCTGGTGACCGCTCATGGTCAGCCAAAAGCGCCAGTGACTGCTGGTCAGTACCTGAGCACGTGTCGTGGTGGGACAAAGTGAAGGAGAGAGGAGGTCAAGTACCTAAGGTACCTTGAAGGTAGGTACATGTAGGTAAGGTCCCCAGAGATGGAGAGAGCTTGGAGGAGCCAAGCCCAAAGTGGAGATCTTCTGTCGATCGTGATTGCCCTCCTAGGGCCTCACTCACATTCACATGGCACCCATAGAGAGACAGAGAAAGAGAAAGAGAGAGACCACACCCATTCGGATTCATCCACCTCGACCCACTATATGAAGAGCTTACAGTTTGTTCCGCCGTCTCCACTGTCGCCGATATGGTTGTCTTCGCGCTCCTGATCATCAACAAAGCTGGTGCGTACACACACTCCCTCTCTAACAGACAGCCCTGTGCACCGTTTAACACCGCACAGGCGGCCTGGTCTACAATCGCACTTTTGCTCCTGGATTGCAGAAGCTAGACTCCAATGACTACCTCATCTTAGCCGGCACCTTTCATGGCATTCATGCCATCTCGCGCAGCATCAACCCCGCGCCGCCCGCGCCAGCCGTACCAGGAAACAGAAGACCACTCACGACCGGAATTGAGAGTCTGGAGAGCAGTCATTTCAGACTGACTTGCTACCAAAGCCCTACCGGTATCAAGTTTCTGCTCTTTACGAGTCCCGAACAGCCCAATACGGATCTTGTGGTCCGAAGGTGTTACGAGATCTATGGCGACTTCGTCATGAAGAATCCATTTTACAGTATGGAAATGCCGATCCGTGTAGAGAAGTTTGACAAAGCCCTCGGGAGTTATCTGGTCCGACCTTGATCGCACCGCGAGAGGACCTACCTCCCTCCGTACTGGGGCCTTGGAACGACACGCATTTTCACGGGTACATGCGCTCTCTTACCTCCTAGGACGACCGGAGAAACGGCCAAGCACCAAGAGCTCCACATTACCTTAGTAACATCCACATCACCGCCACACCAGCTCCACCCGTAAGGCTGATATTTTTCCTTGCCAAGGCATCCGTCAGCCGGGATCACGCTTGGTATTGACACCACAACCACCTGGAAGCTGTGAGTGGCGAGGCCACACGCAAGATGGTGAAAGGCTTCTCGGAGCGGGCGACGGAAGGGTACTTCGATGTCGTAAGGTAACTTATTAGGAGGCATTTTGAGCAAGGAACAGTGGCAACGGCAGTGATGAATGATGAAAAGTGCCGGAAAGATGTTGTGTTGTTTACCATTTGAGCATCATGTTCCGATAGAACGTCGCAACCAACCCATCTCCACAGTCGCGTCCCTTCCATCACATGTATCCTACATCGTGCACGTAATGCGACCCAATCTCAAGATACACGACCAACTAACAGAAGTCCATACAGCACTCGCAGCAGTCGGCGCAACACTCGCAGCCCTCTTCACACACAAAACAGCAGCACAGCGTCGCGAGACACGCACCCAAGCAACCTCGATCCTTTTTTTGTCGCGGTGGCGCCTGCTGTTGGTAGCCTTGCTGGTACTGCATTGGAGGTGGACCTTGCTGGTAACCACCGTACTGCGGTTGACCGCTATGAAAGAATAGAGTGTTAACATAGGTGATATAATGCGACAAAAGGGTCCCCATCACATCGTTGTGGACTTACTACGATTGTGGAGGGTACTGCGGTTGGCCGTATTGGGGCTGACCTCCGCCTTGATAGTAGCCTTGAGCTGACATTGTGTGTGGTATGTAGGTAGGTAGGTGTAAAGCGGGAGCGCGAGGTTCGTTTGGAGGAGTGTGATGCCTTTCTCGAGCTCGGTCTGGGGTTGCGACGAAGGACGGGAGCTTCTGTTGCTCGCGAGTAGTTTACGTGTCCAGGTTCACTTTTGAGCTTCAAGAAAGAAAAAAGGTGAGAGCTGATTCGAGATTTGCTCGGTGTTGCGCAGGTGGTGGTCGAAATGGTGGGAAAAGTGTGCAGCAGCAAAGGGTAGTAAGATGGTGATGGGCTGTGGCTGAAGTAAGGTATGTGAGTGAAGAAAGCGGGAAGTCGAGAAATGGAGCGCCCAGCCAGTTCTTGAGGTGAGGAACTGCTACCTCCTACAACCTAGTACGATTACGACAACCGCTGAACCTTATGTTCCAGCTTCTTCCAATCTTCAGCTGGCGGAGCTTCGCCACCTTCCAAATGGTGTGGTGGGCTGGCCACTGCCACCACCGGCTGCAGCAGGATCTGATTGGCGCAATTCACGTCGTCTTCTACCACGCCACTTTCACTTGCGCCGTGCTGAGCCACCATCACTCGCTTGCACATAGTATGGAGCTGAGCATCGACATATATCACCCGTCACAGGTACTGCCGTGCTTTCCGAGAGCGCCGAGCACGGTCAAGCTTTTGCCAAAAGGCTTAGCCTTGAGCGATGGAACAAACTTGATTAAAGTGGGGCCAAGCCATCGGCCAACCAATTATTACATGTATACTGAGCAAGTGATTGAAGGGGAGGTACCCGTGGACGGTGCTGTTTTACCTACTGTTGGTGCCTAAGGTACCTAGTGCTGGCGATACCGTACTCGGGAGGACAAGGGTCTGGAGCGAAGGGATGTTGTAATAACTGCCGACGCCTGCTCAAGCCTTCCTTATCTAACAAACGTTGCAGGGACTACAAGAGGTGGCGCGATACGTCCTACAGAGGTATTTGCTGCCCTGCCCAATCTCTTCCCTGTGAGTATAATGTATTCGCTAAACATGCCGTCAACTTTCTGTCCATCGTTCAATCATGTGGGCGAAGGTACGCAAAGATCGCGTGCCTCACTCATCGGAATCAAGCATGCTAAGCACGTCTAGCTCCCTTCTAACTATCCGCTCGAATTCTGTGCGCTGCATTCCAGACGCCTTTGCCAGTCGAAATAGACTCTTCATATCCGTACTTATATGCTGCTTGATCGCAAGTTGTGCTTGGTCGTAGCTCAATTCCATCTCTGCAGCCTTGTCTTCCAATCGATCCACGCTGGAATTCGATGAAGTTGGCGACATCGGTCGAGGCATAGAAAGGGAATTGTGGCTCTGGTGAGGACTTTGCTTGTTCGCGGTGGCGACGGCAGAGTCATGCTGCTCATTATTGGCTTTCCAATCCGCATGTGGTTGAAGGGAGGCATAATAATCGGCAGAGTCGGTGCGATCAGGTGCGTGAATGGCAGCCAGCGCATCGCCATTCAATGTACTCCCCGCTGCTTCGCCATACTCTTCATCCGGGTCGTGTGAGTCCATTGCTGGTTGCACCTCCTCGCCATATCGCGCGTAGTAATCCTCCTCTTCTCGGTTTGAGAACCCTCCTGCGACATTGGCTGCGAACGGAGCTGGAGAGCATTTTGCCGGCGTCCGCGCAGGCGTTTGCCCAGGACTCCTATCATATGCTGCCCAGTAGTCATCGTTCGAATCGTCCCCAATTTGTCTGGCCAAAGTCTCAGTGCGGCCGTCGGGATGCGTTGGTAGCACATGGCCATTTGCAGCCACTTCGCCAGCCTCGGCCGCAGATTCGAGCCATTGTGAACCGTCTTCGGAATCGTCAAGCGTCCGTAGTTCTGCGAGTCTCCATCCTGGCCCAGACAAGCCGTGCTCGTCGTTCTCACACCACACGTAGATGGGCAGCAGGTCAAATTGGTCCACCTCCAGCCGAGCTTGCAACGTCTCTCGATCCAGGGACCTGTACCTGGCAGGCCTGACATCTTCCAGCTCTAGTTCTCCTGATACGGGGTGTGGTTCGAGATTCATCCGCTCCACCGTTTTGAGCAGTTTCGCGCCCAAGCTCGTGTTCCATGACAGCAACGGCAACCAGCCATCAGTGGTATTCCCGGACAGGAAATTCACTCGTTGGCGGAGAATAGGCGCGAGCAGTGGTAACAGTGCGGGGGGAGGTTGCGAGGAGACGAATGTTGTTGGAAGACATGCGAGAAGTGGAGGCAGAAGGTCTCGAGGTTCTGGCGGCGGCGGCACCATGGCCTTTTACTGGTCGAGGAGAAGAGAATGAAGTAGGTTGGCTAGGTCAAGGACGGAAGCAGATGCAGGTGCAGGTGCAGAGAGGATGCGATAGCTGGCAGAACACAACCAGTCTTGCTGGGCGAGGTCGTCAGTCTTGCATGTGATCGAAGAGGCGTTAGCTGCTTGTACACTCACACGAGACAGTGTAACTGGTAGTAGGTACAGGTAGTAGCGACAGGCAGCAATGAGGATACATGTACCTTTCGCTGTCGTAGGAGTAGGAGTGATAAGTAGTAGTATAAGAGTCGTGGTGGAGACCCACTCTGGGGGCGCTCCGGCTCTAACAGTCCAAGCATCGTTGATTCAATCATGGCGCTCTCGTGTCGGAAGTGGTGTGTCGCATCCTTTCGACCGTGCCGGCGGGTGCCAAGACATCCCCGACGAGCTACCACATCTACCTGTAGGTACCTTAGTAAGGTAGGTAAGGTAAGGTAGGAACAATAAGGTACCTTAGGTAAGGTCAAGCCACAGGGCAGCCCAGCCCCCACCCCCACCCACTCCATGTGAGGTTTCCTTTCGCACGAACGTCGGCCGGTCGCGGGGAGTCGCGGGGACATCGGGAGCTTTGAACTCACGAGTCAGGACTGGAGGTCCCACGAGGAGGTAGGAGGTACTCGTAGGAGGTACAGTACCTGTCTGTACCTATAAGGCTGTACCTGACTTCTACCGGTAGGTACATGTAGGTAGGGTAGGGTACCTATAGGAGAGGAGGTAGGTATGTTGTCAGTACACTCTCGTTTCAGCCAAGCATATCCAGATGCAATCGACTGGCTTTGGTGTCGGCCCAGCTCTCGCGGGTTGCAGACGGTTGACTGTAACCTGTAGGCTGTTTGGGAGATAGGTACTTTTCGTGTATCATCAGCTCGACCGCGTCGGAGACTCTCGACTTCTTCTCGCCGAACCACTGTACAGCACCTTCTGCTTGGTGGAACATACATGTATCTTGATAGTCCTGGTACGGTCTATGAAAGAGACCTGTCGTAGTACTACCACCCACTATGTACCCAAGGAATAACTAATGATCAAGATGCATAAACAGGTCATCGTCTGCTGGGTCGTTTCGCGATTTTTGACGGGCCAATCAAAGAGCTGGGAACGTGGAACTTTCGCGTTCCGCATTGAACGGTTAGGTACATTAGCTCTTGCTGCCTACAGGAAGACCCTCGACGACAATATGCTGCTGTCACATTTTCTTTCGCGGCCCATCTTCAACTTCGACTCTTTTCTCCATTCGGATTCACCTCTCTATTGATGCCGTTGCCAATCTTGCGAGCCCGTGGTCGATCGCTCACTCTTCAGGCATTGGATGCCTACACCTACCTACATCTAGCACACACCCACTGCCTGCCGCCTTTCTCCTCGCCCTCGTGAATTCCTCCTGTGGCTCCTCACACCTTCACGCTTCCTCCGTCGCCTGCACCATTGTGCATCCCCCTTTGATCCTTTGCTGAGCCCCCTCGTGCGGGCACCGCTGCGATGAACCACCCTCGACTCGATCCGCTGGACCTGCGCAATGTGTCCACCGACGACTTCGATGACGAACAGTCCACGCAATGCACACAAATGACCCAGGAATTTGTGGATCCGAGACGACTAGGCTTGAATGCCTCGGGTCTGCATGCTGAGGATGTATCGGATGTCATCTGCATCCTCCACCCATCGACACCGGCCGCATACAAGCTCACACGAGAACACTCCCGAGCGAAGCCTCAATTCTGCCTGCAGTACCGAGATCTGCCGGAAGAAGAGCCTCCGGAAGATGTGACATTCATTGTGGATGAAGATGAGGCTGCGAGACGGGGACAAGCTCCTCTGGACCTGGCCTTCCGCTTCTCAAACCGACCTAAACAAGCACAGCTTGGTTTGACATTTGGCCGAAATCCAGAGTCCTGCGATATTGCCATTACGAGGGATACCAACCGACGTATCAGCAATACACACTTCTGTATTCATTTGAACGAGACAGGGGTCCTTATGATTAAAGATCTGAGCACGAATGGAACCATGGTGGATGAGATGCTTCTTAAGGGGAGCACTAGTCATCACCCTCATAGTCGCATGCTCACCCAAGGCTCCGTCATCCAGGTTCTATCACCGTCTCCGGATGAGGTGGTCAAGTTCATTGTCCGCTTCCCTCAACGTGATGAGCACTACCCAGCGTACGAAAACGCCATGCAGAACTATCTGATTCGGCAAGCAGAGGTTATCCGACAATGGCGCATGTCCAAGGGACTACCCGTTGGGCCACCAGACTTCACGCCTAGGCGCCACACAACCTTCACTGCACTAATGCCCAACAACAACCACGGTATGAGGTGGAATGGCGGCAAAGAATATAACGTGGTGGGCACTGTTGGCAAAGGTGCCTTCGCTAGCGTCTATCAGCTCGCCACCAAACGTGATGGCCATCTGTATGCCGCAAAGGAGCTGGAGAAGCGCCGCTTTATGAAGAACGGCATTCTAGACCGTAAGCTTGACAACGAGATGGAGATCATGCAGTCAATCTCTCATCCCAGTGTTGTTGACTACAGGGGATGGCACGAAGAGAAGGACTATTTGTACATCATTATGGAGTATGTTCCTTGCGGTGATCTACAGCAGTATCTTGCACAATATGGCCCTCTGCCTGAGAAGATGGGAAAGCAGATGGCTCATCAAATTCTGGACGCTTTAGATTATCTTCACAAGAAGAACATCACCCACCGCGATATCAAACCAGACAACATTTTACTCTTGACTACAGAGCCGGAAGATTTCCGGGTGAAACTCTCCGACTTTGGACTTTCCAAGGTAATCAACCACAACGACACATTCTTGAAGACCTTCTGTGGTACCTTGCTCTACTGTGCACCCGAAGTGTTTCCACATTACGACTCTCATCCTGCTGCGCAGCGAGGCGTGAAACGGTCGCGGGAGCCTCGAGCTCATCGAAAATTCCACAGCTACAGTCATGCAGTCGACGTTTGGTCTTTTGGAGCGGTGCTTTGGTATACATTGTGCCACAAACCGCCATTCGAGGGAATTGCGGATGCCACTGGTCGCGGCATGTTCGACAACATCATGCACACGCCTTTGGATGCCAGCCCCCTCATCAAGCGTGGCGTGTCAAGCTCTGCTATCGACCTGCTCGTGTCCATGCTCAACACTGATCATTTAGCACGTTTCTCCGCCGAAGACTGTTTGCGCCATCCGTGGTTCGGGCTCGAGAATCCACCACAACGACCATACGAGCTTGCTTTGCATGACATTCAGGAGGAGGATCACGACGCGGTTGCAGGCGCTGAAGAGGATGTCGCTTCCCTAAGTCTGGACGAACGTGCGGCGGCGGCTGCAACTGGATTCAGCCAGTACCAAGACGAAGTCAGCCTTAACGAGTCGGACATGGACTTTTTGGACCCGCGCAAGTCGAAGCGGGTGAAGACCACCAATAACGACAATGCTCATTCAGAGGAGCTAGGTGATTCGAGTTCGGAGTCCATGAAGTCTATTCCGATCGTCGACGATACTCAGCTTGATAGTCAAGCACACGCACAAGCCCGGCCTCCGCCTCAACCAGTGACACTCGGCAGGACTCCGAAGCTGTTCGGTGAGATCAGCCAGACAAATGTGAAGGTTCCGGCCTTCGCTGGGGAGCGACACGCTGTCATGAGCAGCCGTACGGACTCTCAAGCAGATGCACCATCGGGTCAAAGCCAATCCACGCTGCACGGTCAAAGTCTTACTGGCAGTTTACGTGGCACAGAGGCACTGGTTCGGGACATGGATATAGACTCACCATTCCTACCAAGCTCCTTTGACACCACTGATGTTGAGGATGGCGATGTTAGTCCTGCTGATACACCACTTCGGGGGAGCGTTGAAGACGATCATAACGAATTGACCGTTTCAAATGATCAAGAGGAGACTCCAAGACAGGTCCCTTTCAAGCGGGAGATAATCATGCCACTGCTTGCATCCTACTATTACGATCCAGCCGACCCCAGTACACATAATGCGGAGTATGCTTCTCGGGTCAGCGGTCACGATTTCGTCAAGGAGCCCAAGTATTACCCGAAGCGGCCTCTGTCTATGCCAAGCACGCATGCGACGCGCAACACTACTGTCAGGAACGCCACTGAGACAGTACCTTCCACTGAAGCTAGACTCTCTTACTCAGGGTTCTACATGTCTGCTGCTGGGTCTGAAGTTCTTCTATCGGGCGCTGAGTACCCGACGACGAAGAGGGGCGATCCTGTAGGCAGGCTTGTGTCTACTCCAGATTCATTCGCGAACGTGACGATTGAGCTCACGCGACGCAATAACACGTTTGGTCGTGATAGGCATTGCACGACAGTGTACGAGGACAAAGAGGACACGCGCGTGGGAAAGTTTGCGTTTACGATCTTTACCCACGCCACCGGAATTGAGAATATACCCGAGGGCGAGGAACATCTCGATGCTCTGCCAGGCGCATATGTGGGAATACTGACGCACAGTAGCAATGGCGTCAGTATCAATGGCGAGAAACTGCGAAAGAGCGAGGGACCTGGTCGGCAAACGTACGGCAAGCTCCACACCGGCGACGTGATCGAGGTATATCCGCGGCTCAAGAAGCAGAAGGGACTGCATTTCATCGCCGAGATCAACCAAGGAGAGGGCAAGACACGCCGATCGGGTTCGAACAGATTCGTGGTTGAGATGGAATCCCCTTACTCGTCACCCTTTGCACAGACAGGAGATCACGAAGATGAGGTGCCATATTCCAACCAAGCCGCCAGAGGGTAGAATTGGAGGTGCGCGAAGGAAGACGGCATGTGGAGAGGCTTGCTAGCAATGAGGAGGATGAGGCAGGGCATGGCATATGTGTAGGTAGACAGTCTTTTGAAGTTCCCGAAAGAAGGCCCTTTGCCTCGTCTTCTCGTGGTGCAGGAGGGGTAAACATGACCAGACTGTATGAAGATCTATACTCGGTTCCATCACACCCAGCAACGTTCATCATGGTTCATCAAGTCGCCGTGGGGTCAGGTAGGTAGGTCGGGTAGATGTGGGTAGGAAGGTGCCGTTGCTGTAGACCAAGTGAGACGAAGTGGGAGGGAGGCAGGTCCGATCGCGGGCTACCTTAGTTCAGGTCATACCTTAATGTACACAAACAGTTCCGCTTCCCTCGCACAGCCAGCTAGGTATCCCATGCTCTCCGCACCACCACCACCACCACCGACGCCGACGACATCAACATCAACATCAACATTACCATGGCAGACGAGCGGGCAGCGTCACCGCCGGCGGAAGAGCGTGAGCGGATGGACAAGGAGGCGCGAGCGCGGGAGCAGCAGGAACAGAGCCAGCTGCCATACCAATGGGTGCAGACGATCCAGGACCTCGATCTCACGGCGCCTGTTCCGGCGCACGTGAAGGGGCGAGATATGGAAGTCAGCATCACCAAGACCAGCCTCAAGGCGGGCATCAAGGGTCAGGAGCCTCTGATTGAAGTATGCGTCTCTCTCTCTCTCTCTCTCTCTCTGTCTCTCTCCTCTACCACTCAAGTTCTTCCTTCGACGCGACGACTAACGCGGTCTGTGTGTGTGTGTGCGTGTGTGCAGGGCACGTTTCCCCACCCCATCATCGTCGACGAGTCGGCGTGGACGCTCGAGAGCAGCAAAGACGGCAAGGAGCTGTCAATTCACCTCGACAAGGCGAACAAGATGGAGTGGTGGGCGCACGTGGTGACATCGGCGCCCAAGATCGACACGGCCAAGATTGCGCCAGACAACTCGAAGCTGAGCGACCTGGACGGCGAGACGAGGTCGATGGTGGAGAAGATGATGTATGACCAGCGGCAAAAGGAGATGGGGAAGCCTACGAGTGACGAGCAGAAGAAGCTGGAGTTGCTGCAGAAGTTCCAAGCGCAGCATCCCGAGATGGACTTTTCGAATGCGAAGATTAGCTGAGAAGCATAGGTCATGTGACTGACTCTCTCTCTCGAATTTACCTTAATGCAACTACATGTAGCCACTAGGAGGGTAGTGAGGGAGTGAGGTAGCTTATCGAAGTGATCGGGGCGTGGCGTTATCTATTCCCGCTCCCGTACTGGCCTCAGGTTTCGCCTCGTTTCGCGTCGTGTCGTTTTCACCTTCACTCTTTACCTGGTACTCCTGCGCCTGTGCACCTCGCCTTCTTTTTTGTTTGATTTTCTTCCATTTTCTCCGTCTTTTTCCTTCATTCTCTCTCTTTTTCTTCTGCTTCAAGCTCCTCTGCGCGACACCACGCACTTGCACCGACATGTCGACATCTCATGACCTTGGCAGTGTTATTCACCAGGCGCTGTGAGACGCTGCGATACGCGCCACTCCGCCCCGCCGGAGAAATCGCTGACCACCGCCACGCCACGCCCTCGGTCGTCAGGTGACGCGTCCCCATAGTAGATTGTAATTCACTAATCATGCGGCGCGTGGCGCGTGCGGTTGCAGTTGCGGGGCTGCCGGTCAATGCCCGGACCGTGCTCCGGCCTGCTCCTGCTGGAATCACATACACGTACCTCTGGCCCCATCCCGGAACCGGAGTCACATTGACGCACTCGAGACATCTGCAATTGCCCTATGGACCGCAGACTCCTGGCCCGCCCGATGCCGGTCCCGCCGAGAGCAACGACAACAACAACAACAACGACGACGCCGCCTCAAGCAGCCGCTCCCGCTCCCGCTCGGAAAGCTCCAATGGCGCCCGCTTCGACTGGAAAGAGACCGCCTTCAAAATGGCTGAAGCTTCCTTGACCACTTTCGCCTCCGTCGCCGTTCTGGGCGCCGTCGGCTATGGCTATACTCGCTACTACAAGCATATGATTCTGGAGAAGATGGAGAATGCCTTCAACCCTGGAGACCCCGTGCTTGACATTGCCGCCACGGCCAAGCAAGGCTCCGCCACCGGCGGGCACGTCCTTATGGATGAGGATAATCAGCGCGAGCATTGGGTCATTCGTGAAGAACAGGCCCTCATTGATGACATTGTTGCTGGTAGAGTGCGAGGCCAATACCATCTCATTGTTGGTGAAAAGGGAACGGGGAAATCGAGCATGTTGATTGATGCCATGGCCAAAATCGATGGCGAAGGCTGCGCCATGTTCGATGCTCACGCCAATCCAGAGATTTTCCGAATTCGCCTCGGCAAGGCTCTTGACTTTGAATTTCACGAGGACAATATGGGCTCATTCTTCTCGATCCGCGGTCCTCGTGATGCTGGTGCGCTCCTAGATGTAGAGCGAGCGTTCAACAAGCTCGAGAAGGTTGCACTCAAGAGACGGCAGAAAGTGGGGAGACCACTGATTTTGATTTTCAATTCCATGCATCTATTGTAAGCGAACTGACGTTTTTTCTTGACGTCCTACCAAGCTCAGGCTGGCCTCCTCTGTGGCGCTGAGCTCCTTTCTGACACACGTCCGTCCGCATACTCGTAGAATCCTTGCTGACCCTTCGGCAGGCGAGATGACGATGGGGGCAAGGATTTGCTTGAGTTGATACAACAGCGAGCGGAGCAATGGTCAGCTAGTAATCTCGCAACTGTCATATTCAATTCAGGTATGTTGGCCACCCCTTCTGCGAGACATTTCGCTTACTTGTCGTGCAAAGATGACTATTGGATATATGAGAGACTCAAGCAATACGCCACCAGAATGAACGTCATTCGCATCCTCGATCTAGACAAGCAAAAGGCATTAGCAGCACTGCGGAACTATCGCACCAAATACCGCAACGACCACCCGAGTGAGTCGATATTGGAGCAGGTTTATGGTCAGTTACTCACCACTTGCAATGCGTCCCCTATGCTCGTGGCCTCAATGTGCCCCAGCCCATTCCTGGTGACAGGCTTCAAGGCAGACTATTGAGGTGAGGGCCCATTCTTGGAGACATTTGCTTACCTTTAGACACTCACTTTTAGACCTGGTTGGAGGGCGAATGTCGTATCTGTATGATCACCTCCTCGTAGTATCTATTTGTCGCGTTTGCTTACAATCCTACAGGAGTCGATGTGCAAAGTCCGACGATATGGTCAAGACAGCATTCTCCATCTGCCGGTAAGCAAGGTAGAGCGTCGAGAACATCTTCGTTCCTCGCTCCTTTTCTGATCAGCTCACCCGCTACCGGGCGCTGGCCTTTAAGACAGACGCTGCTGAAACAGGTCCGCAAATTCCAGAGATACTTGCTAACCTTTACACCTGCTCCTTTCAGCGCAGAGAAAACCTGGTTCCTCAACCAATGCTGGATCCTTGGGACGGAGATGGATGACGATGTAATGGATCAACAGAAGTTTGCATCTGCTGCCATGGTTCTAGCCAAGGCGATGGTTGATCTGGAAAAACAAATGGAGCACCGATATCATCCCGAGCAAGGGCATATCCTGCCCGAAATCCCCCTACACAAGGCAAGAGAGATCATGACTCGAGCAGACTTCATACAGGTAAGTTGCCCACATGTCTATGTTTTCTCACCACGGTTGACGTTTGTACCAGAGCTACGATGCCATCAACATCTTTGCAATTGACAGCAATGCAAACGTGAGGCCGGACTCGGTGCCCATGATGAACGCCTTTCGTGAGATCTGCGCAGAGGAAGGGTTTGACGACTTTCTACAAGCCACCCTTGACCGCATTGGAGACATTGAGTCGCTTGGACGTACCAGAGAGCTGACTATCAAGGACCTGTGGGAAGGGGGCAAGTACAACATCAAAATGCAATCTGGCGGCATCACTTTCGAATGTGAAAAGCCGGAAGAGGATGAAGAGGGTGAAGCGAAGAACGATGATGGCGATGGTGAGTGAAGGCTGTTCATCGTCGTTGACGAGTACCGGTCCTGTCAAGGCAATGCTGATTGTGCACCTGAAGTGAAGACATATAAAGCAGCTCAGCAGGTGATTACCACAGCCTATCTGAAGTACCAGGAAGAGAAGGAGGGAAAGTAAATCAGAAGTCAGGGACACTCTGACAAGTGTATAACTTATGTATATATACTGGTAGCGCTAGCGCAGCCATCAACAAAAGATAAACTCGACACAACTTTGAACTCCTCCCCATACCCCGCCCTGCCCGTTTGCCTTTTGCCATTTTCGTCCACTGCAGCCTTTTTGCCTCCTTGCCTCTTCTGTAACTTGAATCTTCCCCCTGATTCCCCACAGGTGGAGTTTATCAACACCACACACACACACACATCATCATAGAGTTCTGCTGCTGGGCACGACCTACGTGCTATATGTCCCGTAGGAGCGTATGTAGGTAGATTTTCTATCGCCATGTCATCAGCCATCATTCCCCATCTCTCTCTCTCTCTCACACACACACACAGTGGGAGGACATGTATATATATATATATATATATATATATGTGTGTGTGTGTGTGTATGTACTGATAATATTACTAGTAGACTCGCATGACTCTCTCTCTCTCTCTCTCTCTCTCTCTCTCTCTCTCTCTCTCTCTCTCTCTCTCTCTCTCTCCAATTATATCGCTTTTTTCTTCTTGTTGTTCAAACAACCCCCCTTCTATCGTTCAGGGGCCGAAAAAGCCACAAAGCCAAAAGAAAAGTCCGATGATGATCATCACAATCAATCATCCTTTTCGCGCGCCGCATCCCCACCCCCTCTCTCGTGCGTGCATTTGTTGCGATCATGAAAGGGAAAGGGAAAAGATCTGCACATAAATGCCAATCGGTGCTACATACTTTTCTTGATTCTCTTTGTATTTTTACACTTTGGACACTTTTTACACTTTTGTATGTGTATGTATAGGTATGTATGTGTGTATCTGGGTGTTTCATCTCTCAAAGGCTCTCCTCTTGCCGTGCGACACAAAGTGATTGAAATTTCAATCGAATCGAAATGGATTGGTGAGGTATAATAACTTTTTGTTGTTGTTGTACTGTACAATACCGTACAATACAAGAACGACTTCTTCTTTCTCTTGTTTTTTAATTCCTCGTCATTCTTGCATCTCCTCCATCTCCATCTCCCCCTCTCTCTGAACTTCTTTTCTTATTTCCTCCCCCATTCGACGACAGCGACACGATGAACAAATATGTCTATCCAGACTACTACCACAAGGTCCACGACGACATGGCCGACAGACGCTTCTCCCAGCGCGGCAACAGCAGCATACTCGTGCTGAGACAGCGTGCTCCACGCCGCCTGCTCATTATTCTTGCTGCCGTCGTCACTGCCGTATGTTGGATCTCGGTCCGGGACAGGTCTGCTGCGACATCGACAGGAGCCGCCGTGTTCACGCACGAACGCACCACAGAGCAGGTGGTCGATCATCATCATCATCATCATCATCAACAACAACAACAACAACATCATGATACCATCCCAGGAACTGGGGATTTGCCATGCCGAAACTTGCCCACGGCGAATGACTCGGTCGTCATCTTCAAGACGGGGGGCACCGAGCTCGCGCACAAGCTGCCGGTGCATCTCAACACGTCTCTGCGATGTTTCCCGAACCACATGATCTTCAGCGACTATGAAGAAACGTTTGAGGGTCACCACATCTACGATGCTCTGGAATCGGTGAACCCTGTCACCAAATCGCAACATCCCGACTTCGAGCTCTGGCGAAGACTGCAGGACGGCGGTGGTCGTCGAGCACTTCAGCCACACGAGCTCAGTGGGCAAATCAGTCCCCGGGGCACCAATTTTGGGAAGAATGATAACCCCGGCTGGAGATTGGATAAATGGAAATTCTTGCCCATGGTAAGTCGAGGACCTTGCAAACGCCTTGCTCGATGCCACATCTACGGGGAGGCGACTGCTGACTGTACACCTGCGGTCATTAGGTCAATCGAACGCTATATGAGTGGCCAGACCAAAAGTGGTACATATTCCTAGAAACGGATACATATGTGCACTGGCAGACACTCCTCAACTATCTCGCTGCTTTAGATCACACGAGGCCGTACTATATAGGGGCACCAATGTGGATTGGCGATGTGATGTTCGCTCATGGCGGAACTGGCTACGTAATCTCCAAGCCTGCATTGGAGAGTGTCGTGAGCATGTTCAATGGGCACCAGTCCGAGTGGGAATGGTTCGCAAATGAGTTTTGGGCTGGCGATGGTATTCTAGGGAAGGCCATGAGTGATTCTGGAACCAATTTGACACAAGCGTGGCCGATATTTCAAGGAGATGACATTGGCTCCATCGATTGGACTCGAATCGACGGGTCGCAGAGACTATGGTGTGCGCCGACCGTCTCATATCACCATCTGGTACCGCATGTCGTCGAGGATTTGTGGAGGTGGGAGATGGAATGGCTCGCACAGATCGATGTAGGTAATTCTGAGTGGCTCTTGAGCATCGACTGACTCTTCTCGTAACAGGAACCCGAAGCCGTCCTTCACCACCATGATATGTACAAGATGTATGTCCTCCCACGCACACTTGGTTCGAAATTGGATTGGGACAACTCTTCTCCGGACGACTATGGACCGGTCGAAGACCTTGAGGCTTGTCGCGTAATCTGTGAGGCTCTGGACGTATGTATACAATATTCGTTGAGCACCGAATCCAGGTGTAGGCTCTCTAAGAAACCCCACCTGGGTGAGAGAGTCAAGGGAGTAGAATCTGGCTGGATAGCGGAGAGGATGATACAGTTTGCCGACGATCAACCGCCGTGTCGTAACGGAGGGGAAGAGTGGATAACAGATTGAGCACCAGCTGGAATGTGTGCACCACACCAGGCTTGCACGTGGTAAACTACAGAGATGGAGCTCATCATCATCATCACCATTGGCAAGAATTGCTGCTGCTCGTTAGCAGATGGGTTCGATATGATGGCGAAGAGACGGCCGGGTTCCATGGAGTATGCCATGCGGTAGAAATCACCTCCGAGTCAAAGGGGTAGCGATCTGCCACGACGAGATTGGCCGATCAAATGTTGCATAGTACCAAGACTACTCCTGAACAAGTCTCTGGGTCAGTCGTGTGAGGCAGACAGCGAGAGGGCGATGAAATTCTTGGCTACCAGTCTCAATCGTGGGTGGAATCATTCGCTTACTGGGAAGTTGCACCCGTAAAGGTCTCTACGTTTCCACGGGATCCTGGTAGTAAAAGCAGTGTAGATATATTTCCAATGAGTTGTGGAACAATCGCACTTGATCGGACCTGACAGGATAGACCAGACCGTTCACTGTAAATCGAGTCAGGCATGGCCCTTCATCCGTTCGGTCTCGAGGCTGGCTGTTGTCGTAAGCCGTGCGGAGGTCGTCAGAGGAGCTAGAAACTCCATCGGCCGCCATGTCATCTTCGCCGTCTGCTACCAATAGCACAGCCTCCGGCGCAGGCGTGGGTAGCTGAGTATTGCCATCCTCTACAGTAGACTCAACATCATCGATGCCGGGCCGACTAGGCAAGTCATCCACCATGCTAGGTGTAGCCGTTCAGCCCATGCTCTCCGTCTCTTCCGCACCAGATCTGTCGAGAGCGTTAGGTGCGATCTTTAGCATGTTTGTAGCAAAATGCGCCTGTTTTCGCTCAGTGCCAAATATTTGCTTTTTTGGCTTTGGTCTTGTGCGGACACTGGTCCCGAGCCTTGCAGTCACTCTCTCCAACGCAGCCTTGAGTTCTTGGCGACAAAGAGAGGTCGATTCATGCTGAATTATACTCTTCATGTACTCCAATTCCGACACAATTGCGTCGATCTGACGGTTGTGAATCTTTGCAGCTTGTGATACTGGAGGCGGCCCAGCATATATGCTCAGGGAACTCTTCTCACTCGAGGCTTGCGAAGGGTGGAGTGCGTCGTAGCCTGTGAATCCAGCAGATACAGCGATATCGGCGACATTTATGAGTGCCATGAGAAGTGCATAATCGGTTGCATCCCCGATGTTAAATTGTTGTCCGGATTCCAGAGCTTTCAAGATAGTCTCGAGCCAGTTGCGTTCAGAAGATTCCGCCTTCCTACGTTCGTCCTTGGGCAACAGTACGTCGAGTGCAAGGCGGCGGCGAAGATGATATGAGCGCGTCGTGCGGGCTGGAAGAGATGCGATGAGCCGGCAGTGAAGCTGGATTGGAAGCTCTCTCTCCGAGTCGTCCAGGACTGCCAGCACTCCTGGAACAAGCTTCTCGAATGATGTCTCCGAAAGGGAATCTAGGAGATCTTCGATACATTTCATCAGGGTGGACGACAAGTTGTGATTCTTCCTCACTAAATCATCGAGGTTCATCATGGCCAAGTCCAAGAAAGCCTCGATCGTCTTGATTGGTGCGGCGTCTGGTGCAACATCATCAACAGCGGGCGCACGAGACTGTACGACTCGCAGCACGTACTTGAGCCCGGCGGGAAGACCTCGCCGAACAGGAGCTTTCCAATTGTTCTCGAACAGAGAACGAGTCTTGTACATCGATGACAACGATGCTATCGTATCTGAAAGCGACTCGTTATGGCTGCTCGAGGCTTCCAGAATACCGACGTACGCTTCGCACAACGCGTCGTTTCGCTCATGAAGCAGCTGCTGCGCCATCCAATTCGTGACTGCCATGGGCAATGGAAAGTGCAAGACCATCTCAGCGGCCAGTCCAGAGACACATGCCTGTTCGCGTGATGTGTCTGTGGCATAGAGCTTACTCCATGGCTCATTTGGCAATGAGTTGACTGGGAAGGGCGAATCTTGGAACAGCGGCTCGTCGTCCAAGAAAAAGTAGTAATTGTCAGTCGCGTGCAACGCCTCGACTCTCTGCAACGCCTTCAGCTTCCTGTCACCCTCTTCATCATCGCTGGCCCATTCTAGGGATACGGTTTTGTCAGTATCGATATTCGGTCCGAGTGCTTCCTGCCTTGCGGCTTCCTCTTCGCGTCTCTTTGATTCCTCCACAGCCTGTTGCATGCTGGCAATCTTCACTTGTGACTCCTTCATCTTTTGGTCTTCGCGAGACAATGACGCGAGACTGTACTTGTAGACCCTTTTTTGTGGCGATTTGATCATTGACTGTAGGAGCTCGTTCTGCCTGACGCCGCCGGACGACCTCGTGCTTTTCGGAGCAGGCACTGCCTTGACAGGCTCATGCGAGAGCTTTCGTCTTTTGACGAAGAATGAACTGAGATCTGCCAACTCTTCACCGCTGCTGTCATCCGTCATGTCTGAGTCTGAATTCGCAATAGCTTTTAAGCCATCTTTCACAATGCGCCTGCTATTAGTGGAGGAGCGCAATGCGGTGACTGAATCCGCGCTTGAACGGATGGACGTGGAAAATGAGGAGCAGGACTTGGCTGGCATCGTCGTGGTCGTTGTTCGGGAGTCAGAAGCGTGTGAAGCTATGGGATTCGGCACGCATCCAGCTCTTGTAGGGAGGCTCGGCGTGAGGGCCGTATGCGAAACTGGGCGGGAGGTCGGCACACCAGCGACGAGGCGCGGTCTGGACGACGACTGAGCGGGTTCGCGGTATGGCGAGTCCTTTGTTGGAGTCACATCGGCGGCGCCGTCTATCGGGTTGATGTTGTATCTCGGCGGAGACTGAACAGGGCTGACTCGCTGCGCTGCTAGCCGGGAGGAATTCTCTGGGGTCTTTCCACGTAGGCGTGGGGGGGTGTTGCCGCTGTCGCACACCGAGCTCGACAGAGGAGCAGTGCTCACTGGTGTACCTGCTCTTAATTCCCGTTTCTTCGTCGCGCCCGAGTTGGTTTGCAAGATCGGTGGCGATGGAGAAGACTGCTGCGCACTCCTGCGGCTCCCCGCATCAGACGAAGCAACGACAACCTCCTCATCGCCAACTGGAATGCCATCTGGGTCTGGCCGTCGCTCCCTCGGAAGGGCGGAGCTGGAGAAGAAAGACGTGATTTTCTGGCTGCCCGAGAGCTGTGGTCGGAGGGGCGCCATGAGGACCAGGCGGACAGAATCGGCGTCTGCGCATGTAGAGTGGGCAGTGGCGCGCGGTGAAGTGATGGAGGTTGTGTTGGGGGTTGGGTTGACGCGTCGAGCACCAGAAGACAGAAAGACGGCAATGTAACGCGACGCGCCTGGCCAGCCCAGCCCAGCCAAGAGGCAGACGTGCACGGGATCCGGAGGTGCGTCCGCCGTGACTGAGTTGAAGCCGCATCCTCGTACCTACTAAGGTACCTCCTAGGAGGTAACAACACACACCCAAACACCTCCACGGAACTTCACGCTGCAGCTGGAGGCCAAAACTTTAAATCACAATACGAGAAACATGCGATCACCACAACCGCACCTTTTCACAACGTGCCGAGCTGACCCGTCGCTGGGCTGGCACCACCTCCTACCTCCCCTCCTACCTTACCGTGCAGCGTCTGCTCTCTCGTATACACCACACACTACGAAATGTAGTTATAGTCGATTGGAACAGGAAAAAGAGCCGAAGCCTGAGGCAGGAGATGCATAAAACTGGGCGGAGCTGTTGGTCCCCTTCCATCCCGGTGTTGGGAATGGGGTGGGTCAGGAGGAAAATCATAAAATTCATTGAACGGACACGCCGCACGCGGTCGGGGGCGTCCGGCACTCGACCAATTGTGCATGTGCTGATAATAGTTGCTTATGCCCAAAGGAGAACCCGCCCGAACGCCGTTCTAGGAGTGCAGTAGAGCTAGACCAAGTAGGAGGTAGTATACATGGGTCGAGAGGGGCGGCAGCACCAGCAGTGTAGATGACTGTTATTTACAATGAGCAGGGTATAGAGGGAGTGAGGGTCCAGAGGGAGTGAGGGTCCAGAATCCAGAAGATGCTCATCATGCTCATGGCCATGTCGAATCCGGAGTCTGAGTCTCACAGACCCGCTGAGAGCTCGAGGTACTTACTTTATATAGGTATGTCCCAAAGAAGGTAGTTTGGTAGTACAGGTATGCTGATGATGACCATGGGTCCATGATGACTACGCGCTTGCAGTGCCGCGAGGTCCGACCTACATACAAATGATACAATCCCTGCGCAAGACTTGCCGTGTTACCTATACGACTTCCCCCCCTTGCCATCGTATCGCTTCGTACTTACCGTTCGCCGCCTTCAGGGCTTTCGCGTGGTCGTATTCTTACCTATGAATAAGTAGTAACTGTAGTATACACTAAACAGTCTATTTGAGCGAGATAGGTAGCAAGCTAGGGGTTAGGAGGTACATTATTGCCAGAGCTCTCTGTCGGTATAGAGGCAAATGAAACAGTCGAACTTGTCTACCAACCTCTTACCTCCTACCAGTAACAAGATACAGTATCAGATGAAGTAAATATCGATACCGCACTAGTCCGAAGCTGAGAAGGGAAACTTTTGAGTGCTAGTGAGTAGTGACTGTAGTACTAGTCTGTCACTGGACAGTCACCAGTGTGATGATTGATAATTTGATTGTGTGAGTGGGCGCCTTGAACCTTCGGTCCTTCTGACTCCTTCAGTGTTCATACGGTTTTTCATCTCACTAGGGGTTTAGTCGATAACTGATCACGACTCGCTACAGCCTAGCTCAGTATACGAGCAGGGATGTCCTCCATTCACCTCGCTCAAAGGCACTGTAGGCTGTTAGTCAGCATTGGAGCTCCATGTTCATCATTCACAGACCGAAGGTTTCTGGTGCGCACTGCGCAGGTTTCTTGTTACTTTTTGTCCGTCAATCCGTCATGATCCATCTAGTGGTAGCGTACCGTCCGTCGGGTCCTGTCCTGTTCCCGTCTTGTCCGTACCTCCTACTAGGAGGTAGTCCACTCTGAGGGGGCAAATACCTGAGGCCGTCGGTGTAGGTGCTACCTCCTACCTCCTAGGAGGTCAGGTAGGTGGTAGGTGGTACTTCCTAGGTGGTAGTAGATACCTTACTGCCGCCGCCGCCGCCGCCGCTGCTGACTGATGATGATTATTCGTGCACAGCTCAGCCTCGAGGAGCCTGGATCCTCCGTCTCCGGCTTCCACTTCCACCCTTCTTCTAGGAGGTAGCACTCACTACCTTACTGTTGCTTGTCGCTGCGTGTCCTTTGCCTGCTGCTGCTGCTGCTGCTCCAAACCTCGTTGTCGTCGTCGTCGTCGTCGCCGTCGTCCTCGTCCTCATCCTCGTCCTCATCCCCATCCTCGTCCGCGTCCTCGTCGCCCGCTGCTGCTGTGGTGCCTGTGCATACCAGTAAACCTTGAATCCTCCGAGTCGGCGATCGCCAGCAGCATTGGCGGCCGCCGCAACTTCGAGGACAACCGAACGACCGCGAGACCCGGATCCTCGTGCGAAACACATCATCACCACCCTCGTCAGCATCATCATTTGCATCGTTTGCACCGCGAATCCCACCGCCTTTCCCACACGCACACACACACACACATACACACACATACACACACTACCCTCGTCGTCGCCACGTTGGTTAGGTAGTGCTCCTCATTACCCCCTCCGCGACAGAGTCGGCGGCGCGGCGCGCCATAACGACCGCGTTTCTGAGAGGCCCCCTCCCTCCCATTCCAAGCAGCCACCATTCCGACCTCACTCACCCCCATGCTGGCATCGCGGTGGACACGCTGGACTGTATAGCAGTTGCGAGGAAGGCTGCGAGCCACGATACGATACAATACCATACCATACAATACCGCACGGGCAGGTGCGAATGCTCTAGTAGTACAGTAAGGACAGCAGCACCGCAACACCAGGACCAGGGCCGAAATCACCAAGCAACACGCCCCCATTGCACAGGCGACGCGCTTGCACCGAGCCGCATGAGAACTTCTGTTGCTGTCGCATGTAATACCGGCACGACAAACCTCGCCCCTCACGCTGTGAAGCGTGGTGCAGCTGGCCCACCATGGCCGTCGACTTCGATACACATGCACAGCAGACGCCTTCCGCCCAGCGCGCCGAGCGGGATGGGACCCAGACCTCACAGCCGCTGAACCGCATGCGATGGGCCACGGTGCGGAAATCTGGACGGAAGGGGACGATGAAGCGGAGGAGCATTTTCTCGAGAAACGCCGCGCGACTGAGTGGCAGCCATCGGAATCGAGAGTCCGCCATGACAGACGACATTGACATCAAGGCGGAAGCAATCGCCAGCGATCATCCGCCCGAGGGTCAGACCTCGCGCACCATCTTCGTCAATCAGCCTCTCCCTGACAGCGCGCGAGATGAGGAAGGCCGGCCGCTGCAACAGTTCAAGCGCAACAAAATCCGAACCGCCAAGTACACACCCCTATCTTTCATTCCGAAGAACTTGTGGTTTCAACTGCACAACATCGCCAACGTATACTTCATTTTTATCGTCATCCTGGGCATCTTCTCCATCTTTGGCGTTACGAACCCAGGACTGGCCGCCGTGCCGATTATCGTCATTCTTACCATTACTGCCATCAAGGACGCCATAGAAGATTGGCGGAGAACTGTTCTCGACAACGAGCTGAACAACGCTCCAGTGCATCGACTGGTAGACTGGGACAATGTAAACGTATCGGAAGAGAAGATTGGCGCGTGGCGACTGTTCAAGAAGGCCAATACAAGAGCGATATTGTTCCTCTGGAGATGGTGGAAAGAGAAGAAAGAGAAGAAGGGAAAAGGAGCAGCCGCTCAAGATGCGAAGCTCGACAGTGCGCTCGATTCGGACGAGCGCCGGATGAGTGCATTGACACAGCGTTTGGACAGCATAGATGGATATACAGGCGTGAATGCTGATGGGGATGTCGAGATGACCCCTGTGCCATCCCCGACTCCAGGACAACGGCCACCGAACTACGTGAATGAACACGGGGTCAATGACGAGCCGGGCAGTGGCCATGGCAACATGAAAGATACTCTACTTGTTCCTCAAGTGGGAGAGAATGGCAAGCTGGAGCAGTTGCCGGTACCCAAAAAGTTCCATGGCAGCTTAATCAACCCGAATCGGCCGCGACCCGAAACAGCACGATTTAAGAAGGACTACTGGAAGAACGTGCGAGTTGGCGACTTTGTCCGCCTATATAATGACGAAGAGATTCCTTCAGACATCATCGTCCTGGCAACGAGTGACGCGGACGGAGCGTGTTATATCGAGACCAAAAACTTGGATGGCGAAACCAACCTCAAGGTCCGGACGGCTTTGTACTCTGGGCGTGACATCAAGCGAGCGCGGGACTGTGAGCAAGCAGACTTCATTATCGAGAGTGAGCCTCCACATGCCAACTTGTACGCATATTCTGGCGTGGTGAGGTGGAACCAGTACGATAGACGGAATCCCGAGGCAGAGCCCAAAGAGATGGCAGAGCCAGTGGGCATTAATAATCTGCTTCTGCGAGGCTGCACCGTCCGCAACACGGAATGGGTTCTTGGTGTCGTCGCCTTCACAGGTGAAGACACCAAGATCATGCTCAACTCTGGTATCACGCCTTCGAAGCGTCCCAAGATCATGCGAGACCTCAACTGGAACGTCCTGTACAACTTTGTCATTCTGTTTGTCATGTGTCTGATCGCTGCCATTGTCAACGGTGTCGCGTGGGGCAAAAGTAACAGTTCTCAGAACTACTTTGATTTTGGAAGTTATGGTAGCACCGCAGGTCTGACGGGATTCATCAATTTCTGGGCCGCCGTGATCCTGTTCCAAAACCTGGTACCCATTTCGCTGTACATTTCCTTGGAAATCGTGCGATCTGTGCAGGCATTCTTCATCTACTCCGACACGTTCATGTACTATGAAAAGCTGGACTACCCTTGCACGCCCAAGTCTTGGAACATCTCTGATGACCTGGGGCAGATCGAATACATCTTTTCCGATAAAACTGGCACGCTCACGCAAAACGTCATGGAGTTCAAGAAGTGCACCGTCAACGGTGTGCCTTATGGAGAAGCATACACCGAGGCGCTGGCAGGGATGCAAAAACGGCAGGGTATCAACGTCGAAGAAGTGGCAAAGCATGAAAGAGTGCGCATAGCGGAGGACCGCGTCAAAATGCTTCGTCACATCCGCAATCTGCACGACAACCCCTATCTCCGAGACGACGATCTTACATTTGTCGCGCCCGATTACATCCAAGATCTGGGAGGTGAAAGTGGTCCAGCGCAGAAGGCCGCCACAGAACAGTTCATGCTGGCTCTCGCTCTCTGTCACAGCGTCATAACGGAACGCACGCCTGGTGACCCACCACGAATAGAATTCAAGGCGCAAAGCCCTGACGAAGCCGCTCTGGTGGCCACGGCACGAGATTGCGGATATACCGTGATAGGACGCTCGAACGATGGTATCATCGTCAACGTGCTGGGCGAGGAACGCGAGTACAGCGTGCTCAACGCCCTGGAATTCAACTCCACCAGGAAGCGAATGTCCGCCATCATTCGCATGCCGTCTGGCAAGATCATCCTCTTCTGCAAGGGTGCTGATAGCATCATCTACTCCCGTCTAGCAAAAGGCCAGCAAGCGGAACTTCGCAAATCCACTGCCGAGCATCTTGAGATGTTTGCGCGAGAAGGTCTCCGAACACTGTGCATAGCGCAAAGAGAGCTCGACGAAGACGAGTATCGAGAATGGAATCGTGATCATGAGCTTGCGGCCGCTGCTGTCCAGGACCGGGAGGCCAAACTTGAAGAAGTTGCTGATCGCATCGAACGTGATTTGACGCTCCTCGGCGGCACTGCGATTGAAGACCGTCTTCAGGATGGCGTTCCCGATGCCATTGCGCTTCTCGCGCAAGCCGGAATTAAGCTCTGGGTCTTGACTGGTGACAAGGTGGAGACTGCGATCAACATTGGCTTCTCCTGTAATCTACTCGACAACGAAATGGACCTCATTGTTCTCAAGGTCGACGAAGACGACTTTGCGCAGGCGGAGGAAGATCTTGATAAGCACCTGGGAACGTTCGGGAAGACGGGAAGCGACGAGGAGCTCAAAGCCGCGAAGAAGAATCACGAGCCACCTGCTCCCACGCACGCGTTGGTCATCGATGGCGATACGCTCAAAATTGTCCTGGACGACAGGCTGCGGCAAAAGTTCCTACTGCTTTGCAAAGAATGCAGATCTGTGCTATGTTGTCGTGTCTCGCCTTCGCAGAAGGCTGCTGTGGTTGCTCTGGTCAAGCACACCCTGGAGGTGATGACGCTCTCCATTGGTGACGGAGCCAATGATGTTGCCATGATCCAGGAGGCAGATGTGGGTGTTGGTATCGCAGGAGAAGAAGGACGCCAGGCTGTGATGAGTTCCGACTACGCCATCGGCCAGTTCCGCTACTTGACAAGACTGCTCCTCGTCCACGGTCGCTGGGATTACCGACGCATGGCTGAGTGTGTTGCCAATTTCTTCTACAAGGTAAGATGGGTCATGATCGTGCTGGCCTATATCCTGCTAACCATCCGCTACAGAATATTATCTGGGTATTTGCTCTCTTCTGGTACCAGGTCTACGCCAACTTCGACTGCTCATATACCTTTGATTATTCCTACATCCTTCTGTTCAACCTTGCCTTTACCTCTCTGCCAATCATCTTCCAGGGTATCCTCGACCAAGATGTGGACGACAAGGTATCGCTGGCTGTACCACAGCTGTATCGCCGTGGTATCGAACAAAAGGAATGGACGCAGACCAAGTTTTGGATCTACATGGTCGACGGGTTTTATCAGTCCGTTATCTGCTTCTACTTCACCTACCTGGAATTTGCGCCCGCGACCTTTACGACGGAATCCGGGCGCAACGTCAACGACTACAAGAGACTGGGAGTCTACATCGTCAACCCTATTGTGCTCATTGTCAACGTGTACATTCTGATCAACACATACCGCTGGGACTGGTTCATGTGCCTGATCACCGCCATCTCGATCCTGTTAATCTGGTTCTGGACAGGAGTCTATACCGCATTCACGGCCGGTTTTACCTTTTACAAGGCTGCACCACAAGTCTACGGCGCGTTGTCCTTCTGGGCCGTCGGATTGTTAACCGTAATCATGGCATTGTTACCTCGCTTCGCCGCCAAAGCTTTTCAGAAAATGTATTTCCCATACGATATTGACATCATCCGCGAACAAGTTCGACAAGGAAAATTCGATTACCTGAAGGATGTCAACCCGGAGAGTGTGTCCTCTGCGAAAGTTCCTGCTCACGGCAACCTGAATGGAAGCACGTCAAGCAGCGAGATCAGCAATGCCAAGAAGCAAGAGCGACTAGGCCACCGTCGCAATGGCTCGCCAAACAATGGGCGTCCGACTATGGATGAGGACATGCGACCAATATATCCACCTTCTGAAGCCGGTACCAAAAACCCGCGCAGTCATAACGGGAGCGACGGGACAGATTATACTGGTCATTCCGGCCGCCCCAGTGTTGATCCTTTTGGATCGCATTATCCTCCTGCCTACCCGGGATCTGGCAACGGAGCAATGGGGCCCAATGCTTCGTACAATACAAGCTATGCGCCTGGTCCTGTCACTGCTGGCACGGCGCCTAGTGGGCTGAGTATGATTGAGACTGCTGCAAGTTCGAACTATGACACCCCTGTGTCTGGAGGTGTCACTCCCACGCCAACCTTCTCGAGAACTGATTATGACTTTGGTTCCGACAGGCGTAGCACGGACAGGCCACGACCTTCGTTCGACAGGCTGAGGTCGAGCATGGACAGGACGCGGCCCTCGTTTGAAGCGAGCAACGACTTCACGAGCGCCGCATACTTGACAAGAGTGGAGTCAAGTCAAAGCACCGGTGCCAGGAGTAATCATCGAAGAGGGGAAAGTAAGATGAAGCAGGACATCAGCGATGATCTGCGGTGACGAGAGTGTCAGGCGGTGGCGGGCACGTGAGGAATAAAAAATACACGAATCAGATGGGATGTAAGCCGGGGAGGACCTCCGCTACTGACACACACACCAGTCTCCCTTTTCGCGCGAATTTGAGCCATGCATCTCTCATCTACGGACCATGTACATATACACAAGCGGCAAAAGGTCATTGCAGGCGCTCTCTCCGTTTGGACGATGAAAATAAAGGAATTGATACCACAAAAAGCTGTCGAGCACAAGCATTGGCGCACACTAGGAGTCGAACGGGACGACATTTTTTTCATCGTATTGTTTTCAGTTTAGAGACTTTGAATAGAGCATGAAATCGTATCAATCTGGCAGATCAAACATCTTTGACATGATTGTCTCTTTTGGTCATTTGCATATAACCCATTCTCTATGTGGACGACACAAGGCGCCTTCTACTCGTCATCACCCTCTGGAATCGTGCTCTGTGCCTCAACATCGTCTTCCTCGAACGTAGTGGGCGGCACGTTATACAGCCGAATGGTTGGCTTGTTGGGGTCCTTGACCAGGACATACTTGCCATCGTCTTCCTTCATGACCATGTCCACAAATGTGCGAACAATTGCCCAGCCGTTGTTGAGGTTCAAATTCATCTGGGACGCGAATTCACGTGGCTTGTAGCCGAGGACACCAAGGACAACATGTTCGGTTGTCGACTTGGGGTTGGCACGTGAAACGAATCTGGTTTGTAGCATTAGCATACGGGACGAATCAGATCAGCAGATTGGTACTCACCCAAGTTTCATGAGATCGGCCTTGGCGAGAATGGCCTGCGTCGTCCATCGAGCAAGCTTGCACGAGTTGTTCTTCATTTCCGTTGCAACGACCGCACCACGCTGCGAGGCGAGCTTGCTTCTCCAGTCTAGAGCGCCTCCACTGCCTTGGGCCTTGTTATCGAACTCGTTGAGAGCTTTGATGGTGAGAAACTGATCTTCGCCTGAAATGTTGTTCTTGACCACTGCATCAAGCTCGGTTCGGACAATCAAATGGAGTGGCTCAGCATCTGCTTCGAGTGAAAGATCGAAGCGACGGTATTTGTAGGCCTTGCTGGCGGGCGGGTCAGTCTCCGAAGCGGGGTCGTAGAATGGATGCTCGTGGCTCATGTCGCGCTTCGAGGTCTCTGATTCTTGCACGACCTGCAGGGGGAAGATGTTATTGATGTGCGTGGCTTCGTCTTTGAGTGCACCAGGAGCATTGATATGGTCTTTATTACCCTCACTCAGCTCCAGGGGCGCATCAGCTGCATTCTCGTTGACTGTGACCATATCTAGACTGCTGCCCTCGCGCTTGTCGATGTAGATCTTGTTGCCTTGCTTCAGCATGATGATATCCCAGCTGTAGACGCTGCGAGGAGCGCACATGAGCATAGACAGAATGTTGTCTGCTGCGAAAATTTGCGCCTCGTCCTTGTCGGCCAGCTCCTGGATGACAGGATCGCTCGAAGTGGTGACATTGTAGGCAGCGCGGTCCAGGACGGTGAGTTTCCTCATGCTCGTTGGCGCACCAGGCTGCTTGTCGTAAGCTCTGTCATAGTAGTACAGGAAACCGTAGTCGTCCAAGTCTTCGCCATCTCCAGTGTCAAGATTCAGCTTTTGCAAACGATTGAAATCAATCTCGTCCAGCATGCGCCAGCTATCTTTGGGCTGCACCGACGCCTCTCGGTTCCGCTGCGGCTTGTCCCAGTCTTTCCAGCCGCCACGACGTCCACCGCGACCACCTCTGCCACCTCTCGAGTCATACTGCTGTTGTCCGCCTCGCCCACCGACACGCTGGAAGGTGCCGCGTCCGCCACGCTGGCCAGGAGCGCCACCTCGAGCACCACGCCCGCGTCCAAACACAGCCGAGCCCCTGCCAAAGCCCCTGCCGCGTGTAGTTGGCTGGCTGCGGTCGACCAGAGAGAAGGAGCTCTCCTCGTTGGTGCCCTCGATCTGAAACGCCGTCTGCAGGCCGGTCGCGCCATAGACCTGATCGCGGTATCGATTGTTATACTGCGCGCGACCGCCGCGTCCCTCTCTTTCCTTGCCCTCGGCAGTCCAATCGGCCATGCGACCCAGCTTGTCGCCTTTGCTGAACGGCGCATACGGAATGCCGTTGAGCGTGGTCTCGGTGGTCGTCGGCGGGCCCCAGCTGTCCGATGCAGGGAGCGCCTCAATGGCCTCGAGCAGTCCAGGCGGAAGTCCAGGCATGATGGCGATGGCGATGGCGATGTGGATGTGGATGTGTGAGATTCTGGGTATCCAGGACGGTGGTGGGGTGGTGTTGTGGTGATCTTTTTGTGTGCTTGGCGAAAAGCTTAAGCCGAGTCTGGGCGTTTCATGTGCCGGGTGCGAGACAAAGGTGAAGGCAGTCGCGAGGTGGAGAGAAGCTGAAAGGGGTCCAGGCAAGGAAGGAATCGAAAAAGGGCAGACACAGGCGACGACCTCAGGCACGTACCATGCAGAATTGGGAGCGAGTCCAGAACCTGAGGCAGAAGTGGCGAACGGCGAGGGCGACGGCGAGGGCGATTATTACAGAAAGGGTCGTCGCACGAGGCAGGGACGACCTCGGGGCCTCAGGCAGACAGGGCAGGCACGGGGAAAGGGAGGGAGGAAGGGAGGAACGAAGGAACGCCACTGCCTGCCTGCCTAGCCTGTGCCTGCCTGCTAGCTGGTCATCGCGACTACCTTCACAACGCAGTGAATGAACATGCACCTTCCCCAACTCCCGCCGCTGGTTTTTCGGCTCCTGCCTCCTGGCTCCTGGGTAACCCTGGCCCCAGCCCATGGACAGGCAGGACAGGATGTGAGCACGGGCGGGCTGCACCGCACCGCAGCACTGTATCAGGTAAAGTAGTTAGTCTCGCTCAGCACCGGCGCGGCATTCTCGACTGTCGCTCTCTCCCCTCGCCGTCCTCCCCCTCCCCCTCCTCCTCTCCCTTCTCCTCCTCCTCCTCCTCCTCCTCCTCCACCACCACCGCCGGCCCCGCCTGTGCCGCCGTGGGAGTTGCACTAGCTACATGCTCTGGGGCCCATCCTGTTCTGCTGTGCCGCAATGCCTCGCAACAAACAGCGCCTCTATCTCGCCCTCTATTCGCGCACCGGCATCACGCCTAGCATGCCAGGCAAGGAAGACGCGTACTACTGGGCCCTTCTCATCGGACCCAAGAATGAAAACAAGTCTTCGCAAGGAATCAAGTGCCATGCCAAAACCATAATTACCTTTGACGACAGCATAAAAGGCAAAGAAACCGCCATTATGACGTTCCAATACGAAGAACGAAAAATCTGGTTGACGGCTGTGGACTCGATTCTTGTGCGATTAGTCCTCGCAAAAGTCGTCGAGACTGACCGGTTGTTAGACGTGCTGCGCGGCACGAGAGTCAAGAAGCATGGAGACGCGGGAGGCTGGAATTGTGTCCACTGGACAAGAGACGCTTTGGAGAGGTTGATGGAAGAAGACGGTGTGCTGGGCGCTCGTGTGCTTGATTGGGTGAGTCTGACCGGCACAGCCCACATACGACCAGACTGATGAAACATGACAACATGATAGTGGTCTATGTGCTGACGATTTCTGTAGGACACAGTTCGAGATACTGCCGTATGGGTAAGGTACTGCGCCGAGAATGAGGTCTTGCATCTCGTAGAACTAACATTCGGCAGTATGCGGACGAGAAGACTGCACAACATAGATTTGACGGCAAAGCCATTGGGACTTTTGATAAGACGAAAGTGCCAACATGGGACTTACTAGACGACGTGGAGCTTGAGCCTTGATTGAGCTTTGTTATGAAAAAAGGTTTGGCCGGGCTCGCCAGAAGATTCTGGCTACTCTGAGCCAGGTATGGCCTGAAGTGGATCTGGCGTTGATCGCGGTCCCAGAGCCTATTCGATAATCCTTGCGACCTTTCCAGGATCATGTATCGATGGCAACAACCAAGCCCAGGAACTCCTTTTCAGCTGGCGGGAGGGGAAATGCAGGCCTCTCCATGAAAAGTTTGCTGATTTCTTGCGTGCGGCACATATGAATTGCACCAAGGCTGTGAATGGAAACCAGAACACGAGTGGTCAGATATGTCGAGGTCACTCTCTCACAGCGGCCCTTCCGTAACGACCGTCATGACTCCAGTACGGACTCTGCTGGTCGTTTTCTGCGATCAATCAGAACGAGAGATGTCAATATTTGTATAGAGTGAGACAGAGGAATGGAATGGAACGCATACCTTCAACTCCCGATGGGCAGGGCATTCTTGATCGTAGAACGCATGGTCCTGGTGGTTTTTGAAAATGGACTGCGAAGCTATAGTATAGCCTTCACTTAACGGCGACGATGTGTTCAAGATACGGCGCGAGCTGTTGGATACTATGTACGGTTTGCCGTCCTGTTTACACGCCGTGATTCAGCATAAGAGAACACCAGAGCACACGGAGCACTGGACGTGTGAGCAGCAAGACGGCAGGGGTCTCGCGATTTTGCTGTCATCCATGTGTGGTGAGGTAGCCGCATTCGTACTGCGATTCCCAACGGGAAATGTACGTACCCGAAGCGCAGTACTTCTGAGGATTTCGTATGCCTTCAAAACAGCTTCAATGTCCTCGTCCTTGGCCACTTTGAATAACGTCAATCGCTTAACGAAGTTGTTGTCTCCTCCTGCCCCGGCCTGTGATGATGATGATGATGATGATGATGATGATTCGAGCCTTCTGCTGGCGACATGTACATGTGGCATCTTCCGCATCACCTGTGGCCGCGAGGAGAGGAGTCGACGAGGCTGCATGATCATGATAGCTCACGGTCCTGTGGGTCGGTGGTGGTGATGATTTTATCGCACAAAGTTGCACGAAAGGGAAGGAACAATAGATCGCCTGAAGTCGACGTCGGCGTTGCACTACCCTATTAGCGTTGTGTACCTCAGGTAGGTATGCTCCACTAGGAGGTACGTATAGAGTATTCGGTAACTGCCCGTCAAAGTTCTGAGTAAGATCAGATATCTTAATTGATAGCCGGAGATCAGGCACCAAGGCTGCAAATTTGCTATGTTCGTCCTAGGAGGTACCGTGTTTCCGCGTGAGCGGTGATACTTGGCAACTGCATACATACATGTACCTATCTAGGTCCCGTTGAGTAAGAGACATATAAAGAGCTATCCATGATATCTACGTAAGTCTGGACTGTCTGGTAGCCACATGTTCTGGTGCCAGTAATTTCGAAGTAACTAGCGGTCAGCCTCACTTTCTCTCTGAGAGGCCAGCAAACGACTCTGCCCATCGTCCTTTATGTCCTTGAGCATCTCGCTCTGCAGCTGATGATGATGAGGCGAAGTAATATGTCTTAGCCAGCTCTCGGCGGTCTCAGATATATGGCTGCACTCATCATGAACGCAAAGCCGTTGTCGAATTTCCGAAGTGAGGTTTTCATTTATGCGAAGCAACGTATGATGGCAACCTCTTTGATGGCAGTCAAAAGAGTAGCACTCTGGCTCTTCTTTGCTCGTGTCACACGCTGATCGGAAAACGTCGTCCTGAGTCCAATCGCATCGTCCCTGGCGCCCTGCATACCAATGCTGTAGCCATGGGTTGGTACCATCAGAGCTGGGCGAGAAAGCCAAATGCTGCTTTACCTGATGCAAACGGGCCAGTGCCGAACACTGATCGCAGCGTGGCGCACGCGACTCAATGCCTAGATGACTGGAGAATCTGGCAAGTTCGCTCGCCACTCGAGGTTCTTGTGTGAGCTCCACGTCGATTCTGCGCCATTCGTGCCGCCATCGCCATTCAGGTCGGCCGTCCGGACGGTAGACAACTTCACCCTGAGATGTTCGTTCCCAGGTTGAAGCAGTGTTGGCAAGACTCCCCTGGTGCGTATATGTGATGGGTTGTTCCCGGGCCGGAAGCGTTTCCCAGCCAGTATGAACCTGGCAGTCCTCGCCGATCTCTAACCAGCCATGAATGATCTCCGCACCTGTCATCGACGAAGAAGTGGACGACGCAAAACCGGACACAAAATCTTCGTATTCGTTCTCGACCCGCCTGACTGATCCTGAAGCACTCCGGAAAGACTCACCCGAGAAGCCCTCAGCAGAGGCATTTCTGGAAAAGTCTGTAGGGATGATCGCTCTAAGTGAATTTGCGAATCCTGAAGGGGCATGTTTGCTTCCGAAAGGAGGATGGATGGCTGAGTCGGATGCCAAGTTGGAGAATGCCGTCTGTACGAGAGTCCTGCCAGAGTCGACAATTCTTTGACTTAGGCCAGCATTTGAAGATGCCATTCTCGCCGAACAGTGCAGACTTCAACTACATGTACCATTGGCGAACCTCTTCCAGTACCTGTCTATGTGGCGTTCGGTGCACCGCATCTGGTAGTCCGCAAAGCCAGGTCTGTAATCGAGGGAAGTTCGTCGACGGCGCATCGAGAATTCGATCCTGTGTCCACCGTCGAACCCACTACGGACGTCACGCCAAATCAGCCCGAGTATCCTAGCACTTCCAAGGATTATAGCAAATCGTATGCGTCAAGGCAACGGCCCGTTCCTACCCTGCCGTTCTCAAAAACCGATAGGCAAACCTGCCCGGTACACGGGCAGCGTTGGAAAACCGGGCAGTTACCACACTCGGCACTTAACACCAGATATGGCCCCACTTAGACGAAATATTCTGTATAGGTACCTTAGCAATAGCTAGACGGAGCCATATTACGACAATCATCTGCCGTCAGCGCCCTCTGACGTGGACACGCAATGACACAAGGTCATCGATCTACGGTACTCCGGGCACGGTAGAGGCTGTGTATGTAGGGTGTCGTATGTGTACACGAGATAGTCCCCGTGGCTACAGCAATCGCGAGGGCGGCGAGGGGCATTTTTTGGAGTACCATATTCACCAACCAGCATAATAAGGGACCGCCCATGTTCAAGAACAGGACCGGCAGCGTTCCCCGTACGCATCTGATGCCCTGTATGCATGGCTTTGCATGGAAGACATCGCGAGCGGATGTTGGTCCCTCGGTAGGTTAAGCGCGGGCGTTCGTGATTAAATGGTGATTAGTGATTACAGTATGCACCCCGGGTATATATGCAGGATGCTTGCCGCATGCACCCAGTTCTGACAATCTGACTTTGTGTTTGGGCAGAGGGCGCGAGTCTCAAGCGGCCCCGGGCTCGAAGAAGGCCGCCTGTGATAAAGAAGGCACCCAGCCGACGCTCGAGCTCTAGAAGATGTACCTAGGTATATCCTTCGGAGACACTTCCATTGCTCCCAAGACAAGGAGGCTGTACCTTATTCATTAACACATCAGTAAGTATGGAGAACTTCTAATAGAAACAGCGTGTGGAAGGCAATACGATGCTTCGACAAGTGAGGTGCAGACTGCAGTGTGTATGCACGGGCAATTAAGCAATGTTACCCACACGCCAGCTTGCGAAGCCAAAGTATAATACAAGCATGGCTAACGGGCTCCTCCTGGTAGGTAAGACCTGCATCATATTTGCGGGCGGGCCGATTCTACTGAGCACACGACCGCGCCCATACGCGAAGCGTAAAGTACAGTATGCGCGATGTCAGTTGTGCAGTATACTGTTCTCCTAGACCACGTGGCGAAACGTCACCAGATACTTATCGATCTCCGCAAGCGCATCTTCCACGCAGGCCCTACGCCAACCCTCACGCGCAGCGATCGCTTCAAGAGGGTTCTGGCCGTCTAGGTGCAAGACCAGCCGTGGGAAGAGTTCTTGCATATCTGGATCTCGTAACGAGCTTCTCAGTGCATGAATGAGCATCTTCTGCTGTTCGTCAGGCTCATGAGGATTCGTAATTAATACATGAACGTCGTCTTTCTCGCTGTTGTTTCCAATCTCTGAGGCCTGAGACCCGAGGCTAGTTCTCCGAGTGAGCTTGCTGAGCTGTGCTGCAGTCATTCGTTCGGAGCGAGATCCGACAACTTCATATTCAGCAGGTCCCGTTCGCGGCATTAAGAGATTGTCTCGAGCAGGCTGCGGTCGCTCTGATGTTTCGCTGCTCCTGAGTGTTGGCTGATCAAGAAGAGCTATCGGCAGTCTGAGCCAGCCAAAAGTTCTCAATTGGACGACGAAGTGATGGCGAACGAGATATGACAGGATCTCCATGTATGCATTTCGATGGTCTCTGCTGGGAATCAACAGCCCATACCTTATTGGCTTCCCACTCAAAACTTTGAGCATGTTAAGCAAGGTCGGTAGAGTCGGGAACTGCCTATGGTACTCGCTGATGTGTTTCTGAATATCGTTGATGGGCGCCGTACGGGCCACGACATATGTGTTACGCTGGTGTAGAGGTGAAATCACCTTCGCTTTTCGCCACGTTATCAGATGTGATGCAAGATAAAGAATATCGTCAATAGGCATGCCGATATAGGCGGCATTCTTTTGCAAATTCTTTGTTGGCGTATATTCCCGAATGAATGTTGCCAGGGGAGAGGCGTCAGGATGCGATAACTCGCGGAGAAGATCTTCCTTGCTGTCAAGAAGCAAGATAGCAGACAGAGGATCCAATCTCGTTGCACGCGTCTCTTGGTTCTTGGTGTCGCGCATGCATAAGGACAACTCTATGCCATCCAGTTGGACAACTGCTGCCTCGCCTTGGACGATACGATCAAAAGTCTCGTTCAGGGCCCGAGCCAGCTCACTACTTTTGACCAACTCCAACCAGGACCTCGCGTCAGCTTGCCTCGCCTTCATTCCTAACACCGACAGTTTCTGTTCCGTCACATAGTTTGACACCTTTTGGCAGTAATGTAGGGCTCGGTTCAGCCTCTCAACCACCTCGTGATAAGCTGCGCGGACTTGCGCTTGTGATTGCGGGCTACTTCCACGAAGCACAAATACCACGTGGAACATTGCCATGCTGCCATCTGCGTTCGGATCCGAGCCTGTCGACGAGGCCGTCTGCATGGACGTGCCAAAGCCAGGGTCGGCCGTTGATCCAAAGCTGTCCGCCAATGTCTCACGTCGTTTGCCTGAAAGTTTCGGCGAAGTCGTTGTAGCAATGCTGTCCAGATCCAGGCCGACCATATCTGTGCCATCTTTGCTGGCGGACCTGGCAATCTCGGACGACCAGTCGCCGTTCTCGTGCGCATAGACCGGGTGACCAACAAAGACCAAGCCGTCTAGGTTGATCTCGAATTTCTTGCCGTCGCTCCAACGGCCAGGAGACAGCACTTTCTCGAGACTCTCGACAGAACGACCGAACAGCGTCTGCCCCTTTCGTGCAGCACCTCCGTCGAGGTTCTGTCTAGCTTCATCGGGAACAACTACAGGGACGAACACGCCAGAGGGCTGCTCTCCATCCTCATGCTCGTCCTCGTCGCTGTCGGTGTCAGTGTCAGTGTCAGTGTCAGAGCCCACCGTGCAGCCACGACGCTGCGGGGCATAGTCTGGTTCTTGGGGGCAATGGAAGACCAGACGTGGTCCCGGACGAGTACGAGTGATAAGCAATATGGCGACAAGGCCACTGGCCGGCATCGTCAACCCAGATGTGTAGCATAGAACTGCCGCATGGAGCAGTTGTTGGAGGTATGTCGAGTAGGTACCTGATTCTTGTAACGCATACTGTACTGTCCAGGTACTGGGCGATGTGATTGGACTACTGGACTGGGGCGTCTCCACAATAGCAAAGCTTACATGTACTTACACTATTCTTACTGTCAAGATATCCGAGCGTGGTGGACCGGAGCTCGCTCAACATCATTATCATTACCAGTTTCACCTCTCTGACCTTGTGCGCCTGTACATCAATAACCTACCTAGGTACCTTACAGTACCCTTCCCGCCTTCAGTGACCGCACCGCAGCACGCCTCCATCGCTCTATCGCTCCTGCCCTCCGACCGACCCTCACCGCCGCCGCCATGTCGACCGACAAGCCGCTTCCCTTCATATATCAATTCGCGGCCGGTGCAGTGGCTGGTGTCTCGGAGATTCTAGTCATGTACCCACTGGACGTGGTCAAGACGAGAGTGTAGGCACTGGCTATGGTCCCAAGCTGCACGAGTATGTCTAACGCGAGGTGCGCAGGCAAATCCAAGGTCGGGTGCCTGTGCCAGGCCAGGACTTCTACACTGGCATGGGCGACTGCTTCAAGAAGATTGTGGCCAACGAAGGGTATGTCATTGGCGCTTTTGGAAGGGAGCATGCGTGGAAGATGCGAGAGCAAATGAGACAGCAGTGTTTGTTAAGGATCTGATTTCGTGCAGCTTCTCGCGCCTGTATCGCGGCATCTCAGCGCCCATTCTGATGGAAGCCCCGAAGCGTGCAACCAAGTTCGCGGCCAATGACGAATGGGGCAAGTTCTACAGGAACTTGTTCGGCGTGGCCAAGATGAACCAGTCCTTGTCAATCCTGACTGGCGCATCGGCAGGAGCGACGGAGGCTTTCGTGGTAGTGCCATTCGAGCTCGTGAAGATTCGGCTACAAGGTGAGGAGGCCTCATCTACTCGGTCGCTATTCACGCCATCTCGCTAGCACCAGCATATTGACAATGCAACAGATAGAGCACAAGCCGCCAAGTACAACGGCATGATTGACTGTGTAACGAAAATCATCCGCAACGAGGGCCCGCTTACGCTCTACCAAGGTCTCGAATCTACAATGTGGCGTCATATCCTCTGGAACAGCGGCTACTTTGGCTGTATCTTTCAAGTGCGAGCCCTGCTGCCTGCCAACCCCAGCGGCGATAAATCCATCCAGATGCGTAACGATCTGTTGTCAGGCTCCATCGGAGGCACTGTGGGCACCATTCTCAACACACCTATGGATGTGGTCAAGAGCAGAATTCAGAACAGCACAAAGGTGGTTGGTGGAGTACCAAAGTATAACTGGGCATGGCCAGCGCTGGGCACGGTTGCGAAGGAGGAAGGGTTTGCTGCACTTTACAAGGGCTTTTTGCCGAAGGTGTTGAGACTCGGCCCAGGAGGTGGGATCCTGCTGGTAGTCTTCACAGGCGTAATGGACTTTTTCAGGACTCTGCAATGATGATGCCAAAATAGATGTCGGCGCTTCGGAAATCAGCACCTTCGTCGTATCTATACATATTGACGATTCATTTTGCCGCTGGCGGGCGGAACATTAACTGCAGCGCTCGAGTGGAGCAGACCCGTCGGTATGTACCGATCATAGTTCTATGCGACTTTCCACAGCAAACATGATCCATCTTTACGAGTGAGTAGTGGTGGTGGTGGTTTGCTGTGGTTACCTCTTTCGCACTCCCAATGCATCCATGGTCCCTCGGCAAGAGCGCGCGCTCTCTCTCTCTCTCTCTCTCTCTCTCTTCCCCCCAATGATGTGAAGCCATCACCAAGAAGGTATTAAGTACTCACATAGGTAGTGAAATATCTGACAATTGCTGCTATTTAGCACTCCGCAAATACGAAAGTCTCACGCTGCAACGTACAGTAGCTACCTCCTACGGGAGGAAATGACTTTATATCGAAGCTCTTAGCGCCGTGCCTAATGTGATGGATGCCTTAGTGGATACTGATAAAAAGGCGCTAATGCCTTCGCTTAAGACTACCTAGTCTACTTCCTTCTTGTTCACGGACGGCACAGTATAGATGAGTGAAGCAGGCCGCTGAGCGGGGTCAGTGAAGCTCAATTGGGAAGTGGTCGCTATTTCACATTCAACAATTGGAAGCCAAGTGAGAAGCGAATGATGTGCTGGTTGCTTTAGGTTAACATGAATAGCCATTGTAGTTTAGCTCTGTTTCACGACGAATCACGAGTACATGCTACCCTGAATCAGCGCAGGCACCCCAACGCAATTCGGCCAGGGCGGTTATTACCTTGGCGGTCTATATAGACCAGACCTCTTTCATTCCAATGATTCCATGTGTGCGGCCCGCTTCAAACATGAGATGTCGCCACGAAACTTGACGGTATTGTAGCATGTGGTCTGCTGTACAAGGTGCTGAGGTCTTGTGTGCCTGCGACGTCGTGTGCGTATAATACAGCTGGTCAAGGTGGGAACTGGGAAACATATGTGTGCCAAGAGTAGTGAGTCTCGTATCCGCGGAGGTTCAAATTTCATAGGTGGCCAGAGACAAGGCGGCGCTAGTTCCACTCAGCCGCGCGGTCAGTCGGTGATTGTGCGTGTCCGTAGCCAACTAGCCAACCTCCTCACCGAATCGTCCTCTGCTCAAGTGTCTTCCAAGTTCCCCTTTCCAAGTACGTCACGTCTGGAGTATATTCTTTGACCACCACTCTTTCGCCCCCTTCGCTGGGTCTTCCTCTCATTTTTGCAACATTCTTTTCCTACTACAGCATAACAATCGCTCCCAGACAAGTCTGGACCTAGTGTACAATCGTTTGTATTCCGGTGTGGTTTTCGGGGAGAACGGATAACAGTCACGGGTACATACATTCACCGAGGTTACACAACTATTCTGGACCTTTGCCTGCGAATCAACGGCGCGCCAGCGACGACGAAAGCTTTGGGGGTACGGCACGCCTAGTATTGGAGAAATAGCAACTCCTCGCAGTATTCGCCACGACAGACAGAAGAGGCTCCTGCATTAAGCCATGTCTACAACAGATACAACCACAAGTTCCAACCAAGATAATACATCTGGCCTTAATGGTGCCCTCAGTGGCCTAGGAGATGGAATACACGTTTCGTCCGGCGCGATCGCCGCCATTGTCATCCTCCTTGTCCTGGCCCTGATCGGCTTGATCGTCGCGTGCGCATATGCTTTTGGAGGTTTCAAGCGGTGCTGCTCGTGCTGCGGCCGGAACAATAGTAGAAAGAAGCGTTTGTCTCAGCTCCCTGTGTACAGCGACAGGGGATACTTGGATGAAAGGGACAAACTCCCGGCCTGGAATGCTAGTTTGGCTCGCGGGACAGAGGTGCAAGGCTTATCAAGGATGGCGAGTGTCAAGCAAGGAATATTCGGACGCAAGAGAGCGTCGGACGGGCATTCGATGCTCCTGGATAACAACAGTCCATACAACAGCGCGAGGAATTCTCAACTGACGACACACTCGCAACTGGCGAGCCCAGGTATGGCGACTCCGTATATGATGGAAAGCAGTGAACAAAAATCGAGATTCAGTATATGGAAGGAGCAGCAGCGTTAGTCTGTTTCTGGTCTGTGGCGATCTAATGCATCGTATGGGAGTTCTGGGGGAAATCAATGTACATACTGGGACGGCCATGGAGAAGAATGTGAGGCGCCTACCTACTACCAACGAACATGGGTATAGTACGTGCATTTGTACATAGAGACGACGATAGCCCGCATGTATGCCAACAAGGGGTTCTTCAGCTGACTGTCGAGACACTGCTCGAGGCAGAGATGAGCGGACATACAGAAGCAACATGGCTGGAGCGGCAGTCTAGGTAATGCTGCGCTGCGAAACGCCGGGAAGTACATGTGCATGTAGGACGACGGGAGCTTCTTCCCACCTGAGGTGCCCAGGCAATTCACAAGGAGGCCTGAGCAAGAGACTGACTGCATTCCTCCTGACAATTTGCGTGTCCATCTCTTTGTTGTGTTGAATCCCAAAAGACGGTCCTGGCCTGGTCGAATCCGCCAAGACTGCTGGTGCTGCAAGTAGGTCTCTGGTACCTGTGACCTTCAGCCTGCCTCACCCATTATCACAAGCGCGTCGTTCTCACCAGGTGACAGACCAACTGACTGACCGACCCGCCGAGCTGGCTGCGCTGACGGATCGACGGACTGCTTGCCTGCTTGCTTGCGTGCATGCTTCATTCATCGCCGCTCTGCTACCTTCACCTTTCTCGACCAGCAGATTGCGCTGCCGTGGCGAAGTGCGACCGGCTTCCAGTTCTCTGCCTCTGTCTCTGACGTACCTCCTACACGATTGACTCTCGAGACACACTCGGCCGCGAGCTGTGATACCTTACCGACTTCTTCCCTCACATCACCTACCTTGCGCTCGCCTTTCCCGGTCTGCGCCTACCTACCCGCCCACCTACCTGCTCTCGTCCCACCGCCTCCATCTCCGCCCACAGCGTCTACACCCCTACCATAATTCCGTTTAGCGCCGGAGAAGCAAGGCATAGACCTCGCCCCGCATTGGTATTGCTACGAGCACAAGACGAGCCAGTGAACAACACAGCGCGAGGACACACGCTCTCGCTCAGCCAGCAGACAGCGAGCTTCCCGCGTAGCGAGGTCATAGCGGAAGCCTCTCGGGAAGATGGTGGAAGCTGCAGATGGCGGTAGCCAGCCCACCTGGAAGTTCACACAGTAAGTGCCATTTTCTCCAATGTCACTGCATGGATAGCGCAGGGCTGGGCCTTCCTCGCCCGGCCATGAGATAGAAGACCACGACGCAGCACTACTGTACCATTCGCACGATACACGCCCTCAAGGAAAGCCTCATTGCTATTGCAGCATGTTCTCAGGCATACGTGCATCTCTGCTGGGCGACCGCACCAATTCCCGCCGAGAAGACCAGCAGCAGCAGACGCTCGCCCTTCGCCATCACCCAGATACATCCGTGTCAGTGGTGGATTGCGTTATGGATGATGAGGACGAGGACCACGACTGGGAAAACATTGGCGTTCAGCGACAGCACCATCTCGAGCTCCCTGACCTGGACTCCAGCGACTGCGATTACGATGATCCCCAATACCGAGCTGACCAGAACAACCTTCCCGTGGCCGAACACGTCTGGCGCTTCGCACAGTGTGCCTGTCTTTGCCCGCACACTATATACGCTCATCGTCTCAAACTTTGAGCAGAACTTGTAGACTGACCACATTGTGACAGGTGCTTTGGCGATAAAGGCGATGTTGAGGATATCACAGAAGCCGATATAATCTCAACTGTCGAATTCGATCAAACGGGAAACTACCTCGCTACGGGTGATAAAGGCGGACGAGTAGTTCTGTTCGAGCGAAACGAGACCAAAAAGACATGCGAATATAAGTTCCACACGGAGTTTCAGTCTCATGAACCCGAATTCGACTATCTAAAATCACTGGAGATCGAAGAGAAGATCAACAAGATCAAATGGTGCCGGAGACAGAACGCATCTCATTACTTGCTCTCGACGAATGACAAGACCATCAAGCTCTGGAAAGTGTTTGAAAAATCGCTGAAGGTCGTGGCCGAGAACAACCTGTCGAGTGAGCTCACGCCGGCCGGTACAGGCAACGCGAATGGTGGTGGACCCGTCCGCTATCCAAACAAGGCATACAAGAGCGCTTCGGAGCTCAAGTTCCCGCGCATGACACATCACGACACAGTGGTTGCTGCTGTGCCCCGGAGAGTGTATGCCAATGCACATGCATATCACATTAACAGCATCTCGGTGAACAGCGATGGCGAGACATTCATCAGCTCTGACGACTTACGGATAAACCTATGGAACCTGAACATTCAGGACCAGAGCTTCAACATCGTGGACATCAAGCCCGCTAACATGGAGGAGCTTACGGAGGTGATCACAGCTGCCGAGTTCCACCCGGTGAGCTGCAATTGGTTCATGTACGCCTCCAGCAAAGGTACCATCAAGCTGGCAGATATGCGACAGAGAGCTCTCTGTGATGAACATGCAAAGCGTAAGGTTCATCCTGATCAGAGTTGGGTGTAAGGACTAACGAAGCATCAGAGTTTGAGCAAGAAGAAGATCCTTCATCAAGATCTTTCTTCTCGGAGATCATTTCCAGTATCTCCGATGTGCGTTTCTCCCATGACGGCCGATATATTCTCTCGCGCGACTACTTGACGGTCAAGATTTGGGATGTCAATATGGAGCGACAACCGGTCAAGACTATTCCGATTCATGAGCATCTGCGGCCCAGACTATGTGACACATACGAGAATGACAGCATTTTTGACAAGTTCGAGGTCGTGTTCTCGGGCGATGCCAAGAACGTCATGACGGGATCCTACAACAACAACTTCATGATCTACCCATCAGAAGAAGGCAAGGACACTGAAGTCGTGCTGCAGGCTGACAAGAGTGCGTTCAAGGCGAAGAAGGTCGGCATTCCAACGCCAATGAACAATGGTGGGGCGGGCGCAAAGGATGGCAAGAAGGGGTCTCGAGCGAGCAGTCCTGTGGGCGGAGCGCAGAGAATGCGAAAGGAAACAGACGCGGATCAGATTGACTTCAACAAGAAGATCCTGCACATGTCCTGGCATCCACAGGAAGACAGCATCGCTATTGCGGCGACGAACAATGTGAGTATATGGCAATTCTCCTAGCAGTGCCCAGGTTTGTTGCTGACCCAATTGCAGCTGTTCGTCTTCTCGGCTTTGTAGACCGCGTGGTGCGGGACTGGCGCAGAGGCTGCGATAGTGTGATGATGCGAGATTGCGAGCGGATTAAGGGATTGAGTGTCTGAGATTGAGCGCAACTACAGGCCACGTGGTCGCTACTTGACAGGCGGATGCTTCGGTAACAGGCAGGCTTGAGAAGGGCGGCGAAGGGAGTTCGCCGGAGCATAGGATGGATGGCCCGACGGACAGAGACAGCACAGCAAAGCAAATCAACGAAGACGTACCTTAGAAAGCAAGTCGTATATGCGCACGTGACACGCACCGAAAGATGATGTAAGCAGTTTTGGCTTGCACTTGAGCGGTTTCCAGAGTTAGGTAAGCTGATGGTAGACCCGCCATCGCCATCGCCACGACGATGATGAACAACCACCTGACTTGAACGCCACCTTCCATGTCCGAATACTGGAAGTCTACGCCGTCATACTGGTGCAAGTTTTGCTCGCGCTATGTACGCGACACGGCCGTCGAGCGCAAGAGCCACGAAAGCTCCGCACAACATCAGAACAACATCCAGCGGAGTTTGCGAGAACTGCACAAAGGCAAAGAGCGCGAGGAACGGGACAAGCAGCGCGCTAAAGATGAAGTTCGGCGTTTGAATGGACTTGTTGGCGGGCAGACGACTGCAAGAACGCCGCCGCCGCCGGTGAGCGCGTCGCCCGATGTCGCGCGAACCAGCAAGCTTGCGCCGTCCACGACGGCGGCGACGACCGCGCAGCAAAGGATAGCACATGCTGAGCAGCTGGCGGCCATGGGGGTGGAGCTGCCTGAAGATCTCAAAAAGGCAATTACGGGGGTCGGCTCGTTCGAGCTCGTGGCCGCGCAGGAAGTAGACGCGACACCCACTGATGCTGTGACTGTGCACCGCTCGCTTGCAGATATCCTCGCCCAAGAACGGCAGGAACAGAGCGGCATCAAGGCGGAAACAGTAGAGGGGGAGCACGTCGGCGAGAAGTCGCAGAGCGCCGGCGTGAAGCACAAAGCCGACGACGGCGACGACGATGAGCATGACCCGCGGGACGAAGACGCAGCACCGAAGCGCCGCAAAGTTTGGGGAAGCGCCACCAAGGCATACCCCGGCAAGGCGGAAGAAGTCGATGTTGGAGATTTGGACGCGTTGCTAGGTCGAGTGAAGCCAACCGTCGGAAAGGTAGAAGATGGCGATGAGGTCAAGCAGGAAGAGGGACTGCCGGGGAAATCTCTCAGCGAAGTCCCAGACCTCATTGGGAATGCAACAGTGGCAACGACAGAGACAGAAGCTCCTGCAACGTCCACGGTGATGTTCAAGAAGAGGAAGGGCAAGAAGTAAGTGCTTCTGGAACCAGGAGGCGAGTCGTCTTGTTCCGATATCCGCAACATGCATGAGTACTCGGTCAGGATCTGCCGGAAGCGCTCCATTCTGGATCAGATGAATCCAGCATTTCTACCTGCTGCGTCCATGTGCTCAGGAAGGTACTTGGAGCTTGAGGTACCTACTACTGGTCGGTATTGCTACTGCGCACACTGAATGGGTAGCATGCACATCTATTCACTCCGTCGCCGCCAAAAGTGCAAGCCGCTCAGCGCGCTCAGCGGGTAGAGCGAGCCGGAGTCCAAATTACGCGACCGCGGAGAGGCACGTGGAGCCCAGGCTTCCCAGACAACCGCGCTAGCAGATGACTGATGTTCATCAACGGCAAACACGTCAAGTGCATGTGGCGTATCCCGACTGTGAAGCCGTTTCACGTCTCGCATCCCGTAAGATGGGATGGCCAGTCTTCGCCTGAGCTCAAGATTCGATGCCAGCGCATGCTCAAGGCACTCGAAGGATGCCGACTACATGTACTTTAAGATGCGATGGCTGACCTTACTCATGCCTCGCTCCAGAGAGTCCAGACGAACTCGAAGAGCTGATTACTAACAAGGTACAGGTTCACATGGATGTTTACGTGTATCTATTTTGGGCTTGACTTGTCATATCATTGCGTCACGGCTGCGGGTAGGGCAGGTCACCGTACCTATGAGGCTATGAGGTAGTGTACGTACCTAGGGTTCTTTGCGAAATGTACTATTTTTGAGTATTTTCAGGGCGACCAGGTACATACAGGTAACGTTCGTGGTATGCTGCACCGAAACGCGCCACTCCCGCCTACTTTTCTTACATCATAGTTCATGATCATCCAGTTAGCTGACCTACTTTTTCCCTACCCAGCATTACCTTATTGTATACGGACTGGGTCAAGTACGAGTCGCACCTGAGAATAAATGTCTTGGCAACATCTTACTCGTATCGTGCGACGTGGACAGATCACCCGCTACGCATAATCCCAGCTTCCGCCGATGATTATCCTAGATGGTGGAAGACGCGGCGGCGCATCCAGAATATATATAAGGTCCTCTTGTGTACCCTACGTTAACTTTCGACATCTTACTCAAACAGCCTCAACAGCCCAGCAATACCTTCACAACCCTCCACAAGCCTCCTCAACCCTCCACAACCATCCACAACACTCACCGCGTGCCCAACAACATCCACGAATCCACCATAGCCATCAACAAGATGTACGGCGCACTTACACTCGCACTCGCTGCTCTCGGCGCTGCCGCCCCAGCTTCCTTGGCATTGGAGGCAAGACAAGCGGGTACCTCGGAGCCCCTTCGTTTCCAGGGCCTTGCGCTTGCTCAGGGTACCCCGATCGACTCGCAGACCCTCAACGCCAATGACGGAAAGTTTTCCATTGGAAGGGCGACGACAACTAGCGGTCCGGAGGCAGGCTCGGGCGTCGATCCCAGCAAATTCAATACCGACCAGACCATCTTCGCGTACCTCAATGGCCTCAGCAAGCTGTCGCTTTCTTCGACCGCTTTCCCGGGTGGTCAGCAGGTCTACGTGACTGCGGGCGACGAATCCATTGGACAATTGGCTGGTCAACTGAAGGTAAGTGATCCCTGGGGATGTTGGCGAGTCGTTTGGAAGTGGAGAGAGCAGTTCCTATACTAATCCGTCCATCACAGTTCGTGCAAACCAAAGATGGAGCCACTTCAGGCCCACCTCTCTTCGATGGATTCGCAATCGTCTACGACGGCAAGCTGCAATTCGAAGGCAAAGACTGGTTCGCTTGTGAGACGGACAAGTTCAACTCGGGCTATGGAATTTGGGCCCAGTCTCGCGTGGAGGGAAGCAATGCTGGTGCAGGCTGCGTTTCCTTTACCTGGAAGGTGCAGCAGGTCGGCGACGAGACTCCGGATGCTTACCTGTATGTCAAGTAGAGTGGAAAGGTTACTATTGCGTTTTGAGAGAGAGGAGGCAATGTCTTTAGCTGCCGGGTGTATTTTTTATTTTGCATTTGAAGGTGTATTTTAGCATTGCAGTCCAGTCTATCCCAAAAAGTCACCCAGAATGAAACAGATGAATAAAAGCCAACTACGTGATTTTTCACCGCCGAATAACCTTTTTCCGAGTCGCACCACCGCCACTGCCACTGCCACTGCCACCACTACCACTACTAGTACCATTACTATTCTTCGTCCCACCCATTCTCGCTCGGGAAACGTTTGCTGATGAACGATCGTCATCATCATTATCATCATCATCACACAACTGACATTCTTTTTCCACCTTCACCGTCGCCCAAATATCTCCTCTCCCACAGGGCTTTTGCACGAGGGCAGCAGAGGAACAGAAGGCTGCAAAGACGGTTTTGACGTGGCCGCAGGGATGGGAGTGGGCATAGTATTTGCACATGATTGGGTTTTTGGGGGGTAGGGAGATGGTGGTGGTCTTGTTGAATTGGAAGTGGGCGAGTTGTTTCTGTGTGGAAGGAGTGTTTTTGTGTGAAAAGGTTGTTGGAATGGGATTTGAAGACTTGCTGGAATGTTGGTTAGTTCCTATATTAGGCACCTTATTGTATGTATAATCGTGAGGCTTGATTCGAGAGAGAGGCACTTACATTGACCCAATGATGATGAGGTACCTTAATATATACTATGTGGAGACAGCTGTGCCGCCTATATAGGAAGGAAGGTAGGTCTCGGTTGTGGAGTAGGAGGTAAGAGCAAGTTGCTGGAAAGTTGAGGCGGTTTCTGTTGCTTTCTTCCTTCTCGTTTGCAGAGAGTTCAGGTACTGTTCCAAGTTGTTGTGCTGGTATGTATCCCCCGTATGAGTGTGGTGGTTGGTGAATATCTTCTTCTTGTGAGAGGGGGCTCTCTTTTCCCTTTTTATCCCTTCGTTGTCAATCCAGACACACTGTCATGCACCACCGCCCCGAATCATCCTGGCAACGTCGTACTGATTGTGTTGGACCTGGATTTGAAATTGAAAATCTACAGATATTGCCAGGTTCGACGACGCAGGTGCTGCTGTACTCAGGCGGGAAAAGGTCGACTGTGCAGAACTGGCGCAATGCAATCAATATCTGTCAGGTAGGCCTCGACATGTAGCGCAACAAATCGACGGCTACCTGCCTGTACCTACAGGTACATGTAATGTACCTGCCTACCTATCTGCCTTGCAGGGCCAACAGAGAGGCGAATGAGCTCAGCCCTACAGCAACAACAACGAAGGTATGCAATGTAGGTAGGCAGCATTCCGTCGAAGCCATGGCTTGTGTCACAGTTGACATGATAGATAGTCGGACCGACAGATGGGAATCAGGTCTCGAAAGTCGGTACAGCGCAATCGGCAAACATCGCACGCACGCACGGGACCTTGCAGCGAGCAGCTATTATTCTCGGGGGTCAAGGTACCAATCGAATGATGAGGAGATGGGGTCACCATCGAGCCCTATACCGCGGATACTCGTTGTCGCCTGCAGAGTCTGTCTCCTCTCTCACCTGCACGCTGTACATGATGGATAGCTGCCGATGCATGCAGAGGCATGGGCACTTGTCATCCAGGGTTAGGGCTCAGTAGTAAGTCGGATGCTGCGTCTGTCGCTGAAGGACGAACACTTGCTTACCTACCTTATAGATGTAGTTGAAGGATCACCGAGAGGAGTTTGAAGGAGTGACATGATTCACTTGAACTGTACCTAGCCAAGATTGTATGCCTGAGGCAGCTATTATGTACAGCGCAAGGTAGATGAACAGGGCCACCACCAGTCGTCGCACAAGCCAGAAATCCATTAATGGAATCTTGAAACCCGCAACACATTTCACACCCAAAAGTCCCCTTCAGTGCCACGAGCGTGCTTCGGGTTGATTGCTGGCATGATCACCAGTCTTGTATACCTTTCCTCGTGCATGATTCGAAGACCATCAACATACTATGTGTAGTCTATTAGCGGTTTCTTGCCATTATTTGGAAGGGTCGGTATGAATACATGTACCGGAATAAATACCTTGGGTACTACAGTACTACGAGAACTACTTGACTACCTGCATAGTAAGTAAGGTAGGTACTTACTATGCTGCCGACCGAGCCTAGACCGGGCACGTGGGCTCGGACTGCGGCAACCTATGATGCATACAAATTGGGGCGTGGTCGTTCTACAGTGAGGTACACCGCCATTCTGTTGTAATCTGCAGCACTTCCCGGCACACCGTAGTCCAGTACATGTATACCGTACCTGGTAGTACATGGATGCGAGCCGAACGAGAAATACCTCCAGCCAGTGAGTGCCAAATGAGACCTGACATGTATAGGTATACTCATATTGAAGCAGCATCATTCAGGTAGAAGTCAGGTAAGAACCTTACCTACCTTAGGTAAGGTAGTCAGGTAGATAGTCGTAGAATCAAATCCTCAATCAAATCCACCCATCAATCCATCAATCAATTCGATAAGGTCAGGTTAGGTAGAGCTGAAGATGCAGCATGTCCGGCAAAGCTCCCAGCGGTGCAGCGGTGCCACGTATCTGGGACCAGCGGGATCCACTCAGCTGCATACAACAAGGACAGGATACAGGATAATTTAATCGCACTTGGGCAATGGCAATGGCAATGGCGTTTTTCTCCCCTTCTCTCCTTCTCTCCCGTCTCCTCTCTCTCCTTCTCTCCCTCTCTCTCTCTCTCACACACACACCACACCCACTACAGACTCACCCACACCCACACCCGCACGCACATACTGTACACATTCACACCCTCTTCCTCATCGCATCACAGAGGAGAAGCGGCTGACCACGTACTGCTGGACACCATATCGAATACCAGCATCATCAACGACGGCGGTGGCGGCGGCGACGACGACGACGACAGCAACAAGGACGACAAGACCAACATCAACACCAACAACACCAACAACACCAACAGCATCAAAGAAGACGGCGACAAGCTGGTCCCTGTAAAGAAAAAAGCAGTCTCTTGGCCTTGCGGACTGCATCTTCTGCTCTACTCATTGTCATCCTGCGCCCTCTCGCTGCGCACTGTTGTGCACATCGTCTGTGCTGTCGAGGTGCTGGTGCGGGATTGAAAAGGCCTGCCATGCCGTCTCACTGTCATTCGCGTTGATTTTGCTTGCTCATTCACCCGAGTACGACCTGAGTGGGATATCCACGTTACTCGCCGTTCTAAGAAGCTTGATGCGAATCGACTTTCTCAACTTCGCTCCCAACTTGTCACGTCCGCTCACCCACTTGGCGTATGTCCAACAGAAGCAAGCAGGCAAGCAGGTAAGCAAAGTGGACGTCGTGTGCCTCTGACGCTCTTTACGCGTCTCGCATCTGCTGTGGAGACAAGTCCATGGCCGTGTCGCAAATCGAAGAGAAGATCCTGGGTCGACTCGCCAAACTAACCGAATACGCGAATCCGTCCCTTTCTGCGTCGCTATACCAGGTCTTAGGCCTTTCTATCTTGCTCTCTCGCAAGCTTTATAGAGCCCGAAAGCTTCGGAAGCTTGATCTCACCAGAGATACGCCTTCCCTGAACCTCTACCACCACATCATTTGGCTCGCTAGAGAAGGCTTGTCCCTCACCGAAGTCTACATATTGCCTTATTGTCAGCATGGCCAGCACGGGTCCGAGTGTCGAGTCATGGCGGCAAAGTTGCGAGCCTCGCTCTATCATGTCTTTTGCCTCTTCCACAACCACCCGCCTGTGAGTCAGCTCAGTGGCCGCTCCGCATCGTCAGCGAGTCCACCGTCGAGCTCGAAGGACCTGAAAACCATGGACGTTACTGGACTTTCGCCATCCAAAGCCTCATCGAACGACGTGCCAAGCAGGCGGCGAGCGGGCAAGGCACCACTTCGCGACCCAGTGTCTTCCATACAGTCCGACGCCTCCTTTGTTACCAACCCCTACTCGGGCACGGCGGCCCCAACACCACCTCCTGGACTGGCTGTCCTGCCCGCCGAGGGAGCTCGTCGCACACCGTCGCGACCCCCTGGGCTGCCACTGATCAACATACCGGCAGCACAATCGGCAGTGGCATTTCTTCTGCCACCCCTGAACTTTGTACCTCTGGCAAAAGAGTACTTCGAGCTGGCACAAGATCTCTGCCACAGCCTTCTGCCAGCGACACATCCATTGCGTTTGTGTGTTTCACTGGAGCATGCAGCATTCTTGTGGGATTGCGCGCACGAGCACGAGCGTTCACGAAGCCTGGCTCGAAGAACCATCAAGGACGTATACCGCTCTTCGGAAGCCCTGGATGACGACGAGTTTGCAGATGCATCGGTAATGGTCCAAGCGCTTGGAGGAATGGTCAAGCGAGGATCTCGTGACGCAACACTACAGCAAAGCAATAAACTTCCTCCGCCACAAGTCACACCCAAAGTCAGAGCTCCTTTGCTCATAGACCGCGCGATAGCAGTGAGTCCACAGCGCGCTCGCGCACAACAAACCCAACAGCAGCGGCTACCAACCAAGCAACAAGTTTCGCGCTCAGTGACCACGCCCGACCGCCTGTCCACGGTGCCTGAAGTTGACGTTGACGGATCGGAAGCAGCACAGCCTTCGACAAAGGGTGCTCTCAGTCCAACCATCTCCAGGTTGAGCAGCCGCAGTCGTCCTGGTCGGGCTTCCTCTGTGACATCAGCAGTGTCGGACAAAGCGAGCAAGCGGAAATTAGTTGAGCAGGCAGAAGAGCAGGCTCGTCGGCGACAGCGCAGTGCAAGCAATGCTAGCCATACCAGTGGCACTCGTAGAGGCAGTAATGTTGCCGATGGTAGTACGGGAAGCGGCTCAGGAGACTCACAACGAGCGCACAGTCGACAGCCTACACCGACTGAAGGGTACGTCAGACACGTCCAGCCAGATATCCTCAAAAAGCAGAAACAGAAACGAAGTGCGCGCGAAGCAAGTGCCGATCAGTCCAGCTTGAAGAAGAAGAGCAATCGTGGTAACAATGCATCATCGAACTAGGTACTCTATACGAGCATCGGCATCCACACCATGCACTTCCCCCCCGCCGTCTTCGCCTTCGTTGCCATCGCCGCCACCACTACCGAAAAATTACCTACGAGCGCTCGAAGAAGAGATTCCTGCCGTTCACGATGAGAGGAGAGAGGCCATTCTGAGAACATTGCAGATCCTGTCTGCTGTGGAGCGAGGACTGTACGTGCCACCTCACGTTGATGTGATGAGCCATGCGACGAGAGCATGAAGCGTCATCATTTGAATTTGACACAGCATGGCGCTCATTATGATACCCCGCATGGCGCTTGTTTATTGTTGTACATATTGGACTGTCCACAGTCGCCCGAAAACGTCTAGACCTGAATCACATATCTTGGCGCTGCTGATACCGCGTGATCGTCTAGCAGATGCGATGCTCTGGTGGTCGAAACGGTACACCGAGAGCCTCGAATATCTTCTTCTCATCCTTGCCTTCCACCAAAGTTCCTTGGCATAACCTCTCGCGATTACTCCCGCGAAGCACGTCCTTGAACAGGCCTCGTTGATTCAATCGCATTCCCTTTGTGCTCGCAAGGAGTCTCAAACTCCGATTAAAGATATCGTTGCCTAGATGGTGTGATTGCCTTTGTTATCATCATATGCTCGTTATTACCCCTGGCTTGACATTAGTTTACACTTACCTGTGAAGTAGATCAAAGCAGCGCCCATCTCATCAGATGGCACCAGAAGCAGATCCAAGCGTCGCCAAATCTTGGAACCGGGAAGACAGGAAGCCCCGTGCCACTTACTGCCGTCGTCTCTGGAGCTCATGGCCAGATTGGCCACCAGGAAGCCACTCTCCGTCAGTTGTGGCACCAGCTGACCGAGCACGATGTTCCGAAGGTGAGCAGCGCCCGTGTCGGGACGCGTGATGATGCAGTCAATGTCGCCACTATCCTTGGCGCCGCGCCTGTACGAGCCACCAATGATGACTTCACAACGAGGATCGAGCCGGTGCAGAGCGGTTCGCACGAAGCTGCCGTGCTTCTCGACCTCGGAGCGTGAGATCCGCGTCGCAAAATCCTCGTAGTGCGCAATCCCAATCATTTGGTTCGGCGTCAGAGAGGGCGCCTTTTCCAAAAGTTCCCCGAGGGTCCGGTAGCCGGCGTTGACCCACTCGGTCGCCTGCTTGATTCCCGCGCCGTATACACCCAGAAAAGTCTGCAGGATTTGGTCGTGGGGCTCGGCCCGGGCATGGTCTAACCGCCTCAGTCTGCGAGTGAATACAATCTCTTCGATCTTTTCTGCTAGCCGAGGCCCAATGTTGGGTAGGGCTCCCGCTTCCGCCTTGGTGTTGATTTTGACCGTGTGTCTTCGTAGAGTAGCGATCGCTTTCCGATACGCTCGAACGCGCCACTCGTCGCCAGTCTGACCATAATGTTCTGCCATCTGCTGTAAAATTTCAATGGTGTCGGTATTGGGGTTCTGTCCTGTGTGGTCACCCGTGTTCTTCTGCATACATTGCCACTTGTCTTGTGCATTGGGAAACTTGCCTTTGCGCTTTGCAGCCCGTTTCATTCCTGCATTCTCCTCCTCCTCGTCACCGGACTGGTCACTGGAATGATTCCCTTCCAAAACATCCTCTTCATCTTCGCTGATGTCAATGTTTTGCAAAGTCTTTGCTTTTGCAATGGCTTCGTCTAGCTCTTTGCTGCTAGCTATTTCAGATGCTGGCAAGCTCTGACCAATGCGCGGAATGGTGCTCGAATTCTCGACAGCGACTTTGTTGTTCGCGGTGCGCGCGGAGGCTGGAACGTTCGTGGTATACTCTCCCGTACGATCCTTAGAACCCGGCTTCAGAGACGTGTCCGAGTTTGCCGAGTCAACTCTCGATGGGATGGAGCCCTTCACCGCGAATCTGGGCACCGAGGGATCAAGAAGCACGCCGTATATAATGCACTCTGCAGGATAAACCTCGTTGACCATAACGACATTGTCAGGTAGCCCTTCGAACTTGAGCCACGCCAGCAAATGGTCAAAAGTTACGGACTTGTCCATAACGACATGCGTCACTTGAGCGTCCCACTGCTTGTGCCAGATAGCGCCGTACTCGCAGGCTTTCATGATGCGCCTCTTACGAGCGGGTGCGGCGTCGTTGTTAGGGAAGAAATACAAGTGGCAACCATCAAACACCCGAAGGGCTTCAGGCACAAGTTTCGCGGCGGGTTCACGCTTTCGCTTGCCAGTGGTTTGTGCAAGTGACTTCCCCGAGGCATTCTTTGTGGTAGTATCGCTTACTGTCTTTCTCAACGTGACTGGTGGCTTCACCAGTCCTTTCTCATTCTCCAGCTCCATAGACGATGGAGGGATTCGTGCTTGCTCCATGCCATCACTGGGATCTGAGGACGAGGCGCCGCAGTCGGGAAGAGGCCGTTCCTCGAGAGGGGGAAAGGCGTCAGATAATGACGGCGCTGGCCTCTGCTTCATTCTGCAGTCTGGCATGCCTTCTTGGCGTCGTTGCATGGCACGGCTCAAGGCATGCTCGGACGCCTTCCGTCCGACATCATCCTCATCATCACTGCTGCGGTCCAATTCTTCGAGCGGATCAAAGACGCGTTTCTTCTTGCTCAAATACTGGTTCAAATTCGAGCCCATATTGTACTATAGCTGGCCTGGTCGGTATCTGAAGACGGATTCATACTTGGTAAGTGACTCTGATTCTACACGGGAACAGCGCCGACAAACGAATGCAATGTGTTGATACTGTACGCAGGCCGCATCACGCAAGGAGGGTCGCGCTCTGGGGAGGAGGTGAGGTGTTGTTGGATTAGGTAAGCTGTGGAGCACTTGCCTTAACTTCCTTTTGCGTCGCTGGCGCCTGCCCCCACATCACCTCTCGAAACTACAGTACCTGTACCTACCTGTGCCTACTGACCTACAGTACCTACATCTTACAGTACAACCTGCAGCTACAGTCAGGCAGGGCCACCTCAGTGTTAGAATGTACCTATACCTGTACCTTCCTGACCTGACCTACAATGGAGCCATCAGAACCAGAAGGTGCCCTGACACCTTCCTTCTCTCTTTCCCTTCTCTCCCTCTTTCTCTCTCTCCTTCCCTCTCTCTTTCCCCTTCTCTCCTTCTTTCCCTCACTCCCTCCGTCTCTCCCTCTGTCCGTCTTCTCCCTCTCCCGCTCTCCCTCTCCCGCTCTCCCTCTCCCGCTCTCCCTCCCTCTCTCCCTCCCTCTCTCTCCCTCTCTCTCCCCCTCCCTCCCTCCCTCTCTCTACCTGTCTGTCTATTCCTCATCTGTCCCGCTCTATCGCAACTCATCCCACACTCCTGACGACCTTGTACATCCTTTGAAGCGCCTACTTATCATTCTCACTGCTGATTACCTCACTCCCGTCCTGGACAACTGTACCGGGCTCTCGTGCTGCCATCGTACGCGGCACCCGTAGCCCTACCGCACTCCAGACACCTGTGCGAGCAACATCTCTCTTGTCCCTCTGCCTCTTCCGCACCACCATCAAGTCGCGGCCTCAATTGCAGCCTGCGCCATGAAGCCACGCCGCGCTCTGCCCAGTCTAGCTGCCACGCTCACGCTGCCGCTTGCGCTCGCACTCACTCCTGTCACTCAGGAGAATGGTCTGCAGCAGTGGAATGCGACGCTTCCAGGCGGACAACAAGTCTCTGGCAACGTGCTCATCGGACAGGGCCCAGGTGGCAATGGAGTCAGCGTCCAGGCGAGCTTCGCGGGTCTGCCGGCCACAGGAGGGCCTTTCCGTGGGTGCTACTATCATTGACGAATGACTTCCCGCTCGCTGACTTGCACGCAGTCTACCACATTCACGAGAAAGCCCTCAGCGCCGATGGTAACTGTTCCTCTGCAGGTGCACACCTGAGCCCGTATACGAGCCAGTACCCATGCCTAGATATCGACCATCCAGAGAATTGCGAGGCGGGGGATCTGTCTGGCAAGCATGGCAACATCAACGGCACATCCTTCTCGGGAAAGTGAGTAACCTTGAGCGGTATGCCTGGAAGCTGAACTGACGCAATAAAAGCTACATTGACGAATACATTTCGAACAACGCCGCACCGGGCTGTAGTCAGTGCATGAAAGGCCGAAGCCTTGTCATACACTTCGACAATCAGACTGCGATTGCATGCGCAAACTTTACACTATCCGGTATGCATTCCTTTCCCCCTCCAGGCTAGAAACCGTCACCAAGCCTCTTTTCTGCACCTGGCTTGCCAGCGACTTGTAGTCCAAGCACATCCCAATCTGGGAACGCCGCAAGCACGAGTGGACCATCACCGTTGGGTTCGGGCTCAGACGGCAGCCACATTTCGGTATTGCACACGAGCTCCGACTCACGCTCATCGTCCCTGATTCACGACGGCGGCCTATCTGTGACAACGTTCCCCGTCACCATCATCAGCACCGTTACGATTCAGTCTGAGGGACATATGTCTTCGTTGAGCTCACAAGATGCAGGGTCCGCTGCTCAGTTTCCAGCTGCTGCACCAGCAATTCCAGCGAACGCCAATACGGTCACGATCACAGCTTCTGGTCCACCTGCCCAAACCGTCACAATCAACGGTGCTTCTGGTCCACCTGCCCAAACAGTCACAATCAACGGTGCTTCTGGTCAACCAGCTCAAACAGTCACAATCAACGGAGCTCCATTGGCGCCCAGCCATGTGACAATGGCATCTGGTGGCATGGCTACAACCACAGTTACCGTTTAGGGAAGCGGGAGTACTACGAGCTATGCCCACACTGTGACCGTCACAGCGGCTGCGCAACAAAACTCAGCCAGCTCGTCATCTCCGAGTGTCTCCAGCTATGGTGCTACCGTTTTTGTGACCGTTAATGCTACGCAAGGCGGCCCGACTCTCACGAAAACCATCACTGCAAACTCAACGAGCCCGACTGGTGCAACCCTAACAGTCACGGTCCCTGGAACCGGCACGCAGATCATCACGCCTAGTACACAACCGAATATCAGCTACATCACTACCACGACCGTCACTGGACCTGCTGCTACAACAATCACCGCTGATCCGCTCATGACAATCACGTCGAGCTTGAGCCGAACCATGACCACACTGGTACCATTCGTGACAAGCGTACCTATCATTGAGACAGTGCCCATGGTTGTGACAATTCTATCAGGCTCCACAGGCGTCTCGACCATCGTAAGTGTCTCGCAAATCGCAACGACCGCGACAAATATTGGCAATATTGGCAATATTGGCAGCACGGTCCCGGCTACAATCACCTCGCCTTTGTCTGCTTCTTCGGTTATCACGACTACATTTTCGCCAAGTCCCTTGGTAACCACTGCGATGGGAACTGTTCCTATGGTCACGGTCATTATCTCGACTGGCCCAGGCACAACAATCATAGGCACGACAACATCCAACAGTGTCACCACTACGACGGCGACAGTCACACAGCCCGCGATGACCTTGACCACTACGCTTGCAGGTTTGCTGAATGGTGTAACCACTAATTTGCTGAACGTACCGTTGACCAGCAGCCTGCTGAGCAACCCGCTTGGTGAAGTGACCAATGGACTGCTTCGTAAGTTTGGCAAGACACAGCTGAGTATTGTTCTGCATTTACCAGGCCAACCAACATCCTCCCAACACCTGTTTTGCCATTTGGTACTCATGACATCCCCCGATGTGTGCTAATGTCATGGTAGCTGCAAAGATTACTACATCGACAGCGGCGATCTTGCAGGGCGACGGAGCCCGTCACACAGCTGGACTTGCTGCCGCTTTTGTGGGAGTAGCTGCAATAATTTTATGAGGCAAGCACACGAGGGTGCGAGAACGGATTGTATGATGACAAGATGGAATTGGAATCATGACGGCGTTCTGTTCAAGGTAGTAAGAGACGGCTCGCGGGCACAGCAACGCGAGCTCAGACTGGTCTTGGATCATTTTACACAGTGTGATGGTATCATCAATCAACTTGCACTTCCGCACCCGTGCGACTGTCTATGTTCCATGCAATGCCAAGTAATTATCATAGTCCAGCGTACTACCTGAGTCTATTAGACCTCCATGCGCAGGGCCCGTCCGTGCCACCGGGTACCGCAAAGTCCGCCGGCTTCGACCACGCGGACGCCGGTGGCCGGGCCCCACCTCTCGCTCCGAAGCCGATGGCGGCACACCTGAGGAACGCGTGAAGCGATTCATTCTCGGGATGCCCTCTTTCTCTCTTTCTCACCCCCCCCCCCCTCTCTCTCTCTCTCTCTCGCCCTCTCGTCAATTCAACAGAAGTACCGTACAGTACTAGGTCCATGGAAGTCACCAGGAGCACGGAAACGGACAGCGCGCCCCGGTCGCCAGAGATCGGGTCGGCAGCGGCCAAAAGGAAGCGACAGCCCCGAAATTCAGCATGTCAGGCTTGCGCAGCTCTCAAGGTATGTAGGCACACTCTGCTTGCCACGTTACTCTCTGGCACCCTCTGGCACCCTCTGGCACAGGAGGTGAGGTGGTGGGCGGCATTAGGAGTTCGAAGTCAGGCAGTTCTCGTGACCTCTCATCGCCGCGGCCCAGCAGCTTTCACGTGCGCGAGGAGACGGCTAATTCGTGGCAGATGAAATGTATCTCGACGGAGACAGGCCGTTGTGAGAGGTGAGTCGTTGTTCCGGTAGTTCTACCTCAGGTTACTACAGTAAGGTACCGTACCTACCTAGCTAGGTACCTACGTTCTACGTGTTCGCGTCGCGTATCGAGAAGCTTCGGCCAGGTCGTCGAGGCAGGCTAGGTATCGCGATCCTGTGCCACCGTGGCATCCATCTTCCGGTACCGTGAACTGTGGTATTGTCATCAACATGCTTCGGAGCGCATGTGCTTGTCCGTTATGAATGTCGACAGCGATGTAGCGCAATCTGTTGTGCCCTCCGAGCGCTAACAACCCCAATCTTGCCTCAGATGTATCAGATGCAGTAAAGAATGCCGCCCTGCCATACCTAAACAAAGGAAACGAGCAACACAGAGCAACGTAGGCGAGTCTGAAGGCATACCGATTGGCGATTTTGCAGGCTCTTCCAGCTTGCAACCAAGCTCTCCAACAACCAAATCCGAACCCGCCAGCGGCAAGCCGCCCGAGTATCCAGCAGATCGCAGCGAACTCCTGTCACGCCACGATCTATCTTACAACAGCAGCAAGTCATTCGTGTCTCTGTTTGCAAGAGGCCTCGGTAAGAGGAGTCATCTCGGAGGGCATCGTCATGTCGAAGACAGCTGCTAACCTTTGACTCTCTCAGGCAATGTGACTGTAAGTCATCGACGAGTCTGCCTTGCATTTCGGTGCCTTTCACTGTATATATCTGTGTTAATCGACATCACATTAGGCGTGCGAGGAACTTCTACGCGGTGTTGACTACAATTTCGTCCGCAAGTCGTTCACAGTATATGCGCAGCTGATACCCTTCTTCCCGTTCGTGGAACTCAGCCCAGGCGCAGACATCATACCAACGGTGGCCAGCCGCCCAGTGCTGACCCTTGCGATATGTACTGTAACTTCAGGTGCATTTCCGGAAGTGCAGGCTCGTCTGAGCCAGGCCTTTCGCTATGCATTGTCCTCGAAAGTCATATTAGGCAGTGAGCGCAGCGTGGATCTTTTGACCGGGTTCCTGGTGTTTCTGGCGTGGCATCATCATTACATGTCGCAACATCAGCTGTACCAGCAGCTTTCCCTCCTGGCTGGAATGGCCGCAGATCTCGGCTTGTACAATCGACCTTTCTTACCTCCAGAAGATGCATCGAGCACAGTAGAACGAGATCGAGCTTTCGTGGGTTGTTACTATCTCTGCAGTCACTTGTCTGCAGTCGGATTTGACAAACCGAACCCGCTCAGGTGGACCACCTTTCTGCGAACTTGTGCAGAGAGTGCTGCTGCAACCGGTGGTATGCCCTCCGATCGTACACTCGTGGCCACCTTGGAGCTTTGTTGCGTGATTGATGACATGGAGGAAGGATTGCGGCAAATGACAGATGGTCCGCAAGTAACATCATCTCACGCCATCGACGGACATACTAGAGCCGCAAGTCAACGCCTCAAGGCCCTGAAACGAGAGTATCCAGGACTAGGCGGCACTCTGGGGTTTACAGCGGCAACCATTCATGTATACCAACGACTACTTCGAGCTGGTCCGAGTGCAGATTCGTCTGTTCTCATCCAATGCGCTTGCACGATCAAGGAATATGTCGACGAACTGTTAGCCAAGCCATACTCGACCATACATCAGATCTGCATCGTAGACTGGGCAGACTTGCTGCACATCCTGGTTCTCATGTCACGAGTATTTCGGCCTCTTCCAAGCGCAGGCGGCTGGGAAGCAGGCGCGTTAACGTCCATGCTGCAGCCAGACAGCACCATTGACTCTGTGCTCGCCCACACTTCAGCTGCGCCTGATGACCCTTTGACACCGAGGCACGAGCCACTACTTCGCTTCTTTCGAAATCTGTGCGAGAGCGTCAAGCGCGGGTCCACAGGGTCTGCTGCAGGCAGTGGTCCCGCCGGTCCACGTGGACAGTCCAGCTTCTTCGGCAGCAGTGTGCTCGAGTCTGAGTATTGGGATCACTTTGAATAAACACACACTTGACACCCCACTCACGGCACTCTGTATTTCATCGATGCTCGAATAGACACAGGCTACAGTATGGACTCGAGCTCAGAGAAGATCGGAACGACCGCTTGGGCGCCCGGACCATCGGGCAATGGATCAGGCTCGCATGAGAAAGCGCAACACATTCGCAAGGTTTGACACAAAGTACCTCCTACCAGCCAATGTCTATGCCTTGTACCAGCAAAGAGCTCAGATGAGACATATCGTCGATATGATAGCCTACCTGATGCCTTTTCACAGTCTCACTCCGTACGGCAGCCCTCGGGAACCGAAAAGAATAGAGGTAGCCTACCTCCAAGGATCTCGGCGTGGCGGCGAGAAGTCTCGTGTCCCGGATGTCAATGCTGCGGCGACGAATACTATATTACCTACCAATATTGGAGGCCAGTAATTACATATACCTACCTTAGTGCATTGCAACAAGGAGTGAACGAGCGAGCAGATGGGATTTTCGGCGGGAATATGAAATACACCAAGTACATGTAGGTACAATGTAACAGCCTACAGGAAGTGAGATCCAGGACTATGCAGTCACGTGCATTCATGAAAAAGGACCTGAGCCTCCCTTATGCAGGTACATACCACGTGCACGAAGAGCTTCTGTGCGGGGTGCGGCACGGTGGAGTGGGTCTGGTCTTAAGTGCTGCCAACTGCTGGAGTACATATAAGAGGTACCTTTTTAGGTATTCCGGCTGCCTAGAGAAAGCAGCAATTGTAACAATGTTATGTTGTGATTCCATGTGATTATTGTTGTTATTAATATTGCTATCGATGAGGATCATGTGATTGCAGAACACTGAACACGGTCGTCGCGTCCACTGAACATGCCAGATACATGTACATTGTTGCCGTCGCCCGTCGCCATGGACGGAATGGACGGGACTCACGGGAGCTTTCCCACCGTCTTTTTACCTTAGAGAACATTAGGAGGTAGGTTGAACTCGAACTAGTAGGGAATCCTCGCCGACGGCAATAAAGGAGCAACCGAGCAAGGGACGGATAGCCAGGACCGGGCTGTCCGGATATGAGCTTAACTGACGAGTCAGCAAATCGGAAGGGGTCAAGCGGATGGACGGGACATTGCAATTTTTTTTTCTCTTTCGTGTGCTGCAAATCATCTCATCACGATAACCTACAGGCTACATCACAATACATCCCTTTTGCTTGTAGCCTGTAGGTGGTGCCTCCTCCCCTTGGGGGGGATGAGCGCGTCCCTCCCCCGTCCCCTCCCTTCCATCCACCCCCCCAAATCCCCCCGTGCGGCTGGCTACCTGATCAAGTAACCCAGATGAGGACGAGGAACGGTCAACGAGCCTCAAGTCAATTTTGACACTCTCGCTAGGAGGCTGCAGCCTCTGCAGGGCAGCAGGTGTCATTATTGCATCTACAGCACCGTACCTAGTACCTGGTAGTCATACTGCTAGGAGGTCCTTCTCTCTCACCTACCTACCTGACCTTAGTTCTACTACTACTACTACCTTTACTACCACTACTACCTAACTCATCACTTCTACCTGCACGCACTATAATTATCACCGTCCATGGCCACGCCCACCAGGCATTACCTCGCGAGCCGACTGCTGGGGCTATACCAAGCCTCCGACTACTCCGACTAGATTTAGCCGACCACGCTCTCGCGCGCTTGCTTTCGCACATAGATTACCTGAGGGAAGGGGAGAGCGCTCTCTCTGTAACGCTGCGTGGTCTCGTTATTCGTGGCATGTCATTACTACTCTTGGGAGAGCGTCCGACAGAGGCCATGTCGGCTCTACCACCGATGCACACCACGTGGGTGCCCGACGACACACCGAGTAGTCCCACGCTGAGCAATATCGATATGGTGCTGCCCATGGCGAGTGGCCACCTCGCCATGTCTCCTCCGCGCGCACCACCTCGTCCCCCGAGCCCCAGCTACCTGCGCGACCGCGCGGGGCACGACGGCGGCATTGGCGCAGGAGGTGGGGGAGGCGGAGGAACAGCAGTACTAGCAGGAGGAGGAGGAGGAGCTGCTGGAGGGCCAGCAGGAGCTCCAGCTACTGCTGCAACAGGAGGAGCGACCAGCCCAGCGGGCGCGTCGCGCAAGAAAGAAAGGCTCGGGCTCAGTCGCAAAATGATGATGTTGAGGAGTCGGACGTCGAGCAATGGCAGCACCGTTCGTGGCTCGCCCTCCCCAAGTTCCGTGGATCTGGTACCCTCTTCGCCCATACTACAGGACGTCGGCAATCTGGCGCCAGAGCAGCCCGAGAGCGACTTCTTGCAGCTGCCTCTTTCTGCGAACGGTCAGCTGCGCAGGACGAGCGGGAGCTCGTCCAGTGAGCTCTCTGGCTCCATCGTCTTCCTCGACAAATATTCCAGGGCAGGCGTCTCCAGCGACGACGAGGCCTTGTACGAGAGCAGCGACATTCAGCTGGACAGCAGCACGAGCATTGACGATGATGCAGAAGCGCTTCGGCGCAGACAAGAGCAAGAGGAGTATGAATCCGCCATCCTGAGCCAGCGCGCCGAGCAGATCCTCGCCAACGCCAAACGGCGACTCAATGTCATGGAGGGAAACCTGCGAGGGGCTCGCGATCTCGTGCAGCCTCTAACAGCTGCAAATCTGAAGCGTGCGACGTCGTTGTCTGGAGCGGCCATATACGGGAATGGGAGGACGCTGCGATATGACTACGACAATGAGCAGGCCAAGGCAGCTTCGCCACGCAATTTGCATTCACAGCAGTCTTCACCTCACATGAACCAGGACTACCATCGCAACTGGAGCGACGCTTTACCCGATCGGCCACACACGTCTTTGGACCATGGCTCACGTTATGTCGCTACTTCCACCCTCCAAGACTACTCGCAATCGGCAGAGCAAACACACGGCCGCGTCTTACGGACAGCTCGCAGTCATGATCAGCTGGGACGCAGTGGAGTGTACAGCAGCAGCCGCGCCTTTCATAATCGGAGGTCACCAGACCAGATGCACCTGGAGCCGCTGGCGGAGGATGAGGAGCGCAGGTCGCAACGTCACAGCCAGTATCACTCTTCCTCGAGCATCAACAACGGACTGGGCATATATCGCCCGTCGTCCCGGACCTCGGATCTGCGTGACCAAATGTCGAGTTTGAAAGGCAAGATCTCTACGCTGAAGGAACGGGCACGTGAGGACAGTATTCGAAGGCAGTCTCAGTCGAATCTTCGGCATCAGTCGCCTTTCAACAATGCAGCAGCGACGCCGCCAGGAGTGTTCCACGCCCGGTCACCTGTCGAGCATCATGATGATGCGCACGACCCAGGTGCCTTCAACGGAGCTCCCAATGGCAGTCGCAAGGCGTTCGCAGAACAGGCGACATCGGGATCCTCAGGACTTCCAGAAGCTCGCGTTGGCAAGATGGGAGAGTGTAAGACTCCAGTCAGCAAATTCCAGGTGGCAGCATCAAGTTTGAAAACGCAGGAGGGCCAGCCACAGTTGCATAGAAGAAGGACAGCAAGTGGAAGTGCGCTGGTGAGCTCGTCCAAGAGTCGCAACTCGCATCAACAATACCACGACACGCAAGCTGGACTCCACGGTGCGGCTGTGATTGATCTGCCCTCGGCGCACTATGCTGAACATGAGTACCTCCCAGAGTCCTCGCCTGCATCGTCTGCCAATGAATCCACCGGGAGCCATCGTTCATCGTCTGATGAGGCGAGGGCACGCTTTTCAAATGGGTACGCAACTTCAGAGCCCGAGTCAAGCGTGTATGAAGACGCAAAAGAACAAGCTTCCGTGGTCGCGCACGAAGACCGAGAGGATGCGTTTGATTACGAACATTTTTTCCTCCACAGTGCTATGGCGACGTATGCACAGTCTGAGTCTAGTGCGGCATCAGAAGCCTCTATTGAAACAGCACGAGGACCTGCGCTTGTAGGCTACGAGGATGAAGAGGCATTCGAGCAGCCCTTCAACGATTCCCCCCCTACGTCGCCAGAAACGCCCGAGAAGCTGCGCGAGATCGAGCGCAACCTGCACAAACGCACCCTTTCGAACGAGAGTATTACCACCGCAGGTACCTTCGCTACTGCCGAGGAAGGAGCAGAGGAGGAGCCAGCTTCGCCTATCGAGGGACCTATCACATATCGCGGTCGCTACGCGCAAAGGCAACACTCGGTGTCACCAATTCACTCTCCGGGTCCATCTGTTTCCCGCATGCACTCCCGGCAAGAGTCACGTAACACACAAAGGTCAAGCTCCACATATCGCGCAAGCAGTAGCCGTCAATCGCACGTTCAACATGGCAACAATGGCCGACTGGTAACGCGGAGCGACAGCTCATCCGACCGCGCCGATTCTGGCGTGGGAATGATGAGCCGCAGTGACTACCACTATCCACTGCAGTTTGCCGGAAGCCACAAGTACGCAGGTAAAGCGTCAAATAACAGTGTGACCAGTACGCCACCATTATCTCCATTGATCCGGACAGATCCGACTACTACTGCTGTGCAAGCACTGCTTGATCCGAACGGGCGGCCACTGGGGTTGAGAAACAACGCTGTCCTTTTCAGCGTCGTTGAGAGTCTGCGCCGAGTGGTGAGGCAGATGCAGGATGAAGATGATGCCACATTTGCCAGTCGCATGCTGCGTAATACTCTCGACGAAGCCAAGCGAACGCTCGATGGGCTATGAGTGTTGGTGTGCTGTGCATGCCCACTTTGCTCCGAGCTGCTATTTACCTATTCTTCAACCACAATTCTTTGAATTTTTTACAATCTGCAGCGTTCCAGCGAATTGAGATAACCAACGGCGTGGGCGTATTATGGTCGATGCGACGCCATATATATACAGTCCATTCATCTACATATCACGTGTGCGAATGTACAAGACTACTAATACCGACACTCTTTTGCTTTTATGGCAGACGAGGAGGCTCTTTGTGTGTGTGTGTGTGTGTGTGTGTGTATGGAATCCGGAGGCGAAAGAGTTCATGCAGGCGAAGGGCTGGAAAACTGCAGTGGTGACGGAGAGCACGGACTGGATGGATCACTGTGCAAACACATCGTGTTCCCCATCATGTCCATCTATCTATACATGACGCCGATGTGTGGGATGCACCATGCACATCACTTTTTCCATATGTAAAATCACTTCGACCAAGTTAGGTACCTAGCTAGGTACAGGTACATGTTCAACCCTCTTATCAGATCTCGACATTCTCGCCTCTCGAGTAATAGGTATGACCTTCACCCGTCTTCTTCTGCGTCGTGTTCGTGTTCGTCGTCGCCGCGGCGCTCTCTGCTCCCTCTTGCTGCATGCCTTCACAACCCACGGCCTTGCCCGCGAGTTCCTCGACTTTCCCCATTCCTTGCTGTTGCGGGTCCCGTGCGGCAGAAGCGGCTTTCATGGTGTTGATGCCTTGGGACTTGTCGGCGTCGGCGGATCGCTGCCAGGCGGAATTCCCAGTGACGGCTGCAACTCCTGCCTGTATCATATATATATAAATCGTCAGTAAGGTCATGTACCTTCCAGATCCATATATCATCGTCATCACCAAGAGTTCCAGTTCCCAAGACCGTGCATGCGTGACTACAGGTCAGGTAGGTACCTCCTACCAAGAGTACCAAGACCCATATGAGAGCTCTCGCTCGGCAGGTACAGGTACAGATAATGTAGGTACACTGTACCCTCATCACCCGGGTAATGTATGTATCGAATACACCGCGAAGAAAGATCAACGTACCTCGCCTAGTCCCTTGACATATTGCTGCAGGGGAAAGTTCGTTAGTAACGAGAGAATATGGCAAGTTGGGACTGGACCGTCGTTTTTGTTTGATGGGTAATCAACTTACTGCGTGGCCTCCGACCAGAGATGGATGGTGTCCTTTGGTGTTGGGCGCGTCGGACATAATGACTTGGACCTGGTAGGTAGGTAGGTAGGTACCTTATGTATCGAGGAGGTAGTCTAGTATCTGTCACACGGTATTGCTGTGTAGGTATGTATGTATATATGTTGTAGGCAGTGGAGTAGATGTAATAAAGAGGAGGGAGGGAGGGGTAAAGAGGTCGATCGAAGTCGAGGTCGAGGTCGAGGTAGGTAAGGTCAGGTCAGGTAAGGTAGGCAGCTGGTACCTTAGGTAAGGTCAGGTAGTTCTTGAATGCGGAGTCTACATCTATATGTACTTACCTCCTACCTCTCCTCCCGTCCTAAGGTAGTACCAGTCGAAAGCCTCGTTGTGCCCATGTGCTGGGACCGATGACGCTCATGTACGAGGAGTGAACACATGACTTGTGGCGCTACACCTCAGCTACCTCCTACCTGTACATGTACATTCCTGTGGGGGGAGTGTGGGACAAGCAACGTACCAGAGTACCTTACCTCCTATCTCCATTCTCCAACAACATTGCCTAAAACTACACAAGGTATATGCACAATAAACATCTCTGCTAGAGGAATATACCTCAGGTCTATCTATGCACACCTGTCTTGGGAAACTGAGCGGACCATAAGGTGCATGTATAGTACTACGGTACCAGAACAAAAGGTGACATCTTGGACGGCTTTGAGTGCCAAGAAAGGCGCGTGAGTTCTACCAGGTATTCCACAAAGGCAAAAGAACACAACCACGCTTGCTGCCGGGCTCGGTCGTTGTGGTGCCGACGTGCGGATGCGTATGAGGAAGCCTCATTCATTGCCAGATGCTCAGTATTGTCGATAATATTGGGGATGAACGAGTTGTACCTAGAGATGGTTATATAATAGTCGGTCGCCAATGTCTCTCCGGGGCACTCTGCACTGTTTACACCAATCCCTCTGGTAGTAAACAGACCACAAGCCGCTAGAACTACTGTGGGTGCTTCTAGCCGTCTTAGGCCGATTTCTCCAACCACTACCCGACCCATCAGCCATCACCTCATTCACCACCACCACCACCACCACCACCACCTCCTCCTCCTCCACCTTCACTCGCCTGCACCATACATATATCACACTCTGCACGCCCTCTTCACCCTCTCCGCCCCCTGGCACTCCTCTGTACGCATAATTACGCGCCGCCCTCGAGGATGCTATCGTCGTCGTAGTGCGCTGCACCCCTTCTGCCTCGGTCTGGACTCTGCTTCCGCGCGCGCGCGCACCCGCCCTCTCTCTCCATCTCTCCGCCTGTCCTCTTCTGTGCCTGCACTGTACCGTCCAGCTGTCGCGCGCCGTCTCAACGCCAGACATCCGACACCTCCCCCTCCCGCACCCATGGCCTCCGACTCCGGCCTCTCCTCCCTGCTCAGCAGCAGCAGCAGCGCGCCCGCCTCTTCGCGCTCTTGCTCTCCATTGTCCTTCCTATCGCGCTCGCCAAGCCCACCTCCCGCCGCCATGATGCGCCCTCGCATCCCCTCCATTCCATATCCTTCGCCGCCTGCCTCGCAACAGCACTCGCAGAACGGCTCGCCCGCGCCAGATGGCGATATGGCTGCAGACAAGGATGGTCCACCGCCGGCGAAGCGCAGAAGAATATCGGGAAAGACCGAACGCACCACCGAACACCTCGATCTGCGCAGCGACACCGTCCACCCCGACCAGCAGCGCCAGCTCGATCGTCTGGTCAACGTCCTCCACCGCCGACAGAAGATTGTCGTGATTGCTGGCGCCGGCATCTCCGTGTCAGCGGGCAGTGCGTACCCACCTAATTTACCCTCATCTTGTGTTTTGACGCGTCCATCCACGTGCTAACAACCCACATACAGTCCCCGATTTCCGCTCGTCGCAGGGCTTGTTCCGCACCCTCAAGGAAGAGTACAACCTCAAGGGCTCTGGCAAAGACTTGTTCGACGCGTCCGTCTACAAAGACGACGCGTCCACATCCTCCTTTCACGATATGGTCAACACCATGTCACGTCTGACCAAGGATGCCAAGCCTACTGCATTCCACCATATGCTCGCCACCATTGCACAGGAAGACCGACTGCTTCGGCTGTACTCGCAAAATGTCGACGGTATCGACACGGGACTGGAGCCTCTAAAGACGGCTATACCGCTGGCAAAGGGCACTGACGGCAAGTGGCCGCGCACCGTACAAGTTCACGGTGGACTCGACAAAATGGTATGCTCCAAGTGTCATGACCTGGCGGACTTGGAACCAACCTTGTTCGACGGTCCCGTACCGCCAACGTGCACACGCTGTGTCGAGGTCAATGACATTCGCGTGGGAGTGGAAGGAAAACGGAGCCACGGTATCGGCAGAATGCGACCACGAATGGTCTTGTACAACGAACACAACCCGGACGATGAGGCGATAGGCGCCGTGACGAAGGACGATTTGCGCAAAAGGCCCGACGCGGTCATCGTTGTGGGCACGACTTTGAAGGTTCCGGGGGTGAGAAGGATCGTGCGCGAGATGTGCGCTACCGTACGAGATAGGAAAGGAGGTGTCGCGATATGGATCAACAGCGACCCGCCACCCATTACGAAGGATCTAGAGGACTGCTGGGACATTATTGTACAAGGACCATGCGACAATGTCGCCAAACATGCTGCCATGCGCCGATGGGATGAGCCTGCCACTTCGGAAGTCTATTCGGAGGTGAGCGAGGGAGAGGCAAAGAAGACTACTGCTAAAAGCTTACGTGTGCACCTGCCGCCGAAGCACCAGCAGCCTCAGTATGCGCCAAAGATGGCGCCGGAAACCAGCCTTCACAGGAACAACAGCTTCAAGCCTCTTGCGCTGGGCGAGACCACGCCACGAAAATGTATGGAGCAGGGACCGATGGATTGGAGTCCTCTCGGCACACCGCAACTTTCAGTGATGCAGAGCATCGAGCAATCGGTACAGGCCGATCACAGTATCCCGAACATGATGCACTCCGTTCACCAGCAGCCCCATGGCATGCCCACACCCTCCGAGTCGGAGTCCACACGAAGCTCACCAGCTAAAAGCAATATCCTGCATATCGCGAGCTTTCCAAATCTCAAAGGGTCGAACACAGAACTCGCACGAGCACGACAGCCCGCCAACGGCACCAAGAAAGCCGCAAGCACGCAAGGTAAGAAGCAACCCGGGGTCAGTCAAACACCTGCCACGAAGCCCAAAGCAAAGAAAACTGGAAAGGTGGCGTCCACGGCAAGCACGAGACCAGCGACGAAGGCACCACGCAAGGCCAACCGGCGAGCGTCTCCCAAAACCACCCTGAAATCATCCATGGGGGTGAGCAAAGCAACAGTCGATGCTGTGCCAAAGCACGAAAAGGACCAGGACGTTCACCATCAAGCGGACAAAAGTGCCAGCAAGGTCACAGAAGCGTCGTGCGCACCATCCGAACCGGTGCAAGCTCTTTCTGCTTCGCCGCAGGATCCTCGCTCGGCACAACCATATGGAACCGACAGTTCCACTGCCCATGTGCACAACCCAGGCTTAGTCTTTTGACAGCTCTGGCGGTCCGGAGTATTCGGTAGAGCTGTTCTTCGCGTATTGGGTATACAAGCATGGTAGAGGCATTGTATTAATGCCAGGAATCCTCGGAAGGAGAGCTTTCTGCTATTCGCATCTGCGAGCTGCGCGCCCGGAGAGAAGAGATGGAAGATGGCATCCGTGGCGCATGCCATGCTGCGAAGGACGGCGAAATGAGCAGGCAAGATGTGAAGGCTGCTCGACAGGTCGAATGTATTTTCATTCTCACGTGTATGGCTTGCCCAGTCTCGCACCGCTCATAATACGATAAATTCACCTTCACTCACTCTCTCGTGTCGCTCTCGCGACGTTTGTATCTCTTGATGTGATCCTCTGCCATCTGTTCTCACGATAAGCCCATATCGGCACGTGCACTCGGCCCCACTATTCTATATTTTCGCTTTCGCACTGACGCACGCAATTTTGTGTGCAAAACTTCCCCCTGTGCCTGTGCATCCGTCGGGCAACGAAAAGAATGGACGAGTACCAGACATCAATTGCAAATGTCGACACTGCGCTCACCCGCCTGAATGAGACTTTGGCTTCGTATAGACTCCTTGGCACCGCACCACAAGAGTCTTCAGTGGACAAACCGAAGCCGAACGAGAACACCAGGGCGGTACCCGGGCATCACGCAGCGCAGAGCAAGGTCACTGCCCATCCTCCGCAGGCCGATGCGAATGGACCTGCCTCGTCTTCAGACCATGCTCAGGACCTCCTCGGCCTGTTACTGGCGCTGAGAGCAAGCCAGCACTATCCGGAGACGTTTGTGAAAAGAGATGCTCGCTTGGCGAGGCTCGACAATGCATGGGAATATGCCGCCGACCACCCGTATTCAGTACCCGTCCATGTTTTGATCGCCATCGAGTACCTCGGCCTGGGGTATCCGGATCTAGCAGCAGGTTCGGCCTACAAAGCATTGTTACTGTCCGATGCGTTGGACAACGATGCCGAGGAATATCACGAGGAAGCTTGTGAATCATTAAAGGCAATCATCCAGGAGCAACCGCTGGAGGATCGCATCAAGATCATTCGACAGGCAATTGATGCTGGCATCAAAAATGGTGGGGTCGCTGCTGAGCTCGACCCTTCACTCGACATCGAGATTACCCTCTGGCTGAAGATGCATTATCGCCTGATCATGTACGTTCTCTCCTGGACTCCGTGGCTCGGTCTTCTGCTCACAGGCTATCTAGGTACCGTATCCTGACGCGAAGTCTCTTTCTCTGCACTTGTTACCGGACTGCCCACTCGTACGTTGAGCAAGGACTTGCCCTCTACCCCGACGACCAGGAGCTGCTCGGTATTCGCGAACGCATTCATGCCGGAGTTTCCGAAGCTCTGAATTCCAGTGGTGATGGCACCCTCCCGCCCTCAAGCGAGTGGCCTGATCGTGGCTCCGTGCGGAGAGAGATATATCCCTGGAACAAGCGAGAACCGGATCGCATCGCCGACCTGGAACGAATCAACATGCTGATGAGCGGCGTATCGGACAAATTGGAGGTTCGTGCTGTCGATCTCCCAGCGTTAAATGGCGACGCGACTGCGACTGTGACCCAACTTGGTGTTTTCGCCAAAGTCGACATTACACCAGGAGACATCATTCTGGATGAGACTTCGCTGCTCACTGCGAATAACAAGTTACAGGATGCACTCTGCGATGCCTGCAGCCGTGATCTTCCCGAGGTCGGTAGCGCGGACTGGGAGCAAGCAGTAGTGTGTGCCGAATGCGAAGTCGTCTTCTGCAGCGACTGGTGTTTTGAGAATGCTCGAGACTCTTACCACCCTGCACTCTGCGACAAGGATGTAGAAGCCATCGCGAAGGATGTGCCACCAGCCCAAGCCGCGGACTCGTTGTACTCACTGTTACTTCTTCGAGCTCTGGCGATGGCAGAGACGCAAGAATGTCATCCTCTCGAGCTTCCGGACATTCGATATATTTGTAAGTACAGCGACATACCAAATGACTTTTTCCTTACACTACTCCAAGTCTGTCTCTCTGTGCTTGCTGCGCCCACTCGGTGATCAAGTCGAAGGGCGGACCCGTTGAAAACACATCCTCATCCTTAGAGAGAGAGAAAAAAAAAGAGAGCGAGATATACTTGCTTACCTTGTGACCTGTTTGATCTCAGGGGGCGACTTCGTCCTAGCACCTGACGCAGAAACTACAATCTCCCACGACCTCGACGCAGCTGCTAGCCCAAGCCTCCTTTCCGGCACATTACCATTCAGCTTCGAGAACAACGTCCGACTGCCATTCCACATGCTCGAGAAAATGGACATTGACATCTTCGCCAACCCTCAATACGACGTCTGGGTCTTCAACACCCTCTATGCCAAATTCCGCGGAACAGCCTCTGCTCGCCTCTCCGGCCTGGGCGGCCGCGCCATTCGAGGCCCCGAAGTCTCTGCCGTGCACCCCATGTGGTGTCTCGCCAACCATTCGTGCGATCCCAATGTCAGCTGGGAGTGGGCCGGGGCCATGAAATTCTGGACCAAGAGGGAACGAGTCGCGTGGACGGGCGCACACGGACAGCAGACGGTCATGTCTCAGGCGGGAATTCACAAGGACGAAGAAGTCAAATCTCATTACTGCGATGTCGATTTGCCGGTGAAGGAACGACGTGAATGGGCTCGGGGCGCACTAGGAGGTGATTGTTTATGCCCTCGATGCATATATGAGGCTGATGCGGAAGAGAAGGCATGATCAAGCAGAAGCAGTAAGTAGCTGCAGCTGCAGCTAAAACAGCTAACGTTCAGCAGCAAAGCAACATGCATCATTTGTGTGCTGAACTTTTCACACTTTCCTTTTCCCATAAGAGCCCCCTCCCTCCTTGGAGATGATTGTACGGAACGATATTGTCACCTCAACCAGACGCTGCTTCCATGCACTGTTTTGAGTACGAATTTTTCGACGTTCCCAGAAGAAACGATGTGTTTGAATTGACTCACCCTACGACCTTTGTGGAGGTGATGAGTCTCATGGCACACCCACAATACCTACGGGTACAAACTGACCTATGGATGTAGCAGTCGCGTCAACCGTCTTCATACCATCATGGTGAAATTATGCTGCTGCTGCGTTTCCATAAAATCATGCCTCCACGTCTCTGGTACCCATGTGGGCAGGGTCGTGGACATTCTCGTGTAGAGCATCCTGACTGCTATCGCGGAGCAGGTCATCACTGTCTCGAGAAGTGGGTGCCGACATTCGCGGCTCGTCGTCTGGGCTGTCCGCGTTCTCCTCGTCGAGCTGGGCTCGGTTCGCCTCCCTCTGCGAGTGGCCTTCAGATCTGGCATCGGCGTCTGCAACTACACCGGCAGGCATCAGTGGCGGACCATCTTCGTCGCTGTCAAGCTGCAAGAGATAGGTCTCCCACAGCTCAATGAGCTAGAAGCATGTGTTAGCAGGAGGGCACACACACACACACAAGGTACAGATGGAGTAATAACTCACCTCTTTCTGCGCTTCAATTGCACTTTCCAAGAATGTCTCCACTCCACTTTTGAAGTCTTCCACCTTTTCACGCTCGAAGCGATCAAGCTCTGTCCTCATCAGGCGCCCCATGTCCTCGAACAATAATCGTGTGGCGTGGACGCGTCGTTCCTGGTCTGCAACGTCTGCCTGCATCTGGCCGAGCCTGTCCTGCTGCGTGCGACCAGCTCGTAGTAGCTTTTCTTGCTGCCTCTTGATTTCCATCAGCTTGGCGTCGGCGGAATGCCACGAGTGAAAGGCCTTTTGCCGTTGCTCAAAGGCTTTCTTCACGGAACCGATGAGGCGAATGTACTCATCAATCACGATTCCTAGAGTCAGAACGTCCTGCATAGCTTGCCGTTGATAGAGCTCTTGAATTCGCAGCTGGAGATCTCCAAGCGAGTCCAGAGGTCCGCTGAGGCTCGGTGAGAGTTCGACAGCAGCAAGATTGTGCAAGGAGAGACGGAGATCCGCACAGGATTCTGCAAGGCCTTTGCGCTGTGCGACGACGGTGTCGGTGCTCTTCTGGAGCGCTTTGAGTTGGCTCTCTAATGCATCGAGGTAAATGCGACGGTCGTGGAACCAATCATCATGCTCCACAAACTTGCCCCCGGAGCTGCCACCAAGCCCAATACTCGACATGATACCTTTCGACTCGTGACCACCAAGCAGCGGGTCTTTGCCCGAGTGCTTGATTGCTACGCTGAATTGTTCCGATTCGAGAAACGTCTTAAGGTCCCCGTCCATTTGCAAGACAGGATGTGACGCGATCTTATTGACCATGCGCTCCAGAGCCTGCCTTCGTGACTCGATGAAGTTCTGATCGAAGCGTCCCATGGCCTGCTTTTCGGGCGGCGGAGGGACCACGACTCCAGGGTTATTGTCATGCAATCTCTCGTATAACCATAGGAAGTCGCGATAGCGCCGAGTCACTGTGAAAGTGGGGTTCATGTAAGCCTTGGATGTGGTCTTGGTGATGACATTGTATGCGGTATGACTGCTCGCAGCTCCTCCCACGTTGTGCGGATCGCCCACCACGATGTGAAAGGTTGGCTTCGCAGCCTGCTCCACGGGCTGCGACGGCTGGGCAGATCTTTGACGGCCTCCAAAATGCGCGGGTTCAACGGGAGGAGGCTGACGAGGGCCGCCGTTCAAACCGGCACGATCATCATCCAGATCTGCGCTGCGATTGGAAACGCCTGATGCCGCAGTGGACGGTCGCGAACCTGCCGTATTTCTCATCGGTCTGGAGGCCAGCTCTTTCACGGGCGGAGCCGGTGCCATGGGCTCATCTGGTGGCTCGACGCCCAATGGGCCCAGTGGTCCCAGGGAATCATTATCGAGGCTTTCGAGTGTCGTGGACTGCGTGAGGGTGGCATGACCACGGCCTCTTCGTGTTTTGGAGGGCGCAGGTCGGACGCCTGCTGCGATGTTGGGAGTCGACTTGGACAGGGCGGCAGAGGCGGATGCGTTCGACCCGTCTATCGCTGTCGCTTTCGATGACAATGTGGAGGTTGAGGTCGTCGCTGCCGGAGCATCTGCGTCTTCGACTGCGGCGACTGAATGCGAGCGCGAGGGTACGTCTGCGGGCGAGGGTCGGCGGTTAGCAGTGCGCCATGACAGCGATTCTGGCGCTGGGCGGGGCGGAGCAGAGGGGCGGAGCGAGTGAACTGACCATCCCAGGGAGAGCTGCCTTCGTCCATTATTGCCCACGGATCATCACCTGCGAACGTCGCCGTCGCCATGATGAGACCGTTCCACGTCCGCAATGGCCTGGATGATGTGCGGGAAGCTTCCGTCCGGGCTCCACCTCCGCTTCAGGTATTCTATGTCACACTCCAGCAGTACTGGGACATAGTGAGAGTCGAATGGAATGGTAGGAAAGACAGAAATGGCACGACAGTCAGGCACATGGAGGTAGTAAAGTGCCTACCTAGTACCTCGTACTACAGCCGGCTTGCTCAACTCAATAATCAGCGCATGGATGACCATGTTGACGAACAGACCACCTCTGTTATCTTTCTTAACCAGGTGGTAGGTATTCTATCCATATATTCATTAAGCATTGATTAGGTCGCACATTGCACAGCACGGGGCAGGGTCAGAGGCGGCTCGGCGGAAACGGCTTCGGCTTCGGCTGCGTCCGTCCCAGCGCAAGGAGCACATCTCTGCCTCCGTCAATCCCAAGCTACAGATCTTCCCACTCTACCATCTTCTTCTTCTACGACCTCCACCACCCCACCGCCGCATCTCACTCGCCATACCACGCCATGAACTCCCTCCGACTCGCCCGAAGTGCTGTCAGGGCTGCGCCCTCTGCCTTTCGCGCCGCGCCCGCCCTCCGTCGAGGCTATGCCGATGTCGCATCCGACAAGATCCAATTGACTCTGGCCCTGCCTCACCAAGCCATCTACAAGTCCAAGGATGTGTACGTCCTACTGTGCATGGCACAAGCCGCTCGCTCGCACGCCAGCATGCGCCCGCCAGACCACGAGCACTGACCAGACAGCAGCGTGCAAGTCAACATTCCCGCCGAGTCCGGAGAGATGGGTGTCCTCGCCAGCCATGTCCCATCCATTGAGCAGCTGAAGCCAGGCCTTGTGGAGGTCATTGAAGAGCAGGGTGGTAGCAAGCAGTTTTTCTGTACGTGAGCACAGCGTGACGAGCAAATTGAGGACGGATACAAACGGACCCGACCAGCGCCTCGGAGCTCTGAGGTGTGTGTGCACCGGGCACGGCTAACATGTCGTGTGCAGTATCTGGCGGCTTTGCAACCGTGCAGCCTAACTCAGTGCTGAGCATCAACGCTGTGGAGGGATACCCGCTCGAAGCATTCAGCGCGGAGGTATGTGCAATCACACCCCTACGCACCGCCGGGACCATTCTAACCATATATAGGCCGTGAGGAACCAGATCGCTGAGGCACAAAAGATTGCCAGCGGTAGTGGTAGCGAGCAGGACATTGCCGAAGCAAAGATAGAGCTGGAGGTATGTCGAGCCATGTACTTGCGCCACAATACCACATTGCTAACACCGATCTAGGTCCTCGAGACCCTGCAGGCTCAGCTCAAGTAGAGTTGCTGCAAATGTAAATACTGTATAAAGTACCATTTGGAAGTGTGAACTGCCCGATGCAGACGTTGCTCCTGCTGCCCGCGACACTTGCTTGCCACTGCCCGCTGAGTTGAGACGGGTTGGCACTTGCTGCAGCGGCTCTGGATCCAGGCCGAAGCCGAAGCTGTCACTGCACCTCTCACCTGCCACTCACCAGCTGCCACACTGCTGATGCCGTGCTTTGCGTTCCTACAAGAACCATCTTCCCGGAACCTCCTCGAGCACGTTGGTGTACTCTATACCCTAACATTCATGTAAATATCAGTAGATGCCAACCACGCCTGACACCGAGGCAGTCTCCGTCCCTGCCTCTTGCACACAACTGGATCACATACCCTGTCACGCTCCGCGTTTGGTCTTGGGCGGGCATGGGCGAGCAGACAGTATAGTCCAAGCAGTCTTATTTCACATTCCTTGCTGATGCCTTTCTACAGCGTCACCGGTTTTTGCGTTTTCGATCGCGCAAGGATCGAGCGCGGCGCAAGAAGCCGAACGATGCGGAGGTGCATACCATAGACAGTGCCAACACCAGAGTCACCTACGCCTTTTCGACGAAGCGATCTGTTCCAGACTCTCTGAGAAGTCTGTATCCTCATGGCTCAGTTCCAACCTCCTCCGCATCTCTGAAATCTACAGCAAACCCAAGTCCAGATCCCGAGCGGCAACCGACACCCGACCTCGATCACACACTGCCGTTCTCCAGAAAGTCATCGCTAGCGACACTGAACACCCTGAGCACGATCGACACACTCGCCGACACACCTCCTGGCAGCATCTACGCGAAATCACGACTGACGGCACGTTCCCTGTTTCCTCAAAGTCAAGGTCGTTACTACGAAGATATCTCATCTCTCGAAAGAGTGCCGACCAGTCAAACACAGGGGCCAAGTTCGTGCGACGGGACCAGCATACGGTCGAGCGCGACGAGTATTATATCCAGAACCAAGACCGCTCCGGCTCGAGTCAAATCCAAGCTGAAGCGCAGCTTGACGGTAGTGCGGACACAGTTGCGGCTCAGGCGCGGACTGGAAACCAAATCAACAAAATCCAATCTGTAAAAGTGGCAGATCGGATCAAAGCATTCGAAACAAAAGCAAGGCCGAGAAGCTCGTCCAAAGTGAGACCCGAACACCGCGATCTCCCTGATGCTGGTGAGCACGTGCCACTTGTATTCCCATTGCATGTCCGGCGGTTCACTCGAAGATCAGGCAAAGGCGTGTTGTTCCGGCCAGAGTCTCCAGAATCTCCGTTGTATCAATCGATCCCAGTCGACAACGCCGAGCTGTATTCCCCGTTACCCCAGAGAGCGATACCCATGGTGAAATCGCCAGCAGAGGGGGTTACTTCGAGCTCAGCAAGCGATTCGGGTCGTGCTCTCGAAGCAGCACCGCTCACGATGAATTTGGCTGCTGCAATCCCAGCTGGTGGACGTGTAAGCTTGAGTCAAGATGGTCTGGACCAAGCCAAGGTGCCATCTGCTCTTCAAAATTATCAAGTGAATTCGACGGAATGGCCGAAGCACGCAGAGACAGCAACACGGGCAACCATGGGCACTTTCTCTCATTTACACGGTCGACGGGACTCCTGCGTGCGCCACGGTCGTAAAGCAGCTTTGCTCGGAGACGCCAAGGATATCTACAAACAGGTTCATGGAGGTCGGCACATTCCTGCTGGCTTGGAGCAAGTGAAGGTCACCAGCCCGTACACTGCACGCAACTTGACCCGATATTCGGAGTGTAAGAAGACCGATGCATGTCCGGACTGTTTGACTGAGCTTGGGTGAGTGCGGTTCACGGATGAGGTCGTTGTACTGCCATTATTGACGGATATGCGTAGCATACAAAAGCGCGAGACGGCCTCAGATACTTCCTTCCAGACTACCCAGCCTGCTGCTGCCTCATCCCCGCATAATGTATGTTCCGAGAGTCCCTTCGACGTAGCTCCACAACTGAAGGCCGACGCAAATGCTACGGCGACTCCGATGCGACTCGCGAGGGGATCGGAATCGTCTAACGAGAGCAAGGACGCTCTGATCAACAGCTCGATGGATTCAGCAACACCTGGATACGGAAGCTCAAAGCCCAAGACAAATGAAGGAATTGGCCCCCATTCACAGTCTCGGTCGTCCCGAGCCTCTGAAGGCGATGCCGATAGGGACTACATCGACAGCCGCGAAAGCACTGGCAATACAGTTGTGTCTTCCGACCTCGGAGAAGGTCTTGATGCGGTGATCCTCGAGCGTGGTGGACAACTGGAACGCGTGGTCATGAATTTGCGAAAGGGTGCGCCGACCGTAACTGCGCTTCTGCGGTTGTCACGAGAGTTGTTGCAGGTGGCCGATGCTATACAAGCGGAAGCCTCAGCAGGTCGACCGCCGGTTGAACGTGCCAACTCGGACAGACCGGATGTCACAGATCTGCTCCATCATATAGATGACGCTACAGGCGCAGGAATTGACCTTGCGATTGCGTGGACGAGCGATCCGTCAAACGAAGCTGCCACTCAACCTCCAATTCTGCGCTCTGAAAACGCAGCACAGCATATTGCCCCTACAACCGACTTCGTTCCATCCGACATTCAACAAGCCACAAGCGAAATATTGTCGCCAGCAACACATATTCCCTATCGCGAGAGCATTGATATGGATGTTGCTGCAACACTGCGCCCGCATTTCGAACATGGCAAGGCCAATACTAGAGAAAGAGAAGCAGAAGCCGGAGTCACAGACATGGATCATGCTACAAGCCGGCCGCGACGTGGCACTCGTACTTGGCAAGATGGATCGAAGCCAGGTCCCCGTGTTCCCCGTGTCACAATCACAGAAGATGACCACGGGGATGGCCCTATTCTGCCTTCTCACATTCTGAAAGCACGAGATATCATGACTCCCACACTTGCACACGGCGGCGACAGAGTCCGAGGAGAAGATTCACCTCCCATCTTTCCGCGCTCTCCTGCCCCTTTGTTGCACACAGCTTCTGCCCAAACGAGTCTGAGACAAGCTGCAGGTACTTCTTGTACGCCCGCGAGGCTTGTGCACACTTGGGAAGAATTGACCGAGGCCACAGCTCCTTCTGGTAGTAGTAGTAATATGGTCCCGCCTCCTTTTGCAAAACTAAAGACCGACCGCAGTATCATCCAAAAAGCCATGTCGATGAACAACAGGACCAAAGCTGCATGTATTCAAGAGGCCGCTGCACGTGAGAAGCAGACCAGGAAGCAAAGACGGATCGGTGCGCAGGCATGGGCGAGTGGAGTCAGCAGGCAAGGCTCCTAAAAATTACTTTTCCAAGCACTCTATGAACAGCCTCATCTACATACAATTCCGGTAGCAGAATTCCGCAAGAAGTTGCCATGAATTCGTCCAGACAGATTTCGTAGCTCATTAAGTGCACCGACACCTTCTCTCAAGTTGGGTGTCTAGACGCAAAACAATGCTCGCTCAGAACGCTCATGAGGCCCAGCCCGAAATTTCGTACACATCGTTTGTGGAAGTTTTGTGCGCGTGTGCTCACGAGAACTCCACCCTGGCACCACGGTTGGATGCTTCCAGTCTCCGGGCTCTTTCTGCCCGCCGGCGTCTCCGGTTGTTGTCGAAAGCGCTGACATCAGTGCCTGTCCCGAGATCTGTTCCTCCTCCTCTTCCTACGGTACCAGGACTTCCTACGGTACCAGGACTCCCCACCGTCCCGCTTCCAGCAGGCCCAGTCGCCAGTGGCATCCCAGAAGGCGATGCCGAACTCTGTGGAACACGATGCACTGGCGGCGAAGGAGGTAGATTGAGCTCTGACGGAGGTCGATGACCCGCAATGGCTGAGTTCGATAACGCTGGGGGCGGAACAGGCACATTTGTGATGGGCTGCTGGCTGGAGGGTCTCCTGCTGCCGTTCCTTCGATACCTCGATGGTCCTTCCTCGGCGCTGCTCAGACTAGAAGCTCGTCGAGCCCTTCTCTCGCGTCTACGAGCGGCACGCTCGGCCGCGGCTTCCTCCTCATTCAGTCGTCGAAGGGTGACATGTTGACCGTCCGGATGCATCTTCATCTTGAGACTGACTGGCGGGGTCTCCACGCTCTGTCCACCACCTAAGGCGCTGGCTCCTGAAAAGCCAGCTGAAGTCGTGCTTCCCCTGCGACCTGGAACTCTGGATTCTGAACCTGTCCGCGAGTGTTGTCGCCTTGTTGGCGATGACGACTGTGTCTGATGGCCTGCTGCCAATGCCGCACTCGCAGTCGCGGCAGATGTAGCAGCGATTGTGACATCTTCGTGATAATGGCTAGATGATTGCATTTGTTCCGATACTAGTCTCGATGGATCTGGATCGATTGCCCCCTGAGGCATTTGCAGTGAGCCCGGAGGTGGAGGTTGATATCCTATCGGCCGAGCGCCATCACTGGGTGGTGGACCAGGAGGTGGTGGAGGCAGTACAATATGAAGATGCTGCTGCTGCTGCTGCTGCTGATGCTGCTGCTGTTGTTGGTGGACATGGAATGGGTCCGGATCATGGACTGATAGAGGAACTGCTCCCGCAACCATCGGCAGTGGAGGTTGACTGATATCTGGTCTGATACTCTGTCTCGACCCAGAAGGATGACTTCCAGGTGCATGCTCAGGACCAGTCATAAGCGTATCGGAGTGACTAGCTCTTCGACCGCTTGCATCCTGGGGACGAGGGTATCGATTAGAATTTCGCCGAGTGTATTGCTCTTCACGTTCGAGCTGCTCCTGTCGGATGCGCTCCTGCCTCTGCCGCTCATTGCGAGCTTTCCGTTGCTTGTTCCACTCTCTGAGCCCAGCTACGGCGCCCAGTGCAGCAATGCTCTTCTGCAGATTTGGCTCGTCGGAATTCATTCTTGGCGGTGGCCCATAACTACCGTCTTCATCGTATGACACAGAGCTCACACTAGGTCTTCTTCTCCTAGGCGGCCGCGAAGGTGTCATTTGCGTCGTCTCTGAGAATTGCGGTCTGTGAACTCTTCCTGGATCGTCTGGTGAAAAAGGAGCTTGGCCTGCCTCCACCCGGGACACATCCGTTTGACTAACTGTACTCTGATTGTTCCCATGCGGAGGCCTATAGTTGACAAGTGAGTCCCCGTGTCCGTTCTTGCGTTTTCCGCCGCTACTAAACAGACTTTTTACTCCTTGGAAAGCAGCAATGCCGGCTCCTGCGCCTAGGAGTCGATTGCGCCAGGTGTTGTCTCGCGGCTTGTCGCCTAACTTCTCATCTCCATCGTAGTCGTCGTTCTCCCAGGTCTGGGGGGACAGTACAGTGTCTCCATGCGGTCGAGCCATGTGGCTCCCTCGACTCGGCGGTCTATTGTGCCCTGCGTAGCTAGCAGGAGGAGGTGGCCTGCTAGGTGTTCTTCCGGGCGGTTCATACGGCGGCCGTCCAGAAGGTGCTATAGATGATTCCGAAGGCCCAGGAGTGCGAGGCGGGCGATGCGTACGGTCGACATTGCTCTCGGTATACTCGGTGTACAGATCTTCATCCGTGTCTTGCTTCTTCCGCTTTCCGGACCACCATTTATATGCACCGATCAAACCTGCTCCTACCAGTGCCTTCTTGGCCCATCCTCCACTGCTCTTCTCATCGTGCTGTTGACTACTCCTTCGAGACTGCCGATCTTCGGTCAGCTCCGTGCGATCACCGGTCAGATAGCTCCCAGTGTAGTCTGAGTAGTAGTCGGACCTTGCTCCAGACGGCGAGACCCTATCGCCAATGCGAGGCTTGTTTCGGTACTCGAGTACGAGGTAAAGTAAGAGCAGAAATGTCCCGACCAAGGCATACAAGACAAACAGCACCAACGGAGAGCCGTACAGCGTCAAACCGAGCGCAATCTGCACGAATGCCAGGATAGCAATAGCGCGTCCGAACAAACGATGCAGATGCACTTTCAAAGGTAGTGTCGGATGTGGACTTGTCCTCTTTCGCTCCCGCCGCGACATCCACCAGCCATAGAGAAACTGCACGAGCACACAGACATAGATAGCGACTCCAATACCATGATGAGGATTGGACAGGCTCCTATCGGGCCCCACTGCGAACCAGCCTAGCACTAGCACCACTGTAGCTAGGAAGACTGTCAAGATCTGCAGGTAGACATGCAGCTTGTAGGCCAACCTTCCACCGGAGTGGTAGTATTTCGCGATGAAGATGGCGGCGGGCACAACACCCATGAACGTGATGGCAGCCACTACTCCGTGACCCAAGATGAGGGTATGATATTGCGACAGGCCTCGGAAGCGATTGCCCATTCCATTGTACCGCATGGTATCGAAGTTGAGGCCCTGGAGATTGGGCAGCAGGAAGGTATTACGAGTAGCATCCCAGGTTCCATCCCCCACGAACATGCTGGTGCTATCGTAGATGCTGCTCCCGGGAGCGGACAAGCCATCATCGGCAGACATGGCGTTTGTGTGAATGAGAGCGGGACGGGCTCTCGACGACGCCGCGCCTGCGCGCTTCTAACTCGGCGATTGCGCGCACAACTGCTTCAAACCATGGTGTCTGCAGTGCTTGTCGAAGGTTGCTGGGATCGAATAAAGCCGGTCTGGAGTCTGGATGGTTCTCGTCGCTGGGGGCGGTGTGGAGTGGAGTGGGGTGGGGTTGACGGGAGGGAATGTCGTTGTCGATCTGGGGCTTGTGTCCTACGGGTTGCGGGATGCTGGTACGGTGCGGTGTGGTGCGGTGTGGTGCGATAGAATGGCGGTACGAATGAACGTTCAGGTGAAGACGATACAACGTAAGGCTGGGCTGCTGGCTGTCGTCTTGTCAGTACGAAAGTACGAAGTACTTGGCGCAGCAGCGTTGCTATGGTTACTGACTATTTATCATCAAAAATTTATCGCGGTTGCGATGATCGTGCCAAGTCTCTATTCTACACCTTAATGAAACCTTAGCCAGGTTAACGCGCCGCGACGCGTGCTCCCTCAGGTAGGACGCGACAAATTGATCTCACCCACCGACCGACTCCCCAGACACACACACACTCTCTCTCTGCGCCATTGACACTTCCTCCCTCTACGCTACTCTCGCCTCATTCACCGCAGACATGCTGGCAATAGCGCACGCGCCGCGCATCGACGCGAAGAAACGCGCCGTCCACCACAAACAGGCGCCGTTCCAGACGGCCACCTTTGCCGAGCAGGACTACGCACACCGCATGAACTTCTACATCATCCCTCCTACCGGCGACGTGACGCTGGAGCAGTTCGAGGAATGGGCCATTGCTCGCCTGAAGGTGCTCGCCGAGCTGGAGTCGTGCCACTTCCGCAATCGTAGTCCTGCGGAAACAGAGGAGTACATGCGTCCGATACTCGACAAACACATGCCGCTATCCAGCAACAGCGCGCGCCACAATGATATCCCAATGCAGAGGAAGCGTGACCACTATAGCCACTGGACCCTCCGACTTGCCTTCTCCAGCACGCAAGATCTACGACAACGGTTCGCCAGGCTCGAAAGTCAGCTGTTCAAGCTGCGCATACAGCAGGACGACCTGCGGGAGCGAAGGGCATTCATCGAAGCACTGCCAATGTCATGGGAGACTGTGGGCGAGGACGAGAAAGCGCAGCTGCTCGAAGAGCTGAAGGCTGCAACCGGCTTCTTCGCCAAGACGGACGAGGAGAACTGGTTCAAGTGCGAGTGGGAGAATGTGCCTGAGCTGGTGGAGAGGCGACAGGTGTTGCTGAAAAAAGGCAAAGCCTACGTGCATGTCCGTGAGCAGATGAGCATGGTTGTAAATGAATTTTCCCGACAGCTGGAGTCAGGCCTGGAAGTTGCCGCTCGATTCTTGCCTCGCATGGACGAAGACAATAGACTGGCTCCAATACTGCATCACCTTTCTCAATCGTTCGTGGCGCCAGATGCGGGCTATTCAGAAGAGTCCAGTCTGGGTGACATGACCAACGTCACAGCGGCGTCAATCGATTCATACAGCCAGCACTTCCCCCTGTGCATGCAGAACTTGCACCGTGAGCTCAAGAAGAATAGTCACCTCAAGCACTACTCGCGTCTACAGTACACTTTGTTCCTCAAAGGGCTGGGCCTGAATCTGCAGGAATGTATACTCTTCTGGAGACGGAGCTTTAAGCTTGTGACAGATGGTAGGTGGAACCTGTCGTTTTGGGTGCCGACCACCCCTTGACTAACTGTGGTATTTCAGACAAATTCAAGTCCGAATATCTTTACAACATTCGCCACGCCTATGGCGATGTGGGTGGCGACTCGAACAGAAGAGGTCGAGGCTATACCCCCTACAGCTGCAACAAGCTCCTCACAGAACCTTTACCTGCAAGCGGACAAAACCATGGTTGTCCATATCGGACCTACAGCCCCGATAACCTGATCACCTTGTTGCAGAACGTTGGAGTGAACGACAGAGAGTTATTGAAGGGCGTGCGAGAGGACGTTGGTCGGCAAAGATACCATATTGCATGCAATAGAGTCTTTGAAGCAGCTCACAAGAATGAGATCAAGAAGGTAAGAATGCTAGCATCTTCCTCCGGGAAAAAAAGCATTACTGACACTATATCGTGTGTAGGTGAAAGACGAAAGCTTATGGCCGGCAAGTGAATTGGACACTATACTCCATCCAAATACGTACTTTAAGCGTAGCTTCCAGCTGAAGAACCTCGGGAAGATTCGTAAGGGAGACATTGGCGTGGACGAGCCAATGCCATCGTCCGCAGATTAGCCGTGATCCCCTCCATACAGGTATTCTGGCATACTGCGGGGGAATAATGACATTTGACGATTATTCGCTGGCGAGGTTGCGGCCATGTCTTGAGCTGTTCCTCGAAAGCCTCGAATGTAGACAAAATGATACACCGCTCTAATATCAGACCCGAGCACTCCATGTATCCCTACCATTAGCTACCCTCCTACTGGTGAGCGCAGCCGTGCCGGTCCAGGGGATGTTAGTTTTTAAAAAGAAATTTGTACATGGCGAAAGGTACGGCGTACCATTGAACAGATCGTCGTCGGCCCCATCTGCTCCTGTGCTCATGGCGCCATATGCACAGTGTGTATAGGTCTGCTGCGCGAACGTCTAGAAAAATGTAAGGGATTCAATTTGGGCGGTCTGAAGAGAGACAAGATTTCATTCAACGCATTAGCTGGAAGTGCAAATTCTTGGCTTTTCGGCTTGGGCAAGGCCGCCTTGTCGTGGCATGAACTGCGTTATTGTACAGGGCCCCATCCGAACTGTTCGCCCGATATCATACAAGCACAAGTCATATAGGTCTCTCGATATATATACACACTGGAGTGGAGGGGAAGTGGACCGATATGGCCCACAGCGTCGATGCCGTGCGGATCGTTATGCTCTTCCTTTCGATGCTAATGCGCACAATGGCGGGAAATCGATGACCCGCCAACGCCGAAGGCTTTCTGAGCGCGGGCAACACTCAATCATTATGTACACCACAGCTGTACATGCCAGAGGACGCCGAGGCATCCCCGGTTGCTACCTTGCGCGAGTAGATGACCCCGTGATACGGACACAAGCCGCAGACGGCGTGTTAAAGCGTGTTGCGCAACTGCTGCGATCCTGGGCGCGGATGACCACGATGAAAGCATTTCCTGCGCCCATAGCAGATACCCTGGTCTGCAGAATCGCAGTCGTGCAGTCGCCAGTGACATGGAGCTCGAAGGGGACTGAGAAATAGCATCGAGCTCAGAGATAGTCTCGAGCGCTCTTTTGCATCTCGATAAATTTCCACCCTCTGGTTTCAGGGTTGCTCACTTCCTCGGGGATTCTTGTCACGCCTATCGCGTACGTGACTTGTTGCACTTTGTCCTCCATGCCGGCGGCCAATTCTCCAGACTTGGCGTTGCGATACACATGCACTTCCTGCGTGCGACACATGAGCACAAACACAGGAATTTCACCAGGATCCAAGATGCGGGCCGAAAGAATGTCGACGCCACGAATATCCAGGATCTTGCCGTCTGACTTCAGCCCGGCCGTGGTATATTGTTGCATCAGAGCGTGGTACACCTGAAACTGTGCTGCCGAAAGCCAGAGCTTCAGCGTCTCGACATCCCCGGTGACATATGCTTCGAGGACTTCTGGCAGAATGTAATTTCGCATGTCGTTCAAGAAGGGGTCGAGCTGGAAGTTGGGGTCCATCTCGCGAAACTTTTTGATGACCATGGCGGTCTCGTTTTCGGCGAAGAACCCAGCAATGCGATCGGAGACGCTGCGAGCGGTACTGATGAGCGGGTTTTCCGACTCTCGATAGACTGAACCAAACGTGGAGAACCGTTTTCCGATGCTGCTGTTGTCGCGGAAATCCTTCCAGGCTTCTTTCCATGCTGCATCCTTGTGCACCGTCACGTTTGTCCCCGCGTTTGGATCCTCCTCCAAATTCTCAGGCATTTTATTAGGATTGAATCCCATCTTTGAGTCTCGCTCTTCACGCTTCCGTCGCCGCTCCTCCTTCTCCGTCCAGCCTCCATAACGAGATGATGCACCATCATCAATGACATCCTTGACGTCTTTGAACGCTTTGGTCTCTCTGATCGGCTTCGTGGCCTTGTCCACGCCCGAGCCTACAGCTGCAGCACCCTTTCGCACGACTTTAGCCACGGGTGTGTCCCAAGTCCAGGCGGCACCCTTTCCAATGGCGCTCGCTGTGCCGAACAGCGCCTTCCCAGTTGTAGTAGTTGCAGCTTCTGCAGCCTTACTGTACGCACTCTTGGCCCGCTGTACGTTTGGGTTCTGCGTAAAATCGTGGATCGTACCGCCCAGTTGTTTCGTGCTTTCGTTCCACTCCTTGCTGGCTTTGAACTCCTGCTGTAGAGTCTCGGTGAAGACTTGCCAAGGAGTTTTACCGCCATGTGGCGGAGGGGGAGCCGCATCGTCTTTCTTCTTCTTTTCTTTCTGCTCGCCCTCAGCGCCTTCCTCGCCCTCGCCCTGCTTCTGTTCCTCATGCTGTTCCCGCTCGGCGTTCTTCCGGCGCGCCTCCCACTCTTTGTCAGCTTGTGCCTTGAATTGGGCAAACGCATCATCGGCAGCAGATCGCTCGGGGGCGGCCTTGCTCGTGGTATGCTCTGGCTGTGCATCTGCAGCTGGTGACGCTGATGCAGACGCTGATGTCGCAGCTGCTGGCTTCGCAGAAGCCTGCTGGCCTCCCGCCGCTTTCTCCTTTGCGCGCTGCTCCCGTAGTTCCTTGAAGCTCACATATCGCGCTGAAGCGGCCGGAGAGGTTGCAAGTGCTGGGGGCGGCAGGAAATGCGACTGCGAGCATATTTGCGGTCTTATGGCCGATGGCCGAGCCCCAGTAAGCTGGCGCGTCCGTAAGGACACTGCACTGTATTGTCTGGCGAATGCTTCTATCCGACGGTAGGCAGCAGTGCGGCCTTGGTGTGATATTTGGCCGCCTCCTGCTCGCGATGACAGGGCGCGAAGTACGGATGTGCTCATGCTCCGGATCGACGACGGCAATAATGACGAGGACGACGAGGATGACGAGCGGTTGGTGTGAACGGATGAGAGGTGGATGAGCGCAGAGGAGCAAGAAGAGGGCGAAGAGGCGGAAGAGGAAGAATACTTTCCTCAGTTGAAGATCTACCTCAGCAGCCCGGAGGGTCTTAGGCTGACGGTGGTCTGCCACTCCCGCTCGCCGCACAAGCAACTTCTGTCTTCCATGCACACCATCATCAGACTACATCCGCTTGCACTATGATGGCGAGCCCACGCACTTTTCGCTCGTTTACGTGCTTCAGCTGTCGCCAAAGACTGCTGCCTGCCGTCCCATACCGTGCCTTTGTCACTGCCCCTCGAGTAGCGGCACCTCCGCCGTCTTCTCCGTCGTCTTCATCATTCTCTGGCGATGCCTTCGGCTCGCTGGGGTCTCTCACCCCCAACAATCCTCGACATCGCGGACGTGGACAGCAGGCAAACATGCCCTCCATTGGCGACCTCCTCAATGCCGACACCGACAAGCTGCGCAATTCCACCTTCATGGACGAGCTGGCCGGGGGCTCGCAGGAACAACAACCACACCGATTGCACATCTACGCTACGAAACACAACACTCACCTGACTTTCGTGCAGCCGCCTAGGCCTGCGTCGCAAACGACATCTTCGGGCGTCTCGGCCACTTCAGCATCCGCCAAGGACCAGAACAAAATGGTGGACGTGCTCCTGTCCATTAGCTGCGGCAACATCGGGTTCAAAAAAGCGGGGCGAGGCAGTTACGATGCAGCATATCAGCTTGCGGCTTTCGCCTTGAAGCAGATGCAAGAAAAGGGAATGTTGCGCGACATGCATCGGTTGGAGGTCGTGCTCAGAGGCTTCGGAGCTGGCAGGGAAGCGGTCACAAAGGTCATATTGGGAAGTGAAGGAAGGTTCATCAGAAATCGCATCATCAGTGTGGTCGATGCCACGAGGTTGAAGCAGGGTGGGCCGAGAGGCAAGAAGCCTAGAAGATTGGGTTAGATGGCATCGATGTGAAAATGTGTCTCGCTCCACACTGGCATCCCAGAAACCGTTTCTCCCGGGCATCATCAAATCGATTCACCCCGTGCCACCAGATTTAGAGCTCAACTCGTGTACTGGGAGCATAACTACATTGAGTCACCTTCCCAAGGCATTTTTGCAATCCAGTCCCATGTGCGACTACGATGAGAGCAAACTGGAAATTACCTATACAAGGCGGATGTGCATCAATGCGTACCATCAGCAATTCAGAATATTTGCAGGATAGGACTACCTACAGTGGTTTAGGTCGGCACAATTAGCGCTGCGAGCTCGAGCTCCACCAGAAGCGACCAAGCGAATGTGGTGACTCCATGGTGGTACATGTACGAGCGCTTGCATGCGTGAGATTGCGCTGTCATAGGGCGTGACTGGCGAGTATAAAACCCTTATAGGTACCTATTACATGTACATGTGTTTTGCTCGAGCTACACCCACCGCACGCACCTCGACATATGTAGCCCACCACCCGTCCGAACTCTCCATCCTGACAAGCACTCAATATGACATCCCCCATCCCATGGACGCAGATCAAGGCGCTTTCATTTGACATTTACGGCAGTCTGTACAATCCCTTTTCCCATGCATATATACTTATCCGATCAGGTCCAGAGTGTTAAGTGAGGTAACTAACGATGAACGCCACCACCCAGCTCTGATTGACTGGGAAAGCGGCATCGCGCAATCAGCACGCGCCACCGCTCTCGCCCCATTCCTACCTCCCAGTGACCGCGACCTGCTCCTCGCCATTGAGCGCCACGACACGTCCGTCCAACGCGAGCAACCCACGAGTAAACAACAAGACATCATTGCAGAAGGCCTGCGTCGCTATGCCGCCGAACTAGGCGTCGTCGAACAAGGCCACGTGACCTCCGAGGAAGTAGAGCGTGCCGCACGAGAATATTCCACGCAAATTGGAGCGTATCCTGCTTTTGCAGATACCGTGCAGGCGATCCAGCGGCTGGGAAAGAGATATCAACTCGTTCCCGTGTCAAATGTGGATCATGCGTCGTTCCGGGAGACGTTGGCGGGGCCGTTGCAGGGATGTCATTTTGATCGGATTTATACGGCGGAAGATATTGGGTCGTATAAGCCGGATGTGAGGAATTTTTATTATTTGCTGGATCATGTCAAGTCGGAATTGGGAGTGGAAAAGGAGGAGCTGTGTCATGTGGCACAGTCGCTGTTCCATGATCATGGTCCTGCGAAGCAGGTTGGACTGCAGGGCGTGTGGGTTGATAGAAAAGGGTTTATGGGAGGCGATACGACAGGGGCAGAGGAGAAGTATGGGTTTAAACTTCGTGTGGAAACTCTTCAAGAGCTCGCTGATATTGTAGAAGAAGCATGGGCTCAGGGCTGATGCATCAGATATTACCTAGGTAACAAAATGGGGAATGTCTCGCTTTATTTCCTACAAGTTCGTAAGACAGTCCAGGACTGCTGCAATGGGGCTCAGGGCAAGTTTGTGCTGATAGATGGTCATGTTGCCTCGCTCGCCATCTCCTGCTTGACGATCCGGAGCGCAAGTTCCTGTACCTGCGTACTGGTGCCACTGGCATCCACAGCCAGGACATCCGTCTCGTCCTGCGTCGGGGTTTCCAAGCTCTCGAATTGGCTGTGAACCATGTAATCCTTCATGTAATGATTCTGTCGCGCCCGCACTCGTTCCATCAAGAGCGCCTCTGTGGCCTTGAGGAACACAAAGTGCACTCGAATCTCTGGATGGTGATATGCCGCAATTCGAATCACATCTCGGTATTTTCTCTTGAGCGCCGAACAGGTGACAATAACGCCATCGGCCGACGACGACGACGACGACGACGACGAGGCTCGAAGCGTCTTGACCGACTCCTCGCGCAGAGTGACCAGCCAGTCCCATCGATCCGCATCAGTCAAAGGCTGTCCCTGTGCCATCTTGTCGACGTTGGCAGGCGTGTGGAACTACATAGTTGGTGGGTGACGCGCACCAAAAGTCAATTTTTCGGCCCGAATTCCCTTCCCCTTTTGTCTCCCGCGTGGACTTACCGTGTCTCCCTCCAGATATGGCAACGATAATGTGGAGTGCAGGTGCTCGGCAACGGAGGTTTTCCCACATCCCGCTGGTCCCGTTATGACCCAAATGTGCTTGTGTTGAGAGGGAGAGGGATGTGGAGGTGCAGAAGTGGTCGCGTCTCCTGACAGGGCGTCGTCGATGGAGGACATGTTGGACGGTTCTGGTGAGGATTCCGATGGTGGAGTGGGAGGCAGTTGTTGTTGATGTTGTTGATGTTGTGGTTGTTGGTGTTGATGTTGTTGTTGGGGAGTGTGGACCACTGCCTCCTGCGACATGATGATGCTGCTGCTGCTGCTGTTCTGTCTTATCAACAATCGCAGGTCAAACAAACGTACGCTCCACCGACGGGACAGGAATGCAGCGATAAAGAAAAGTCAGGTTGTACGACGACAAGTTCCAGGGAATTTATGAATGAAGAGCGACTGCAAGTGCCTTATACAATAAATAATGCAACCTCCTCTCGCCTAGACTTGATTGCCCGGCGGGTGGATGCAATCAAACGCCGACGGCAACGGCTCGCGTAACACGGCATAGGTACAAACGCTTCCTGTCGCTATAATCATCGGAACAACATCCGAAAGATACTTGATGGTTGCTCACTCGTGTATCTTCCGTCTTGAGATCTGAACAGTTTGATTGAAAATGTCTACCGTAAATCGACCAGCATCGCCGATGGATCTTCTAATAAAGTCTTCACGCGCTCTGCACATCGCGCACATTCGGCGCCATCCACTACACGATGGTCCGCGCTCCATGAAAGAACGAGCTCTTCCTTTTTGACAAGCTCATCGCGCTCGTTAAATGCCGGTACAATCTTGCTCCTGCCAATACCCAGGATGCCAACCTGCGGCTCTGATATGACTGGGGCAACCACTCCACCTCCGACGGATCCAATATTCGACACTGTAAATGTAGCACCACTGAAATCTCCAGGTGCGAGCTTATTGTCACGTGCAGCAATAGAGAGTTCTCTCATCTTGAGAGCGATCTCGGAAATGCTGAGGAGTTGGACGTCGCGCATTACTGGCACCAGTAGGCCCTTGGGCGTGTCAATTGCGATGCCAAAATTGTGACTGCCCTTGTACGTCAGCTCGGGCTTGGAGTCTGGTTTGGTATTGAGTGTGGCATTCAGGATGGGATGTCGGGCAAAAGCTAAGCTCACAGCCTTCATGATGAAAGCAAGGTGTGTAATCTTTTGGCCTGGCTCAGCAGACGCATTGAGCTTGTTTCGCAGCATTGTGATGGCCGTCATATCTGCTGCGGTGCTGTAGAGAAAGTGCGGAATATGCAGGGAGCGTGTCATGGCCTTGTACATTTGATTTTGGACTGCCGTCAAAGGGACCTGGCGGTCTTTCGTGGTCGCCGTAGGGCTTGCTGTCGACGATGCGGGTGACATGGAATCACCCTGAGAGACATGACGTTGCACGTCTTCTTTCAGCACCCTCCCGTCTCTCCCTGAGCCCTTTATGTCTTCGATGGCAAGTTTGTGCTCCTTGATCAAGTGGCGTACCGCGGGCGTGGCAAGAGAGCCATGCATGCCGCTACTTTGAGCGCGCGACTGTCGCTGTGGCATGCTTGTATCTTCTGCTCGCCCTCCTTCGGACTCAACCTCTTGCTGGGGTGCTGCATGCTCGCCTATCTGTGGGCTCTCAGCGGGTCCACCCAGCTTCGCTTCGTCGACCTCGCTGAGGTCCTGCTGGATGTCAATGTCGACCAACGGCTTGCCCGTGATGGCCATGTCGTCCGGATCATAGTGCAGCTTCTTGATGACTCCATCGAACGGGCTCGTGATCTCGACGCTTGCCTTGTCGGACTGCACCTCGCATAGCTTGTCGAACTGCTCGACCCGGGCGCCAGGCTGCACGAACCACTGGATCAGCTGGCATTCTGTGATGCCTTCGCCAATGTCCGCGAGCAGGAACGGCTTGACGACCTGGCGGCGGGCAGAAGCATGGAATTGGTGGTGGTGGAGGAGGAATGGGCGAGGCAGAGGCGGAGAAAGGGCAGCAAAGCCCAGGCGCGCTCTGGTGCGCAACATGTTTTTGTGCGTTGCTCAAGACATGGGCGGCGACATGATCGGTCTGTCTGTTGGATACATGTACTTGGTAAATGCTGCAGTGCTGAGTGCAGTGTCTTCACTTCCAAGCGTTATTCTCACCGATGGTGCTTCAACCGCACAGTCAACCATTGAACCGCGGATAGCCGACGTGCCATTGTCATGCAGAGAGAGTACTAGGTAAGGTACCAAGTACTGTAGTGAAGGTTGTGCCTGTTTTAGGTAGAATCTACTGTGTGCCTTAACTTAGCGTTACCCCATTCACACCTTCCGACCCGACACTCCGCCCCGCCCTCCGCATTGTTTAGAGTAGTGTAGTGCGACCTAATAGAACATACCTACCTGGTAGTCTCACAGGTACATCCGGTACACATCCACCTTCATCCACCTTCATCCCACGGTCAAGCCAACACCAACGAAACAGTAGTGCTCCACTCGTCGTCATGGACATGATCTCTTCGCCCGAGGACTCGTCTGATAACGAAATCACCACACCTGTCAATCAGACTGCCAACGCCGCCGCGCCCGTTCCGTCGCCGCCAGACTCGCAGCGGCAACCGATGCCCACGGTGCCGTCAGGCGCTTCGATTGCGAACTCGAATGGCAAGCGGCCCTTGCAGACTATCAGCAACGGCGCCGACGACACAGAAGGTGTGACAGAGCTGCGCCTAGCATGTGCTGCGCTGGGCGTGTATGAGGACATGAGACTGATGGGGACAGCAGAAATGGCCAACGCCAACGGCAAGTCCAAGGCCGAAGCGTCCTTCAAGACCCATGCGAGCAGTGGCTACACCTACAGCAGGCCTGAGGACGAACCGGGTTATGCATGGCTGAACAAGAAGACCCAGGACGAGATCACTCGCGCGTTAGAAGGTCTACAACACAAAGACTGTATGCTCCAGAGTATGTTGCAAACCACATGATCTGTGCGTCTCGCTTGCGACGGAGCTAACTCTCGCAGATCGCTATGGAGATCCATTCGATGCCGCGGCCAAGGAAAAGGCCATCATTGCTAGCTTGAAGCAGCAGTAAATGGCATATGTTTGCGGATATGCGGATATGTGAAGGCTTACGCAAGGCATGGGAGACCATCACGCTCTCCAGCACTGGAGCATTCGAGGTGGCGCAAGCGACTTGGTCTTCAACAGCACATGATTGGGAAATATCTGATCGTGGAAAGAAGGGAGGCATGCAACGTTGTCCCCAGGTCTGATGCCAAAGTCAACACTGCGGATGCACACCAACCCCCTGATGCCATGGTCCGGACGCATGATAATGCGACAATTCATGGCGGCTACAGGTATGGGTGGAGCTGACTAACCAGCGACGATATGTGCACAATTCAAGCTACATCGCTTTAGTACTATGAGGGACATTGGGACAACATCTGTTTCTGGCAGGGCTGAACCCAGTTATCATCAGCCCTGGCGTGGCTCTGCCTAAGACCAGCAGCGAGATCCTGACCTGGCGGATGTGAGTTCGGACTTTACAGGCTGCACAACCGGAGCCCCATGTCATCGTGGACTACGATGAGATCCTCCCGTGCAAGTGTAGCCGGAGGATGCCGTCTTCGACTCCGTCTTCTGGAACCGTAGATCTGAGACAACAGTTCTACACGATCTGCCCGCAGGACTTCCGCAAGCGCACGATTGATATCACCCTATCATAATGAGGACCAGTCTATCGGATCACATAATGGCACTGCATGTTGAAGGATCACGAATAATCGTGCCCTAAGCAACGATGTAATTGGCTTCAATCACCTTGACATTGATTCGTGTCTTGGACCATTGGAACAGCTCTTTTTTCTTTTCCTTTTTTCTCTTTTTTTTGGAAATGTAAATGGACGTTACTGATCTAATGCTTCCGGAAATATTTTACCTACAACCTCATCTATGAGGGTGAAGACCATGTGAAGACTAATATCCGATGTTAGCGGGTGTGTTACGACACCAGTCCCAAGAAGGAAATTGCACAGCCACTACTTACTTTAGCCTGGGGTTGTTTAGCATAGCAACCACTTTTCGACTGGCAGCTTGCGCGTTAGTTTTGCCCACTACACTGCCTGCGAGATCGGGCACCAGCGCGCCGAGCAATATCCCGGCTTCCTTTCTCGTGCGCGCCTTTTCGGCGACGGTACGAGGTACACTTGGCGGCCGCATCTTGCCATCGGGCCACACTGTACGCTTGAGGGTGTCAACGTAGCTCGCTAGCTTCTCGTCCTCTAGTGCACTGGCCGCGGCCTCCTTGACCTTGCGTTCGATGGTGCCGCCGAGCAGCTGATGGAGCACCACCACTACCGTGCGACCACGAAGCCAGCTGTTCCCCTTGGACAACTCGAACGTCTCCAGAAAGAGATCGCAAATGGGCTTCACAAACGGCTCTACTTCCTTGGTCTCGTATGCGTTCAATTCCGCTTCCGCCTCCGTCGAGGTTGCGGGATCTTGCACGGCGGGATCGATGCCATCTACAGGTGAGGCTCCATTAATCTGAGAGGTCGCGGCAGATATCAGATTTTGGCCTGCGACCGACAATTGATCCAGCACGGGAATGTTGCCGAGGAATTCTTCCATGCCGTCTGAAACCGAATTGTAAATACGAGTCACGAAATCCTTCGCATCAGCTTGCGTGCCGTTGCCGCCATTCGTCGCGATTGCGGACTGAGAGAGGAATGCACGAAGCTCGCGACTGCGACAGATGGCAGGGGCGAGAAGCAGAGAGCGGAGGTACTTCTCCAGAGTCGCGCGCCGTTTCTGCAGAAAGTCTTTCTGGAGCGTGAACAGCGTCTGTCGACGTGGAAACTCGAGCTCTCTCACGGCCGGAAATCGTGCCTTGAGCCGTTTGTGCAACTCGTGGAACTGGCTGTACCTCCTGGTGACTGCCCATGTTGCCGCTGGCATTTGTTCGCCAGCCTGTCTTCGAATCTCAATCACGTACAAGGCATATTCATGTCCATCATCTTCCTTGCCCACCATGACAGACTTGATGGACACCAGCGCGCGCCCGTACAGCCCGTTGTCGCTCTCTTGCACGATATACTGCTGCTTTTGCATTTCTTTGCGCCTAATCTCTCGTTGTAGACTTTGCTCGGACTTCCGTAAGATGCGAAGCTCGGCTTGATTGTTTGTCAGCTCTGCTTTCGCAGATAACGAATCCAGGACGTTCCTCTGGGCACTGAGCCGCTCGATGTCTGCATTCAGGACATCGATGGCCTCTGCAAGTCCAAGATCGCCCGCTGCAGCTTCCTCAATCTTGTCTTCGTCAATATCGCTTGGTCCATTCGAATCTTCGCGCTCGTCCTCGGCAAATTTCTCCTGTTCATGACCGAATAAGTCGTCGACAAAGACACCGCGGCTCGATGGACCGCCAACCAGTCCCAAGGAAGACAGGCTCGGCTTTCCGCGATCCAGGGTCTGTGAAGCAGATGTAGGCAGGCCCGGTCTATTAGGCATATCGATCGAGCTCCGTCCATCTTCCTCATCGAGCGATCGTCTCCCAGCGGCATCTGCGAACAAACTAGCTTGGTCGTGGTCGTCGCTGACAATATTATCGAGTGCGGCTTGCATCTCCCTCACAGCTTTGGCCTCTTCCTGGGCATGCCTGGCGGTCTCCTCGTCCGAGTCGTAGCCTTTCAAGCTGGTAACAGATTGCGTCATCTTCTCGTTATCGATGCTGTCGCCAAACAGCGTGCTGGTGCCTTCTCCTCCGAACAGGGCTCTTCTGCCGTTTTCATTCGCGTCATCCAGGGAACGACGAGAAATGTCCGAGAACATGGAGCTGCTGCGCCCGACCGTTTTGAGATCAGATGTAGACAGGACTGCACGCCGCAGTTCGGGCTCCTTTGGCGGCAGCACAAGCTGCGGCCGTCGGATGTGGGAGGGTTGACCATCGTCAAAGAGAGGGGTACCTGTTGGCTGCGATGACAACAGGTCACTTTCGCCGCTGAGAGCTGGGCCAAACTTGGGTGCATCGTCAATGGCGAGCCATTTGTAGTACAAATCAGTCCGTTTAAATGCCTCATAATGTTTCTCTTTCATGGTGCTGTACACTTTGCTCTGCATCCGCAACACTTCTCGTCGGGCCGCGATGTAGTCACGCACACTTGCTTTTGACCCAGCTTTCAAGCACTGCTTCACTACCTGCATGGTTTCGGCAGGCGTTTCTAATTCTGGCTTGGACAGATACTCTGTATACATCTGCGCAATGTCCATTTTCTCAGGGTCTGCCGCCAAGGATGCTGGAGCCTCATCGTTATCGCCTTCGAGCGGATTTCGAAAGCTGTCTACCACCAGGTAGAACTGTACGAGCCTCATGAGGTGCTGCCGATCCATGTACTCCATGAAATAGCTCAGGCCAGCAGCGTCGTATATGACTTCTCGTAGGGAAGCAAAGCGTTTGCGTGACACCGTTTCTGTGTTTCGAGTTGTCGTGGGCACGCTTTGCGCCGCGTTTCCATCATCTGTGGCCGATAGTGATGCGATTTTTTGGTCGAGCAGTCGTCTCCCCGTTTCCAGTCGCCGAATGTAAGCAATATCCTGACCTTCAATCTGTGCATCCCTTCGTAATTGCAGGCTCACTTGGCTTCGGAACAAACGAGCGTCGTTGAGTGTGCTAACATGTCTGATAGACCTGATGAATCGCTCAAACTGACGCTCGCTGTCGTATGGTCTCAGCCGCGGAAATTGACTGCCTCGACTTGTCTTACCGGGAGACGCAGGCGCGTGCTGGTCCAGCGCAGCGCGAACTTTGCGAACGGATTTGCGGTCCTGTAACATGGCACCGCCTACACTTACAATTTGCTGGTTCCAGAAGTCCGGATCAGCAAGCATACTGATGATTGGCCCGAGCACAGCGCAAGCCACGATCTCCCGAATCAGCGCCATGACAGCTGCGCTGGACTTCATGTTCGTGGGAAGCACGCTGGGAAGGATCTTCTCGAGGAGTCTTCGCATGTGCGTTTGAGCCGCGAGCGTACCGTCTGCATGCGCGAGAGCTGCCACGGGATGCAATTTGCCGGCCTTGTACTTGCCAGCAATGGCCATGTTCAGTTCCTCGCTTTCCGTGACATGGTTTTCCAGAGCCTTTCCTCGAACCGCTCGCTCCGCATCGTAGAAGTCCCGCATGTGGTTCGTCACGACGGGCAGCATGCTGGCAATGGCAAACTCCACCAGGTCCAGATCGGTCAGCCTGGCTGCGACGGAGAGGAGCACCGAGCGGATGCAGCGATCAATTTCATTCTGGAACAGCGGCCGCTGGCTGATGTGGCCATACCAGCTCGTCACGAAGTCGCGCAGCACCAGGTCGAGCAGCCCGTCGATGTGCTTGGAGAACTTCTCTGCCTCAGGAAAGATGATGGGCCGGCGATACTCTTCGCGGCCCTTCAAGGCCGTCTTCTCCTCTGCCCACACTGCCGGCTGGGCGAAGGCGAGCGTCGTCGGGAGTCCGCGGCGGGGCGCGCCCGCCCAGCGAGCACGCGGCTGAACCGTCGTCGCGACGACATATACCGCCCCCAACGCAGCGGCGAGGACACCGCCGACGAAGGCGTGCGGCACAAATCGCAGTTGCGGCAGCCAGTCGGTGAGGTAGGCCCAGCTGATGAAGGCGACAATGGCCGCGGCGATGGCATGTCTGCGCTCGACGGGCATCCTCCTCTCGTGCGCGCCGCTGCCTCCAGCGCGAACAGACGCATGGTATGCTAAAAAGGTACAGGTATGGACTCGGCCAACATGGGATACAGCATGAAGCTCCAGCGCACCCGCGACGTTCGTCGCAATCGGGTGTTACCTGGTCGAGTCTAGTTCTGAATTGCTTGGCGTTTTCTGCCGTGATCATCAGGTCAGATACATGTACCTGTAACCTGACGGGATGCTAAGGTACCTGGGTAGGTGTATAAGGTACCTACAGGTAAGGTACCTAAGGTGTGTATGGATATATCGAATCAACGAAAGACTGTCCTCATACCTAACAGCGACATATGTATATATATAAGGTATCTACAAGTACATATAAAGATGGCTCCAGCTCGTACATATATTCCTACACGATCGCGTCCGGATACGCTCGGCCTGCTGTGATTGATTGATATAGTAATTGATCTCTGCTCCCGCTCTCGCACCATGAACCCATACATATCACGCGCACACCTCTGGCTAAACTCATACGCGAGCTTCAATCGCCTTTCCCTTTCCATCTGCTGATCTGCTTTCTGGGTGCAGCTCCGCCCTCTGGGTTGAATCGGGATTCGATTTGCTGGATTCTGATTATTGACCGATTGCCCGAGAGGGAGCTGAAGAGTTTTGCATGATGAGTCCAACGTTCTCGCGAATGTGTTTGTGCTGGCTCGGGACTAACCAATCAATGAATTGCTCGTGCTCCACCCACTCGCCATCGGTCCCATTCGGTCTCGAGCGAAGCTTGACCATGACCTTCTTCTTCGGGGCGGACTCGTCGCCCATGGTGTCGAAGCTGGCAGAGTGTACTCTTCGCCACTCGGGGATATCAGAGCAGAGAGCGGTGCCAGGGGCTTTGCCGCACAACTCTTCCTCGAACCGTATGCACATCTCGGCAGTCCGCGTCGTGGTCTCGACGTGCCATATTCCGTCCCTCACCGGAAGTTTCCTCAGCTGGGCCAGCGCTTGGTGTCGGATCCTGCCATCACGACAATGCGTCGCGCAGAAAAACAGAGGATGGATCAATCCTTCATCCAGGCTGACGGAAAAGAGTCTCCGATCCGCGTTGTCAGAACCCATAATGTACATGCAGATGGTGAGTATGTTCTCGAACTCGTCAAGAAATTGATCGAAATAGCACGCCTCCGTGTACAGACTGGAGGAAGCAAGGATACGGTTCATCTTCGTCCGGCTGCGGAGCATGCCCAGGCCATGTTGTTCCCTGGTGCTCAGCTTCGCGGTAGGTTTGTGCATGAACTCCCACAGCAGTGCATCTAATTGTATAAACGTCTGTTCTAGCGCCTGCGCTTGGGCGAGCTTATCAATGGAGAAGTTGCCAGGGAACCTGATTTTGTGGTGATCACCCACTGTCCTCATAAAATGCAAAAGACGACTGGTCCAGGTGTTGACCAGATCCCGAGCATGGGTAAGATCATGAAAGGTTTCCGGTAGAACCGAATCTGTGGCTGCCGTAAAGAAGGGCATTCCGGGCACTCGCGAGCCCAGATATAGTGTACCTTGCAAGTCCATCCGCATCACTGCCCGCACCAGGCTGGGGTTGACTTTCCGCGCGTCGAACGATGCGGTCGAATTGAGGAGTTGGATCGCGTTCTCTACATGCATTAGAGCAGGAACGAAGGATTCTCGCAATGCCTCGAAGTGGATACATAACAGTGAGCATAAGAGAATCACGTCCAAGGATGCTTTGCCGCTCTTCAACAGCTCTTGCATCTCATTGAGTGCTTTCGAGTACTGTAATATGGGGAATCCAGTCTTGACGAGCGACACGTCGATGCCTTCTGCCCCGGCCGACCTTCGCAATGACCGCTCCTCATGGAGTGCACCCAGTGCGTTGATGGCATGTCGCACGGCCGGTTCGTGGTGGCTCAGCTGTAGGACCAGTCGATCCCAGACGGCGTCCGCAAAGTAGCCAGAAACACAAGGAGCGGTCCGAGCACGGAAAAAGTCGAAAGTCCTTCGTTCCAGAGCATCACTGGATACATCATTCACCAAGGCCACGGTCAAACCTGGCTCTGGCGACCTGGGCGTATTCGAGGAGTCGCCCAGCTGTGCATAGCCATCACACTTGCGGCCGGTCGTGGTGCATCGTTTACAATGCGGCTTGTCCTCATCGCACTTTACCCTTCTGATCTGGTGGAGGAGAAAGAAGGCATGTTAGCGAGTCTGGTGCCTGAGGTGCGATGGATGGAATGGAGCAGAAAGTGTAATGATCGGTCAGGTATAGTTCCGGTTCTATACCAGCCCAGCGCACAGAAGTCCCAAAGCGGCAAGTCCGAGTCGTGCGGTCGCACACTACAGCTGCCAGTCTGCCACTACCTTACTCAAGCCGCGCCCAGGACGACTTGACGACGACGACGGACAGCAGGTGTGGTGCATGCAGCAATCAAGAAGAAGGAGAAGCAGAAGACAAAAACAAAAACAAACTCACTTTGCATGTGATGCAGCCGGTCCTCGTCTTGGGAGCATATCGCCTCTGGTGGCCCGGCCGCCGTTCTGCTCTGGCCAGCTGCTTATGGCGCAGAACCACCGCCTTGGGGTCGTTTGGAGGAGAAGCACTACTACTATGATGATGGATGATGGATGGGCTGCTGCTGCTGCTGATGCTGGAGGCGGACCGGGGCCGCACAGTCACCGTCGTGGATGGGCTGAGCATATCCACGAAGACCCATTCATTGCAATGCGGCGCTTCCAAGCCGTCCGAGAGCGATGGAGAGAGAGAGAGAGAGAGGGCGAGAGGGAGGGAGGATCAAATCGTCAGGTACCGGTATGCCGCGGTTGCGGGTGATACTGTCAGGTACGGTAGGTACCTGCGCCTTAGGTGGGTGTAGGTAATCAGGACCAGCTCGTCGAAAATGCGTCTAAATGCGTTTAGGTAAGGTGAGGTACGGTAACGTTATTGTGGTGGTGGTGCGTGCAGGAGGATGGCCTTCTCTTCTCTCACGGCTGCGACGGATCGATCAACAGAGGAGACGACGACGACGACGACGACGTTGACACTGACATTGACATTGACATCGACATATTTTGGGGGGAGACTAACGGTAACTACCTAGACCTGTAGTCCTGTACAGGTAGTCAGGTACCACCTTAGGACCTAGGTACTGAGCAAATGCCTACCTCCTACCTCCTACCTTACCTAGGTACCTTACCTTTACCAGGTCCCTCAGATCCCGCGTCCTGTTTCCATCATTCCCTTCATCATTTCCATGTGAAAAGCAGCCAGCGTTGGCCGCCGGCATCAATTTCAATCAATTTGAATCTGATTGTCTGTCCAAGTGACCCCAAACCCGGCACATCGGACAAAAGGTTGCGACTACGAACTATTCCGAGCCTAGTGGCTGAGTCGAAGTCATACGAACCCGCCAATCGCATCTTCGCCCTTGCAATGAGCCCGCCCTTTCCTCGGCAGCACGTGCTTGTGAGACATGGTAGATTGTAGGACCTTCAGCTTCAATCTTCACGATGCTGATGAGTGATGATGATTTAGATCACATCTGGAAGTATGCAGGTCATCATTCGATTATCACACCTATATGTACCTGTAACCACATAAATGGCAGCAGGAGGCAACAGGCTAGCAGCAGGCTGCCTTGCTCCAACATCCAGTCTGCACGCTGTGAGCGTGGGATCGGCTTCCATGGGCCGTCACACAGAGAGTATCAGGACAGGGGCGGCATATGAAAGGACCACCAGGAAGCAGGCGGTGCCCATCGGGGTCGTGGCTCGAGCCTCGAGGCAGTGGGCTCTGCGAAGCACGTGGAGGTTGATTCATCAGTCGGTTCTGTAGTCTGTACACTATTCTACACGCTCGCAGGAGTTGGGATCTATACTCCACATCTATGGCAAAACCAGCACGAGGAACTCACGTCTCATGCTGGGCCTTTTCTTCTTCGCCCGCTGCGATGCGCCGTGCGCGGGCCTCGTCTGCCGCACTCAGCTCAAATGCACGCATGCGACTGGAGATGCGTTCATCGAGAACGACGGGCTCCGTCCAGAGGCTTTCTTCATGCTCCTGACGTGGCCTGTGAACAAGCTTGTACCAGTCTTTCTCCTCGTGTGATAGCAACCCTGCTTGCTCCCGTACCTCTACCTGCATTTCTGAAGCACTGCTTGCATCGTACGAGGCGGCGGTCGTGTATGGACGATGTGCGGCGAGCACGACGGCAGCTACTTGTCGCCCGATATCATCCTGCACCCGTCGCCTGTTCAAGAACCGATAGATGCGTGTCGGAGTGTTCAGGAATCCAAGGAGATGTGGCAAGCGTACAGCTACACTGGGACCAAGAATTTCAGGCGTAAAAGGCGAGAGAGACGCTGCAGCATAGTCTCCTGGCAAGATGGAAGGCGGCGGGAATCGTCGTTTGGGCTTTTCATCCTCTGCTTTCGTCTTCGCCTCTCCCTCCTTCCGTGTCTCCTTGCCGTCGTCACTCGTGAGCGCCTCGCCGGACAGTGTTTCCTCGCTCGTTTGGGCCTCTGTCACAGGAGGACTGTCCCCAACGACTGTGTCCAAGGAAGATACTGGCGAATCTCCCATATCACTGGTCGTTGCGCCTGTCGCTGTTCTGGCAGTGACGGTTTCAGTGGGTGACGATTTTTGTGCATTGCTGGTGGACTCGTGATGTGCAGGCGTCGTCGATTCGTGCTCCTTTGGGTCCTTGGGCAAGTCTGCAGGGCCGAGATAGCCCTCGTGCAGACCTCGTATGTATTCCTTCCACGCATGCCGTCCGACGACAATATCACCTGCCACTCCTGGATACTCCACGTCGCCGTTCTTCTCGCGAAGAGCCTCCACTGTGAGCGTGCCGTCGTCCTCGGCCGTCTCAGGCTCCCCTTCGCCTTTTCTCCTCCGCCATTTCCGGATCTTCTCTGCCGTCTTATGACGCACGTCGCCCTCTTGCCTGCCCTCAACCACGTCCCAGTCCATGGCAGCAGCCACCAGTACCGGCTTGATATAGAGATGGAAGTGCTCACGCGCGGTCCGCAAGCCATCGCCGGGAGGAGCTTGCAGGTATATCGTGACTCGGCGCGGCAGCGTCTTGATATCCAGGTGCTCGTCGGCGACGTGTGCGACGAGCTGTACCCACTTCTCGCGCGTGCGCTTCGTTTGATACTTGTCGTACATCACCGCGGCAGCGAAGGAGCCGGTAATGGTCCAGAAGATGGACCAGTTTCTCGAAGGCAGTCGCAGGCGCGGCAGACCCATCCTGCGAAAGGCCGGGTTTTGCTCTGAAGCAGCCTTTGCGGCGCCCTTTGCAGCGCCATCTGTGGTGGAGGCGGCGGCAGCACTCGCAGTGCTGCTGGTGGAATGCTCTGCCATTGCAAAGCCTGACCAATGCTATAAAGTATTTGAAAGCTTCGGCTTTTGTGGTTATGCAACACACCCCCGTCTTTGCCCGTTCTCCGACCGCCTTAACCTTTTTCCGCCTACTCTACCATCACGCTCACCACCACCCTGGCTTAACTCGCACCCAACTAATAGTCTAACATATACTCACTTCCATATACCTTGTGTCGAGATCATTGCCTACCAACTTGTTGTTGATATAATTAGTGTAATGTACAGTACATGCTAGCTGAGCGCTGATACGAGCTTGCCTGTCCAAATCATGGACGGCCTTTACTTCACGACACATGCAATATATATCTCTGAGCAGTCATCCATTCATCCAGGTACAGTTAGACAAACATCTGAGGAGACCATCTTCTGAAGCACGTCCACATGCTAGAACTTGTCGCCCTCCAGAATCTTGTAAGGCCCATTCTTTCTTCGCTCCGCTGCCCAGCGATCACACCACGCTTTCATCCGTTCACGCCCCTTCGCACTGCCCACGTTGACCGTGGGGATAATCTTGTCGATTCGTAACGCGCAGCAAAACACCGTCAACTCTCGGAAGCTAGAATGCTCGCTGTAAGGAACGCCGAAACAGCTGGCTCGGCTTGAGCTGCCTCGTTGTGGCACGAGTTCGCGCATGCTGTACGTGCTCTTCCAGTTGTCCGATTGCAGAACCGTTGACACCAACGGGCTATCCGTGAAGCGGCTCTTGGGGGGCTTGTAATTCCAACCACTAGGTCGGAAGCCCACTGCTCGTGTAAAGTGTGGCCAGAAGTCTTTGAGGTAGTCGTCCAAGGTGTCTGCACGTATTTCGAACAGAGGGGTCATATGCACTTGTGCCTCTTTCGGGTCCTTGGTCATCCGCGCCTCCAGCTCCGCATCTTCCAATGCCGCCACTATGCGCTGCTTTGAGGGCGGAGCATAGATCTTCGAATTCAACGCTCTTGCAATGCCCAAACAAATGCGCTCTTTGCCTATACTATAGGTACCGACGACTACCAGCAGCCGACCTCGTGCTTTTTTGTCCTTCAGTGACGATATTATTTGCTGGCTTGCGTGCGGGTTTTTCTCCACTGTCATACTGTCCGCGGCTGTCGCGTCTTCAGAATCCTGTTCCACCTCGAGATTCGAAGCCTCACGCTGGATGAACTTGGTCATCCCTTCCCCAGCTCGCTGCCGCTTCATCGTCTCCCACCCGTCGTCTGCATCGGCAGTATCTTTGCTCAGACAGACACACATGTCCGCGCAAGCCTTGATCACGGACTCCTGGTCAGGGAATGCGTATTTCGGGTTGAGATACGTGGTATCCAGATAGCAGACATCAATCTTCTGCTCTTTCGTCTTTCCACTCACCTTGTCCAGCACATCCGGCATCAGTAAAGGGTGCTCGATATGCATCTTGCAGGCTCGAAAATCTCCACAGTGAAGGATTCTCTGCGCACGAGCTTCGCCGTTCTGTTTGACCCCGAGCGTCTTTTCAAACAGGTAAAGGGATGAACCAGGACAGTGGTTCGCTGAGATCTGCCAATACGCGCATATAAGTCAGTAAGCGCTTCCCGCCTCTAGCCTGGGTGTATAGCTCATACCATTGTGACCTTGACTCCTCGAGTGCCTGGCACTTCCACCTGCTGTTCAAATTCTAGAGGTACCACATATATGGGATCCACACGTAATTGCTGCTTTACCAGGTTCGCTGTGACTTTGGAGCAGTAAATGGGACCATGGGTCCAAGTGGATGTCAGGCCAATGTAATGATCACTGTGAAAGTGGCTGAGGAAATACGCCTGACAGCCCTGCACAGCGCCGTATCTGAAGGCGTCCACGCAGATGAACAAGCCGGGCAAGATCTTGTAGAATGGACACGTCCGCTGATACGAGGGCTTCCCGCGTGCCGCACTCTCAGATGCTGCAGCTTCAGCCCAAGCAGTCTCCTCGGTGTGGCTGGACATTAGCTTGTTGAACGCCGAGCCGCCGCCGACTGCTTTGGCGTCTGGTTCTCCCAGGCTAAATGGATTTGCCTGGCCCGGTCGAGGTGGCCGGACAGGACGTCGATATTGGGTGACGGAACTACTTTCCTCAGACTTGAGTGGCACGTCTGAGGGGGGAATGTGCTGCTGTCTATTAACCGATGCCGGCAGTGGTGTGCAATTGCCATCCAAGCATTTATTCACATGCACGCCAGCTTGCTCTTCACTGACGCCGTCCAGACTGATGCCACAAATCGGACATGGAGGAGCCTCGCCAGGACCATCTGTAATGTGATCGACAGTCTCACTTTTCACGTTGATGTCCGAAGGTAATGGATCATAATCCTTCTCATCATGTTCGGCCTCAAAACGAGCTTGTGCTTCCATATAACGACGCTCACGGTACTCGTCACCACCCTCAAATTGATCCTCGTCAAAATCGCCGTCTCCAAACTCATCGAACTCGTCCAGACCGGGATCGAAGCTGGTTTCTTGCTTGATCAACGCGGGCCCGTCACATTGCTCCCCTGAAGCAAGTGGCCGTGCCGATGCCTCCTCTGAAGCCTCTTCCTGTAGAGGTGTGTTGTCGGCTCCCATCCCACTGCCTGAGTGTTGACCGGCGCCTGTCACGGCCATTGGCGCTTCCTCTTCTAGCTCACTGTCCGACTCCTCGTAAAATGGCCCTATCCGTCTACTGCGCGGCTTGACCGCTGGTGTTGACGGTCGTGTTCCCACTTCAGGTGCCTCATCTGTACTCATCTTGCGCCGCTTCACGGGCCCATCGTGCTCGTTGAAGCGCAAGCCATCAGTACCATCTGCGTGGTCCTCTGCATAGTCCTCCGTGGCAGCAACGGAAGCATGGTCGCCTCTGGCTGCTGGCGACCCCACAGTTGTAGAGGACCGTCTGTCTTCCACGAAAAGACCCAGCTCAGCAGCACCGCCGTCGTCGGACTTCTTGAAGAAACTGAGAATGCTGGCATTGCCCTTACTGCCGAGCTTGTTCTTGGGCGTGCCAGACTTCTTTGAAGTACTGCTGGGGCCTTGTCGTCCGATTGTGGGCAGCGGCGTCGGCTTGCTGGCTGACCTGATTCGAGCAGACATGGCGGACGAGTCTGGCTTCCGCATCGAAGAGGGTGGTGGAACAGCGTGCGTGTCTCCAGTCGGTGGCGAGGTAGGCCTCCTCCCTAGCTCAACGTGCAGCGATTCGCGAGGCTTGCGGAACATTCTGTCATGCTCCGCGTCTCGAGGCTCAGGGTCTCGTGAGTGGTAGACATGAGGGACGCCCTCGAAGCTGAAGAGTACCGGAGTCGATGTCGTGCCTGAAATTCGACGCGTAAAACCAATAATGCCTTAGGTAATGACGGTCGCCAATTAACAGGTGACAGGTCGCGTCGGCGTCGCCACCATCGATGTCATATCACGCTGACTAATCACGTCTTATCCAGTCAAAAAATTGTTGTCTTTTGGACGACCTGGATTTGCCATATTGTGTCCTGTGCATCTAGAGAAGGCAACAGGTCGTGGTTTTGCATTTGTGGCTACATGTAGCATGAAATTGACAACAAAGCCGAAGCAACCTCCTTACGATGGGCTAGGTATGGCGAGACAATGTGATATCCTGTTCTACGGTGGTGTACTACTCGTCCAACGTGAACTCAGGGGCTACGCAACATTGTGAAAGAGTCGTGCTATCTGCCCAATTCCCGGCCAAGCGTACTCCTCACTAACAGCCCGATGAACAGCCCTTCCCTCGTACAGTGACTAGGTAGCAGTGATAGCCAGGACGTCCTCCAACTGTACCTCCTGCACGACAGACTATGCGCCATGCTTGGGGCAACCCTCGTCCCAGCTGGACTATCCGCCTTCTCTGATCTTGGCTACCTGCGCCTCGAACCCAGCCTTGATGAACCTGCTCATCGCGATCTTCTTCACTTCTTCGGCATTGGCATCTTCACCATGCTCGATGAGGAGGAAGTAGGCGCGAGCAAGCGCAGTGCAAGCCCCCGATTCGCCCCAATGGCCATTCATGCCAACATTTTTCTCATCTTCTTCGCGTTCCTCTACCGCGTTGGCTACAGGCACGTTGCCAAAGAGGACTTTCGCAAATTCCAGAACTGCTCGTCCGCCAGAGTGAAGCTCGAACGCAGCGCAAATCAGTGCATCGAGAATTTGTAGCTTGGTGATCGCCGGAAGGATGGGGGAGATGGCGGACGACATAGCGAGCTTGTGGGTGCGGAGGTTAGCCGCGGAATGAGCTTGATGGTCATGATTCTGACTTGCGTTGGTGGGAGTCTCGGCCCTTGTGAAGACTCTTTGATTGCAGACGTTTGGCTGAATCAATCCTTGGGCTGGATGGGCGCTCCTGGCCGATTCTTGTATGGCGATAGTTGGGTGAATGAGCTCAAAGCTGACACTTACAAATGAAGAGACTCCATGTATTCTCGAGCAAACAAATCAGGACCTGCAATGTGTCCGTGCAGAAACCGTCGCGATGTGGAGGCTGCCGTGGGCGACGCGCCGCTAAATTCCACCTTCACTGCGACAGTGCTCCGCTTGAACTTTTCCTTCTTGTTCCTCTCCCTCGGTGACGGCTGATGTGAGAAGGCCCTCGAATGCGCGAAAGACAGCCGCAGCTACTGGAGCATACGTGATGACGCGATTGTGGCCTGGAAACAGTTCATCAGCCAAAGAAACGCCACTGACACCTGGTGTGAGAAGAGTGACTTGCCGCCATGTTCAACAAACTCAAATCGCAGTGATGGAGAGCCTTCTCGACGGACACGGAGGACAGCTGCACCTTCGCTGCCCTTGATGGTCTCATGCGCCTCGAGCTCATCGCTGTCCGGCACACGGGCATCCAAAGACTGTTGTCGGAGGACATTCTGACAGATGAGCTCCGTCTGATGAAATGGAATATCCGCATCGTTCAAGGCATGACTTCACAAAACGTCAGTACCACGGCTAGCATCGTCTGAGAATGCGTACTTACATGATCTGAACCGAGCCGGTAATCCGTGTACCGCTGTACAGATCAGGATTACCCTCCAGAACATGATAGTACTCTCTCAACCGATTGGCAGTGTTCCATGTATCGACGAAGTTATTCAGGAGCTCAACAGCGAAGGAAAATGGCCTTAGTGGTAGCAGTAGAGGCACTAAGCCACCCACGCGGTAGGTAAGCAGAAGAGTAGGGATGCTGTCAAAAGGCGCAGCGAGCACGATGCCAGCAAAAGTAGACGGGTAGCCCACTGCGCTCGTTCCGCGCAATGGATACAACGTCTGCACAGCCGAAGGATTTTCCGTGTTGCCTGGGTCTGCAAAGTGTACTGATCATGACGGTAAGCAAATTTCTGACGTATTTTTGTCTCCTGGGAGGTGAAGACACGGGGATTGACTGGATAGTGCCTTCTGGTGGCAGGCAATTCACTTACGAGCGACTGCAGCAGATACCGCTGTACCGAGGCTGTGGCCATATATAACGATTCTTTCGGGGGGTATATTGCAAACCGAGACGATCCAGCTGACTAGCGCGACTCCGTCCACGATCAGTCCAGTTTCCGTGGGAGCTCCAGTCGAATGGCCAAAGCCTCGATAACTATATATCGCCGTCAGTACCACACTGGTGCTCAAACTGAAGGCTGGCCTACTCCACGGTAAAGACATGAGTATTGGGTTGAGTAGCCATGTAACGATTAGTTGCAGCTCGCTGGCCCTGGGCAACATGCCCTGCGTTGCCATGAAAGCTCACGACCACTCTCGCAGGAGAGGGATGATTTGATGTCAACAACTTGAAGGCTGTTGTTTGCGTCAGGTCGGGGACGACAGCGTTAGGCGGTCGTGCTTCCTGTAGTATGGCGGCTTCGTGTCGCACGTACTGATCGAGAGGGAGGATATGCCAGGCATACAATATCTCGCCATCTCGCGTCGGCAAATGAAAGGGGGTTACTTGATGTTTGGCGAATCCGTACCTAAATAGGAGCTGGCGAGGTAAGCGAATAGCCCAGAAGTGCCTCCACTATACTATCATCCATTTCCACGTCCGCGCCCATGTTATCGATAATATGTGAATGACAAGCACATGTAGTCCGCGAAGCATTTGGGCGATTCGTGCACTTACGGCTCACCGCGATGAACATCTTTCCATCTCAAAGTATGGAATTTGTTGGCATATCTACGAGCCGACAGTCAGGCCACGCCATCAGTATACCAAGCGTCCGCCACGGAGACTCACAGAGCACTACTGGTGCATCAGCCTATGGTCGCTTTCGATCAGCCATTCCCAGCTTACAATCTCTGGGCCTCTGGCGTGAGCAGTACGCCTATTAGGACTGCGTAGAGGCCTACGGCAGCCGCGAGACCAACTGCGAGCTTCTGTAGATGTGAAGCCATGAGCGCGACTTGATTTGCTGTGCGGGACTACTACCTGACCTCCTATATGGATGGCAACATGAAGGCAAGGGGCGGGGGGAGAAACAGACGATGTATTGTTTTTCTTGGCAGAGACTGCTTCCAGAAAGACCTGGCGACCCAGCCCCAGGCCATCATCAGGACTAAGGTACTACATGTACCTTACATAATTAAAGGTGCTATAGGTCCATCATAGCAAACCAGATCGGGCTGCCAAGAGACAATTAGTGATGCCAGAGGCTAACGGCGCGTGAAGACTCCGAGTAAGATCGCATGGCCGTAATGGAAGAGCCTGCTGCGGTGGGCAAGCGAGCGGCGAAGAGGCAGAAAACCGGCAGTCCAGCAGTAGAGTCGCCCGCAGCCGTGGCTACTACCTCTACCAAAGGCTTGATATCGAAATTATCTGACAACAAACCGCTTCCGACCCTGGCAGAGCCCCAGCCGCTGGATTTATCCCCAGATGAATATCAGACTGTGGCAGCCAGTGCAGTGCTGGCAGCAGCTCTGGAGCAATCGCGCCGTTCCTGGGTGTCTGATGGGATATTCGAGCGATACTGGGTCAAGCCCGAGGGGGGAAAGAATGGAAAACCGCCTCCCCCCGATAATCCGGACGTCAAGTTGATGAAGAGTCGAGGCGAGTGTCGAATACGAATCGAGCCCCATCTTTTTGTGGCCGAAATGTATGTGGAGGAGCGAGCGAAAGCGCCTGTAGCGCCGAAGCAGCCCATTTCGCACTACAGACCAGCTCAGCAGTACCAGCATCGTGGCCTGCCCCCCACGATTCCACCAGGCCAGCCCCAAATACCTCAGCAATCGCCGCCTCGTGTTCCCCAGGCGAGTAGCCCGGCGCCCCAATCAGGAACGAAACCAGATCCGGTCATTAGCATGTTGGCCACTCGTGCATCGACCGACCCGGAGCTGAAGTCCCTTATGAAGGAAGTGGCTACAGGCCATGCCACTCAGGAGCAGCTCAAGGTATTCCAGAAGCACATCGATGAGCTCACAGCCATGGTCACACGACAGAAACAAGACCAAGACGACTCGACAGCCAAAGCCTACCAGCAGCCGAATACGATTCAATACGATGGACAAGCAGACATGAGAGTCTCCAGCACACTGAATGGAACAATGCAACTCGCCCCAGGTACACAGCCATACCCGCCTGCACAGCCTGGACAACAACCACAACAGCATGGCCAACAGCAACCTTGGGTGGCTCCTGCCTTACCCGTCATCATCGCTTTCAAGGACGTTGGAGCTACTGAAGACCGATTCCTATTCCCACAACACAGCATTCTCGAGACTCTATCCCCTCAGCACTTACTAGTCAGCTTCATCGTAATCCGCAAAGGCCATCAGGCAGCGGACAGCGATGGTCTTGAGCCCAACGCAGAATACTGGCAGCCTATAACAATCATGATCGAAGTCGCCTACGGACGCGAGGAGTTGCTCAATTGCGTTCGCCGGTGGGTCAAACCAGCCGAGGAAGTGCGCTCATATATGGAAGCCGTCATGCAACGTTGCGAACGCGCACCAGACTCACATCTGGCCCTTCGTCTGCCTTTCAAAAGCACAGTGGTGACGGAGAAAGAGAACGTATCGAAAGAGGCAACACCCGTCGTCGAGGAACACGTGAAAACCCGGCCCACCGCTAAAGCGACCAAGACGAAGAAAGGTGGTAGTATGCTCAAAACCAAGACTGATGGAGAAGCGGCAGCGCCTGCGCAAACAAGCGCAATGAAGTCGGAGAAGGCGGCATCCCCGGTGATGCCGCTGCAGCAAGTGAAACCATCTCAAACGACAGAGCCGCCCGTCGAGGTTGACACGGGTGGCAGACCAAGACGGGCGACACGAAAAAGTGTCCGAATCAGCGAGGGTTAATCAAATACATTGCCTTTTCATTAGAGATACCCCCATTTTCGACAGAACAAACAACAAGAAACCCCCGAAGTCTGTGCTGTATTGCTCGTTCTCGTGCTCGTCCATGTCACTAATTGTCATTACTGACATCGTGACCTCCTCTGTCTATAGAGTCTCATTGCGTCGTATGACCTGCGTTACCTACTACTACACTCTCCAGATCCATCTGAACATCATCGAGCAGTCGAGTCAGGCCAGCCACATCGTCCATCCGTCGCTGATCCCCACGACCACGGCGAAGAACAGGCAGCGACCCTTGCCCGGAAATGCGTAGCATTAACTGTGTAGAGGCGCTATCGTTCCCCCAGGAAGGAGCTTGCGCCAAACTGCTTTCAAAACTTTGCCAGTCTGCAGACAGAGAAGATGTTGACACGATGTCTTGTCCATCTGCACTCATGTCTACCAGCATGAATCTCTCCGTAGAAGCGACTTCCGCGTCCGGTTGTTGTTGCTGATGATGATGTGGTGTATGCAGCAACGTCTCGAGCGCAGCGTTAGTCAGCAGATCGGGGTCGTCGTCTGCGAAAATGTAATGTACTGTCGGATGGTGTTGTTCCCCCGTGATACGATCTTCGAGGAGTGTGAAGTAGGGCTTGAATCCAGCTGGAGGATGAGGAGGAGGAGGAGGAGGCTGGAGCGTGATATGGTCTTCTAGCTCGGGATATGAATCTTCGGCGGCGTCGCCTGTGATGGAGGTCGAGGCGGCTGGGGCTGGGGCTGGAGCTGGAGCATCTCCATCCTCAATGGCGATACTCGTGTCCGTTTGTGCAGTGGCCACGGCTGGCTCCGTCTGGTCGCCTGTGTATCCGATGAGCACGTACTGTACATTACTTGGGCTGGAACCGCGTTCTCGCCATCTTCCTACCTACTACTACATGTACTTACCTTGCTCGACCGACGTAGCCGCGATCGCGACGTCTGAGTCAGCAAGATGCTCTGGTGGAAGATGCGCCGTTGTGTCAGATGGAGAGACAGAAGCCATGCTTCTGCTCACAATCGTCGTTGAAAAATGAAAGCGTTATTTGAACGGTATACAGTGCCAATTCGTGATGAGAGATGGAGCCAAGATGATATATGTAGGTACATGTAAGGTAGTAAGGAGGTGCCTTAGGGCTGAGATAATCCACCCCGTAGCTACCTGTACCTGGTACCTACCTTACTGCCTACCTTAATGTAGCATCTCTACCTACATACCTCCTAACCTCAGGTACATGTAGTGACATGTACCTACCTAATCCAGAGTCTCTCCCCAAAAGAAAGGCAAAGACTGATCCAAGGCCAACAAACACTGCTACATTACGGTAGCCTCCTGATAACTTCATCTGCCTATACTTACCTCCTAGCACCTATGGCGGACCATTGCAAAATTCCACATTTAGGCATCGTCTTTGATACCTGTAGCATACAGGTATACCTGGTGTCATACAAATGTCGTGGTCAGAAACCCATCAGGTTACAGGTAGAGCATTACCTGCCCGGGTAAAGGTCTTCAATGCCTTGCGTCTCGCATCTGCGGACTCATAACCGATTGTTGGGCGCCCATTATACGGATCGAGATTCAAATTCGCTCCATGCACTCATCGACCTTTCACGGCGCATGCCTTGCGACTGCGATCAGGTCACCCGGTCACAAAAGCCTCATTGCTAGGCATAGTACTGCGACTCGTCACGCAGAGAGTTTGTGCGATGGAAAGGCTTCAACAACGTACAGACTATATGGACTTTCAAGAAAGGCCGCCCCCAATATGCGACGCCATGTTCAATCAATGATACATGCTGTCTTTCCACTCCGCGCCAGCGTCAGATCTGCGAAGTGGCTTTAAGCGCACGTTGTGGCAATAGCAGGTATTCTGGGCTGTAAATTCCCGAGTGAACCAGAAATGGCATTTCTGTTTCCTCTCAGTCCATGCTGGATACCACGTTCTATATAGCCTGGATGAAGTGCTCAGGTTCTGTGGGAATTGGACAGTCCTGATGAGAGCCGAGTTGTCCTCGAAAAAGCTGTAATTTCGGTGGTCGAAACGTGCAATCGCGCCTACCAAATCTGCGCTCGTTTGGCCTGATACCGAGAGTAGCAACTTCTTGCCAGCTTGTGCTTGTCCGGACACGGCAATGCGGTAGCTGTGTGGATGTCCTTTTATCCTTGCCTGTCATCTGTCAGACGGTGCCGATCTGGTGTAGCTGCTCGTGGAGCTCCTACCTTTGCTTATGCTTTGGGTTCTTGCTGCAGATGATGTACACGTATTTGCCGCTCTTCCTCCTGACACTCTTGCAGCCATCGCACAGCTTCTTCACGCTGCTCCGCACCTTCATGCCGCGCACCTGCTGCTCAGCGAGCGCACGAGATGCTGCTTGATACCACCAGGGCTGGAGCGCACCCAGCACAGTGCCTTGTCGTCTGGTCTGCAGCGCATTGCTCTTCGTTGACGTGTTGAGCTGTCTCTGGGCCGGTGCAGTGCTGCGGCAAAGCCAACTCGCCGCGGATTGAATTTGCAGCGACTGCCGCAGGACTGAACGCACTGCGAGCATTTTGTATGCGCGTCTGTATGAGAGAGAGAGTGAATGTGTGTATTGTAAGTGTCGGGGTTACGTGGATGTCGTTGCTGCTGTCCCTTTCACGAACTCCATCCGACCTCTGTGGCTTTGTGGTTTTGTGGTTTTGTGTTCCTGTGGAGTTCGGATAAACTTCTGCCGACGCCAAGCATGTGCACACCAGCACGATTTGTCGAACTCTACCTAACATCCACGACAGACTCCTCGCCGCCGACTACACCCAACGACCACCCCGCGACACCGCAATCATGGCCACCGAGTTGACTGTCCAGAGCGAGCGCGCTTTCCAGAAGCAGCCACACATCTTCTTGAACTCCAAGAGCCAGAAGAAGTCCACCAGAGTCGGAAAGGGTGGCCGGAGATGGTACAAGGACGTCGGTCTGGGCTTCAGGACCCCAAAGACTGCCATTGAGGGCCAGTACATCGGTATGTGCTGTTCATGAGGGGGTGGGCCGTGGCAAGGCTGTCGGGATCACCAGCGCGCGACAGGCCATGCAACGTGAGGTTGTATATTTTGGGCACACGCTTACAGGATGCCACAGACAAGAAGTGCCCATTCACTGGTCTCGTCTCCATCCGCGGTCGTATCCTCACTGGCACCGTTGTGTCTGCCAAGATGCACCGCACCATCATCATCCGCCGAGAATACCTTCACTTCGTTCCTAAGTACTCGCGTTACGAGAAGCGTCACAAGAACCTCGCAGCACATGTTTCTCCAGCATTCCGTGTCTCTGAGGGTGATCAGGTTACTGTTGGGCAATGCCGCCCATTGAGCAAGACCGTAAGACGAACGAAAGGACAAGGAACGGCATGTCAGAGACAAATGCACTAATACGAGAACAGGTCCGCTTCAACGTCCTCCGTGTCCTCCCAAGAACTGGCAAACAGGTCAAGCAGTTCACCAAGTTCTAAGCGACGAGACGATGTACTTCAAGGAAATGATCAGGCGATGAAAAAGGGCGATAAATGTGCCTTTGACGAGCAGCTGCATCAACGGATGGCGTTAGGGCAGAGCGGCTCGGGTCTGGCGCTGACCAGGCGATCGATCAACTTGTTCAGGGCAATACCATCGTAGCTCGGCGTAGCAAAATGCCAAAATGAGAACAGTCTTCATGCATAGATTCCCCTTGCCTCGGCGCGTTGCATGCTTATAGTAGATCGGACAGTGCGATAGGTGCGACTGTGTGGGTTTGCAATGTACAACTACCTAACCTTACGCTGCGACATGGCAGAGCCGCATTTCGCATCATTATATGTTGCTTGAGCGTACGGGGTGACATGTCATGGATGCGACACAAGCGCACCAGTCCGCACTCATACAAGACCGAATGCATTCACATGGCTCGCATGCCTCGATTCAACTTCTGCATTTATTAGCAGCCGCATGCAGGTATGCTCTCGGCATTGCGCTTTCATGGCTGAGATGAGCTCCACGTCGTTGTCTGGGTCGCTGGTCCTCGTATTTTTGGGCCGTGCCGCCCACTATTACTTGCTCTCACGTGTGTGTCCATGGTTTCCTTCAGCGACACTTCACCTCTTGCGCTCAAAGTACCCGCTCGAACTCATGATGGCAACACTCTGATCCATAATTGTTTCGCCCACCCACAGATAGTTCTCTATCCACTTCTTGACGCCCGGAGACTCTGAAAACGTGTCTGGTTTCAGGCTAGGACTAATGTTAGGGTCAGACGCCGGTATCCTGGCTTGCTCTTGCGTGCGCACGAAACGTGATGAGAAAGGAGAGCAGATGGGCGGCCAGGCGGTCGAAGGTGTTGGTAGGAGAACTAGACGTACGTGAGGCCCGTAGAGCGCTTGACACCGGCCAGGAAGGCAGACACAAGAACTGCGTCGAATGTGTAGTGGGCGAGGCGGCCGAGCTGCACTGATGGTCAGCACCCTGTAGTGGCGGACGATAGAGTCGCTGGGACAAGTAGTGTGCGTACGACCATGGTATCGTCTCTGGGAAGAGTGACAACGCTCGACGCCTGTGGGCTGGTATCTTGCAGGAAACAGTGACTTGTTGAAGGCTGTGGGCTAGTCAATACTGTATGTAGTAGTACCTTGGTCCAAGAACATGCAGTCGGTAGCTGTGGGGAGGTAGTGGTGGTTGTTGGGTGACTGGCACTCTGGCAAGAGAGTGGAGACCCTCCCCTCGGATTCGGACGCTTCCTCCCGTCCTAGCAGGCACCCGCACACACCTCTTTTCTTCTTTCCCACCCAAGCTTTCCTTATATATTGCTTCGTCCCTCACTCTCACGCTCTCTCTCGTCTACATCTACTTCAGCACCAGGGAACGACTACGTCCACCTATGAAAGTCTCCACGTCAGCACAACTTCCTGGCGCCTCGTCTGCTGGTGCCTTGCCGATCGGACCGGGCCTCATTTACAGATCCCGGACTGCCCAGCCTGCCCAGACATGAAGTAGCACGGAAGACGCCAGAAGACTTGGTAGCCAAGAAACTCGGCCCATATAATAAGTGAATCCTCAGTTCCTCGTCCGGGTCAGGCCTGGGGTCTGTGACTCTGTGATGACTCTTGTACAACGAGATGCTTGCCGGCTTCCGCTTTGTCGGCGGCATGTCGCTGACAGGTCGTCTGTCACTGTCACACGGCAGCAATCATCGTGGCCGTTGCTGCAGCGATGCCCGGGCTCCGTCGGGTCTTTCTGACCTCGCCATGGCCATCCAATACTTGGCTACTGCACAAGGTATTGGCAAGGCGCCTGCACCGGTGCGAGCCCGGCACCGTCGGATTGAAACATCATTAGCTTGGTAGCTCTAAAGTTAATTCCAATACCAAGCACAACAATTTACTCGGCAGAGGAAAACTTCATAACACAGGCCATTGCTCGTCAGCACTCCTCACCCGCTCCTCTCTCCACCTCTCCAGCAATACGATGGCCTCCCGACGCTCCATCATCGCCGCGCTCGTTGCGAGCTCTGGCTTGGTCGCTGCCCAGAACGCGACTGCCTTCAGCGGCCCTGGTGAGTCGTGGTCCTCGTAGGAGTGCCTCGAGCAGTCCAATGCGAAGCGGAATGGCTCTTGTGCGCTCATGAACCACATGCTTATCAATTCTAGGGCCATATCCTGAGGGCCAGAGCTTCCTCGATGATGCACAGGTCACTACGGAGAAGACGGTGTCATTTGATCTCTTCTACCCAAACGAGGGCAACGCGCCGCGCTGGCAGCTGATCACGCGCCTCGAGCAAGCCGCACCTCCGGACAGTGCCATCCCAGATGCATCAGTCCTCAACACTGTCAGTATCATGGTCCCCAGCGAGCAGCTCCGTCATTTATGCCGCTCCGTGCGCGAAGTGCCAAATTACCCTGGGAGTTGGATCTTTGCTCACCTCAGACATGTCTCGAGTACGCGCTGACATGTGATGGGTTTCTTAGGTGTACGACTTTGGTTACCCCAACGGTGGCAATCTGAGCGAGGCAGTTGCAGCCAGTAGCGGCCAGTTGAACCAGAATAACTTCTGTGTCACTATTCTCGAGAGTCTGCTCCCAAGCAAAGAGGCAAATCGCTACAACGCCGACACCGAGAGCAACGCTAGCGACGGGAGCTGCCGATATGCACTGCGAGATCAGTGTCTGAATGCCATCAACGACCGCGTGGCGAAGACACAACCTGCTGATAACGGGTGTCGACTCAGCAACCTCAACGTGACCGATATCGTTCAATGCGAGTGGATTTTCAACGAGGAGACGAAACTCTCGACCTACAACCTTCTTGCTCCAGAGCTTGCTGGTAACCTCACGGGGGGCTTCGCTCACATCACGAGCGACCCATTCGACGCTGGGAACACCACTTTCCTCGACATTGCCGAGACGCGCGTCCACATGGTGGTAATCGACTCTGGCAGCACCTTCACTCCACTGTGTGTCAAGATTGATGCGGAAAGAGATCAGGTCGGAAGTGCGTCGATTGCACGCGTCAGCATGGGCCTCGTCGCTGCCGCCATCGGTACTGTGGTATATGCTATGGTATAAGCTGCTCTAGGGCCGAAATGCACGTCCAGACCATCAGCACGAAATGATCAAAATATGGTGGCAGAGTCCAGGTTGTTGACCTGTCGAAAGACATTGTCACGTTCCAGCTGGCCTTCAATTATCAGATAATGTACTATAGCTCTACACGCTGCAATCGAGTTGTACTATCCAGTATCATCCCATTACACGTACGGTGCAAATATTCCTTGCAACAGGCGAATGGCGATTACTTTCATAACGTGAGGGGCACACGCCATAGCGACCAGGGCTGTTGCACCACCTTCGGAGCATTTGTCGGGTGCAGGGGGAACCCCTCCCACTATGTCTGGTTCGCCGGATTTGCCGGAAAAGAGGCGATGATGATGCTGACTGAGACGGGAAGACGAGCAAACTCGTTACTCGTACTAGGAGGTAGTAGGATTTGATTGGGTGAGCTTTTTATGGTCATTCTAGATACAATACGTCTATGATCTATCTGTATGTGTGTAATTTTGTGGGCATTGATCCATAAGATTATCATTATTGGTTGACTTGAGGTAATAATCATTAGCCAGGCTCCAGCCCACTTCGCCTTTTCCATCATCTCATATCATCTTCTTTTTAAAAACTAAAAGTCATCAAAGCCGGATTCAAGACAATCGGCAACAACAAATGACTGACGGATACAGTCGAGAGGGGCAGAATGGCGATGAAGTCTTTGATCATCCAGCTGTGAGGAAGAAAGGTCCCGACGGCGAGGACGATCATGACGATGATGAAGAAGAGGGCAAAGGAGATGGACCATTTGAATCGGCCGAGGATTTTGGGGACTTCGATGAAGAAGTTTGCTGTGAGAGAATGGGTTAGTAGGGGGGATGGATTTGGAGGGGGGATTTATAGGTATGGTGACTTACATTGTTCTGCTTCTTTGGATGTTGCGCCCTATTTTTTTTTGGAAAAAGATCTGTTAGTCGATATGTAATTGATAGTTGTGAAGAAATGTCACACGTCTTCGAAGAAGAAGAGGAAGAGGAAGAATTGATTAACGAAAAGGACAGACTTACCCATGTCATATTAATCTCAAACATATGAGAAAGCAGCGCTTGCGAGACGTGAAGACTCAAGCCTCCGAGGAAGATTGCCAGCATAAATCTGCAAGTTCGTGATGATTATTAGCACGAGTTCGCCTCTTCCCGATGTGTGTCATGTAGTGTGTATGTAGTAGTGCAACTACACCATGAATACTTACGTCCATTTCAAATTCTCAAACAACGAAGAAAACCATCCGCGTTCTCCAATTCGATATCGCATCGTCGCCAGCGAGACGTTTCCGAGTCCGTTGAAGACAATGACAATGGAGAACCAGACTTTCCAGCTGTCAATGTAGTACTTATCCAAGTATCCATTAAACCAGCCAATGGCGAAATAATTGGCAACGGTCAAAATCCATGCGGCGCCAATGGCGTAGTAGGTCCCAATGTAGCTGACAATGGTGACTTTGGAGGTGAAGCGGATGTTGGAGAAGAGGAATTTACGGAAGAGGGGTGTGAAGGGTCTGGTTTTTCCCAATGGTTGTTAGTATGAATTCTCTTTTTTTAAAAAAAAAGAAAAGAGGAATTTTCTTTTGTTGCTGCTTGTGGGTGTGAGGAATTGATACATACCCTTTCCATAACCACGTCCGGATGGGGTGGAAGAGAAGCTCGTTGCAACCATATGCGTACTTCTCCCATCGGGCCAGTTCGTCGTAGACGGTCAGTGAAACACCTTCTTTGAAACCTGCGTTGTCCCCTATACATCCCATCGAATGTGATTAGTGGGTTTGTTTCGGTTTGTGCATGGTCGTTTTGTATGATGCTTACAAGAAGCCAAGCGGATAATATATCCCAGGCATTGAAGTTTGAGCGACATCTCAAAATCTACCCAAAAACAAGGACAACGTTAGCATTTCCAACACCAAATGCGAACATGTTTTGGAGATGTGTCCAATTCACTCACCTTCGGAGACGTGGCTCTCGGACCAGAATTTTTCGTAGCCATCTTCGTCAAAGTAGCCGATTTCCTGAGGGTCAGGCACGATTAGCTCTGAATAAAAAGAATTTGTGATACCCTCTCTTGCCCGAATGGACGTCCCTTCGACTCACCTGGATGGCAGACCATCTCAAGATGGCATTATGTCCGACGAATGGTGCAACATCTCCGTTGGAGACAGTATACTAGCGAAGAAAGAAAAAGAAAAAAAAGGTAAATTAGCGGCCGCCCCCTACGATCGTCGTCGAATGTGGATATCCGCCCAAACTCAGGTACTTCTACTCACTTTGATTGCAGAATAGATTAAATTCGTGAAAAATGTAATTCCGTTTTCGAAAAATCTTGAGAAGAGGAAAAAAAAACAGTCAGCGGTTGAGGAAGGAAAACCGAAATTGCCGAAAGAGGAGGAGGACGAGGAGGAGGCAATCTTACGAGTCGGTGACATTCATCACGCCAGATGCGAATTGCATGATGCCTACATCTGGTGAAGCCTCCATTTCACTGACGGCATCGAGGAAACAGTCGGTGGGTACGCGAGTGTCGGAATCGATCTAACCACGAGATTTGTCAGTGTATACACTTGGCCATCATGACAGCCCTCGAGCCACATCGATGTTTTTTGTATTTTTGGGGGAAAAAAAGGTCCAACTCGCGCAAGACTTACGATCAGGATGTAGTCGCCCATGCGAATGTTACCGTCTGCCCACGCACGACCGTGCTCTTCGACTACTTCACGAAGACAGCGCTCGTACTCTAGTGCTTCATCGGCCTGCGTCCAGTCGTCACTTCGTTCGACTGCGGCTAATTTGGTTTCCACGTTGCAGGATATCATCAGACCGAAATTCATGTTACTCCTGCAAAAAGGGGAAAAGAAAATTAGACATATGTCGACAAAACGAATGCTGACTGGGAGGCGAGGGGTGCGGTCAGATATGCTTGCTTACGCTTTCTTGAATTTTCCCTTTCGAACAAATCCTTCAGAACCATGTTTGGGTCGCGCTGTCCATCCGAGAGAATTATCGGCGTAAAAATCAATGCGGGCTTCCCGCTCTTGGTCGTCGAGCAATTGGAGTCCGTCGTCGTTGATGAGAATGTTGGCACTTCCGCCTTGCATCTCATACGTCGAAATTGCAGCTTTGATACTTCGGATGGTGGGTATGATGACAGAATCGAGACCTTCCTTGTAGACGGGACACTGAATTGTCACGTGTGGAAGTGTGCGAGATGTCATTCGGACGGGCAGCATGGCAGAGTAGAATCTGCTGTTTTCTTTCATCTGATGGATAGGGCCACTAGAAATGGGTATCGATTGAAGGTGAGCAAATGTTTCTCTCTAGTGTTGTTGTTGGAGTGTCAGGAGAAACAAGTCTTGTACTTACACGCATTGAGCAAGGCAGCCGACAATGACTTGTGCGAAAAACTGTTCTTGTTGTCAGGAGGGCGTCTTTATCATCATCATCGTTGTCACCACAAGTCAGCTTACCAGAGTAAAGAAGATCTACCCGTCAAGTCAGCATATGCCTTCAATGTAAAAGGGCGGAGCGTCCAGCTTACTTGAATCGGGGTCAGGATCAGAAAGGCCAGGCGAGCGTAGCCTTGATCTACTTTGACCTGTTGAAAAGAGGTGAGCATGTGGTCTCGGGAGAATCGCAAAGTACAAGTACAGCTTACCTCTATGGCCAGTTGACGAAATCCAGCGCCCAGCAGGACCAAGATTAGGATTCTTCATCAGACTTAGTATAATGTTGTTGAAGCGAATGTGATGGCACTGAAACTCACATTGTGATTGCCACAAGAACTGTGTTTTGGAGGTGAGTAGGTCGGTTTTCTGGAGCATATGTGCCAGTCTCCTCATCGACCATGACCGCTGTGACACGAGGAATCTTCTTCTCGTCGCTGGCTGCTGCTGCTGCTACTTCTTCCTCACCCGTTGTAGTCCCTGTCTTCCAGACTAGGTCGATCAAGTCTTCCTCCATGGAACGAGCCCTTTGGATGAGATTGGCTGGGTCATCGTCCCAGACCACCAAGAGACCGTCCTGGGCGATAAAGGCGGCAAATTGCATCTTTCTCGCTCGTGAAAGATCGTCCATCGACGGCAACACCTGTACCCGCAACCCGTTTTTAAGGGGCACATCCACAGCATTGGGGGACCATGCCAGGAAAGTTTTGATGACCCTGCTATTGACGGTCTACGAAGAGGGTGAAAGTAAGCACATTTTCTCTAGCAGATGCAGAACGGGCCAGATTATGGCTTTCTTCAACCTCAACGCCTTCGTGGCTGCGGGAACTTACCATGGCACAAGGAAGATTGAGGGCCATGCAGCAGCGACCAAAGACAGAATCGTGGAGATCCGGTGGACAGAACAAAAAATCGTTCTTCATCTGCCTCACCATGACACCTTCGTAGTCCCCGACTCCATTGCCGATCCATCGCGACGTGCACTGCTGCTGGAAGAGGTAGTTGACGAGGACTTCACGTCTGATCCCATCCACCACATTACCAGCATGGGCCGACGGTGCCAAGGAGGCACTCGAAGATGCATTTGCGTAGGAGTCTCGTCCAGAATACGTCGGCGGTGCTCCCGTCGGTGTCACGCTCTGCTCTAGCTTCTCTGTTGGCTGTGTATGCGGGTCCGCGGTCGATTTCGACGACATGAAGTAGTTTTTGAGCCCCATGACTGGAAGCAACTCAATTACTGCAGCAGGGTATGATGGCTGTAGCTGCTAGGAGGTAGCAGAGGCTTCAAGTAACGAAGCAGGGCTGCGTCCCCTGGTGAGCGCGACGGTGGAGGTGGGATATCTGTGATGATCTGAAGGTATGTGCAAGAAGAGGGACACCATTGGGCCTAGATACATCCCCAGACATACCCGGCTTCTTCTCCATGTGAGCTATGAATCGTTGAGCACTCGTGGATAGACTGGGGTTCAGAGAGTTCACGATATTATCGGGTCAAAAGGACGTCTGCCATGCATCGTCCCTGGACCGGTCGATAGCAAGGCACTACTATACGAACACCAGCACTGGCTATGGCATAGGCTCGTGGTTGGCTCGAAATCAGATCCCGCTATACTGTCAGTACCTGTCGATTGACTGTCGGGACGGTGCCAGCTACGCGGTAGCGGAAACCATCCATCACGACGGGTTATGAAGGGCACTCTCGCCACCAACGTGTTTCGGGACCCGAAGGCCACTCGTTCACTCGTTCACTCGCTCACTCACTCACCCACTCACTCACTCACCCACTCACTCACTGAATGTATGAACGAGAGACGGCACACGGGCTCTTCTGCTACACTGAATGCTGCCGCGTGATGTGACAGGGTTGATGCCAGTGCTGAGTGTCGGTTTCCAGCACAGTCTGGACAATCGTGTCCCTGAGGGAAACGTAACGAAGCATAAAAAGGGAGGTAGTGTAGGACCATCACTCGCGGAGACGACTGCGAACACGAGGTGTTAGCGTATAGAGAGGTCCATCATTGCCCATGCACCAACAGCATAGAGGTTACCTCTCTCCCCTTTTAGAGGGTAGTAGGGAGGCTAGCAGTGTCGGCATTGGCATCCGCATCGACATCGACATCGGGAAGAGAATGATAAATATACATGGCTCCTACAGCCGAGCGGCAGACCAACAACAAGCGGCCGAGGAGGTCCGTCACAGCGTGGCGTGGTGAGGCGTGGCGCTAGACTGCCGAGCCCCAAACATGCCGAACGGGAACGTGTCGTGAGGCGAAAGCAAGCCACGGATCCCAATATGGTATGAGCTGCGCTACAAAGGCCCGAAAGGTCAAGGCCACAGGGACCGAAAGAGGCAACGCGTCGTGACGACGCTGATGTGTACATGTATACTACCTTCTAGTAGTGGTGATATCGATTCGTCATATCCAGAAGTGAAGAAACCAATATTTCATACCTCCTAGTGCAGATGGAAAGTGGACACATCGGGATGCGATCGGTGCTAGTTCATGCAGAGTCAGGTGAAGTCCGAAGCGTGCCTTATACCTACATGTACCTGAAGAACTAATTATCCCACCTCCCCGTCGTTGGGACACAGGCCGCAGCAGCTTGAAACTCGTATAGCGGTCGTGGGGATGCCTTTTTAGTGATAGGGTATGGTGATGGTTTTCTCTGGAATGGCTGATGAAAAGCAGGGAGTCAATAATGGGACATGATTCCAAAAGGGGTCAATAGAATACGTGTAGGTAGTGTGGTAGTGCCTAATCAGTAGTAGTAGCAGTAACAGTAGTAGTCGTAGTCGTAGTCGTAGTAGTAGTAGTGGTGGTGGTGATGGTGGTGGTGGTGGTGGTGGTCGTCGTCGTCGTCGTGGTGGTGGTGGTACCTAGTACCTCCTAGCAGTAGGAGGTAGGGAAATCAGGTAGAGAGGGAGCTGCAACACTGGAATTGACTTTTGACTAGGGCCAAATCAAAAGTCGTCAAGTTTTGATGGAAACCGATAAGGTTGATGACTAAGGAAGGGCCAGGCCTTCCCATCGCTTCTCCCCCGCCTCCCTCCCGTGGACATGGTCCCGGAACGGGAATAGACTTCCGCGCAACGGGACCTCCCGCTTTCGTCGGGAATCTTCGCTGTTCGACACTACTGCACTCCTCCCCACCTCACGTCTCAACTCGTCTCGTCTCGTCTCGACTCCCCTTCCACCACCATCTCCACCATCACCGCTGCCACTCGGCCTCACTGTCGCTCCGTCACCGCCACTATCACCACCCTCCTCACCACCACCACCGTCATCACCGCCGCCACCACTGCCACTGCCGGGCGCCGCTACAGCTGTATAGCAACGCCGCTACCACTGCCGGCCCGCTGCCGCCGCCGCTCTACTACTACGAGACCTCTCCACCACGGTACTGCTGATACCGGCCGTCTTTGCGTGTCTTGTCGGGGCCGATGATCTCAACCGCAGCCGGCGCCGGTGCAGATGTAATGCAGATGCGGAGGCAGAGGCAGAGGCAGCGGCAGATGCAGATGCAGAACAGGCTCGCTCGCTGCGAAACAGGGCCTCCAGCCTTCTCTCAGGGCAGAGGGAGGGCCAGGCGAGGCGAGGCTGTTGATGTGTGCTCACTAGTAAACGCTGCTGGTGCTTCTCCCATGAGGCACCGCTGAACTCAAATCAGTCCACAATGGGCGATCAATCCGCCGCCTTGAGTCAATGCCCGCGCCTCTTTGGACTGGTGCCTCACCAGTCCAGCGCATCCCATCCATATACCCTCTCTCTCTCTCTCTCTCTTTCACTCCCTCCCTCCCTTGTTCTCCCTCTTTCTTTAACTCTTATCTATCCCTTATCCCTCTCTCGCTTCGCCTCTATATCTTGTGCTCTTCGTATCCGCTTCCAGCATCTCCCACATTGTGAGAGATCACTGGGCCCTTGAGATCCCTTCCTATAACTGGTGCTGTTACCCCGAGTCTGTTGTGTCGCCGCTATGGACTACCAACACGGTACGGCCACCACAACGGCCACAAACACTCCTAGACCCGGGACGCCAGATAGCGACCCCATTGAGCGCGCCCCTCCGCGAAATCCATTCGCCTCTCCTTATGGATCCATGCCGGCCTCCGCCATCGGCTCATCCACTGGTCTGCAAACCAGCGCTCCTCCACGCTACTTTCACTCCCGCAGAGTCAACAAGGCCGAGATCGAAAAGCCTTGGCTCGAAAAGAAGGATCCCAAGGAGAAATGGGTCACTATCATTCCCGTCATTGGTATGCTGCTCGGTATCGGCCTGGTCGGTTTCCTCGTGTACGATGGCTTGTCGTCCGTGACCAATCACACCTACTGCCCCGTCTTGGACGAGGACTTTTCTGGGGGCTTGAACCCTAGCATCTGGACCAAGGAAGTCGAAGTGGGAGGTTACGGGTAAGGAGACGCACTCATTCATCTTGTGAGCTTGTGACTGTGCAGCGCTAATTCGCATTCAATAGCAATGGCCAGTTCGAGATGACCACCAACACTGATGAAAACGCTTTCATCCAAGACGGCATGTTGCATATCAAGCCTACTCTCCAGGATGAATCACTCATCAATTCGAACAACGTCGTCAATCTGCTGGATAACGGAGAATGTACGTCTGATCTCTGGCACAACTGCGTTGCCGTGACGAACACCACCAACGGAACCATTGTCAACCCCGTCAAGTCTGCCCGCGTCAGCTCCAAAAAGGGAGCTAAGATTAAGTTTGGCCGAGTCGAAGTTGTCGCCAAGCTTCCCGAGGGTGACTGGATGTGGCCCGCAATTTGGATGTTGCCCGCCAACGACACCTATGGCGTGTGGCCCCAATCGGGAGAAATCGACATTATGGAGTCGCGGGGCAACAATTACTCGTATCCGCAAGGTGGCAACGATATCGTGTCGTCGACGATTCACTGGGGTCCGGACTCCGACAACGATGGATGGTGGCGAAGCAATGTCAAGCGACAAGCTCTGCACACCACCTACAGCTCTGGCTTCCACACCTACGGCCTTGAGTGGACCGAGAAGTACATCTTCACCTACATCGACACGCGACTCCTCCAAGTCATGTATACGAACTTCAACAAACCCTTTTGGGCCAAGGGCCACTTCCCGGCCGCCGATTCCAATGGCACGCGACTGGTGGACCCGTGGAGTCAGACCGGCCGCGACAGCACCCCTTTTGACGAGGACTTTTACCTGATTCTGAACGTCGCCGTGGGCGGCACCAATGGCTGGTTCGAAGATGGCGTCAAGAGCAAGCCATGGGTGGATCAATCCGACACGTCCAAGCGCGACTTTTGGAATGCCCGCAGCCAATGGTATCCGACGTGGGAGAAGAAGGGTGAGATGATTATCAAGAGCGCGAAGATGTGGCAGCAGAAAGGGTACAACGGATGCTAGATTATCATCAACATCATCCTTCTGGTCGCATCGCTGCATGTAACAATGAGCAGGCGTTGAGGCGCATCGCATTTGGCAATTTTCCGCAATATTCTTTTTTTGGGATCGGATCCTACTCTGTGTGTGTGCGAGTGGTGGGTCGGACAAGATACCTTATGACGATTACGAGAAGATATAGATGCCCAGGATAGAGGAATAGAATAGGATGGTGATGATGGAAAGTAATGCAACACCATGTCTCTATCTATCTCTTTCTCCCTCTTTCATTTCAAACTGTCACTTTTATAACCAAGTCTCTCGCGCGATTGCTCGCGAGAACTAGTACCTTTTTTTCTTCTTCACTGTCAACAAGGAACACCAAAAAGAAAACAAAGAAGAAGGCACGGTCGAAGGTACTTAGTGCCAAGAAGGTAGAATATTCGAGTCAATCAGCCAAGGAATTTATGCAACTGATCGGCCCTTTTTTCTCGAGTTGAGAAGGAGGACGGAAGGTATGTATATATAGGTATATACGGGATTATGATCTCTTATTGAAACTTCGAGAAAAAGAGTAAAAAAAGAGGCCCCAACGCTCTCGCAGTGGAAGGTTAAGTAGTGTCAACGTTTTTTTTTTCGCAGTAGTGCCAACGGTTAGACAGTCATGTAATTGTAACGCTCGTTAGTTATAGTGTAACGTACCTATATGACGGGTAGGTATACGGCGGGTAGAGTTGCACGTTTTATTTTGTTTTGCTTTATTCTATTCTATTCATACCATCTATCTCATCTCCTGCACAATTCTTGATGGAAAAAAGGGAAAAAGAAAGAAAAAAAAAAGATCACAATCGAACCTTTCCTCCCACCAATTCCTGCCAATCGCCACGTGTAAAAGGAAGATAGGTCTCCTTTCCCGGTTTCAACCATCGAATCTCATCCTCTCTGCACGCGAGAACCTCGCTCGTAGAAATTTTCTCCGGATCCACGCCTTCTCTGCGCGGCGCGACTTTGGATTGTTTGCCATTGTGCATCAACGAGGGCGTGTGCACGATGCGTAAGAACAGGGGCACCGCATAGCGAGGGAGATGCTGGCGGGCGTGGCGGAGAAGTGCCGTGTAGTCGAAGTCTGGGCGGACGGCGGGGGGAATGTAGAGGGCGGCGCAACCGGCTCGGCCGTCGTGATTGGGGAGTTGGACGCCGTAGACGTTGGCTTCGACAATGGATGGACTGAAGCGGCAGAGCACTTCGGCGACTTCGGCTGTGCTGACATTTTCGGATTTCCAGCGGAACGTGTCGCCGAGTCGGTCGACTGGTGATATCAAAGAAAAAGTTAGTCGTCTCTCTTCTTTTTTGGCTCATCATCATCATTCATGGAAAGAAGAAGAAGAGGAAGAAGAGAAGGAAAAGGAAAAGGAAAAAAAAGACTTACGGAAATACCATCTGCCATCATGATCCCGCCGCAGTGCATCACCCGTCCGATAATACACGTCGCCTTTCCGAAACACATCTCGCTCGAGTTTCTTCTCGGTCGCTTCGGGATTCTTCCAGTACGAAAAGTCCTGATCACTCTTACACGCCACGAGTATCTCCCCACCGTCCTCATATTTCTTGCGCTGGGCGAATCCCGTGACTGGATCGCGCCAGATCTGGCCTGTCTCATGGTCGATTTCGACAGGAATGAAGACATTGTGGAATTTGCGACGCTCCAGGGCGCCGTGATGACCGACGTGACCGACATGGAACGGACCTCGACAGACGTTCAACAGCGAGAACATGCCCTCGGTGCTGTTGAAGAACTCGTTGACCACGGGAACGTGGAAGCGTTCGGTGAATTGCAACCACACGTCGGGTCGCATTCCATTGCCATACATGGCTTTCAGCTGGTGTGCCCGGTCGAGAGGAGAGGCTGGAGCTGCCAACAGATAGCGCACCGTCTCGCCCACATAGACAAAGGCACTGGCCGATGAGTCGTGAATGTCCTTCCAGAAATTGCGGACGCTGAACTTGCGGCCAATGGCCAGAGTCAGTCCCGTGATCATACAGCAGACGGCCGTCGTGCCACCCGTGCCTGATCCATTCCACGTTAATCATCACTCTTGCACTCCCGCGTATGGCTCTCCCTGTGCGCAAACTTACCGTGGTAGAAGGGCATACAGTCATACCATACGTCCCCCGGCTGCAGTGTCGTTGATCGCAGGCGTGGAAGGCCGAGGACGAGAGCCTTGCCGGTGGGAAAGGCACAAGCCTTGGGTAAGCCTGATGGAGTGCATCGATTGTGGTCAGTGGTGAATATTGCAGGTGGAACAAATCCATCAGAGACATACCAGTGGTGCCCGATGTATAGAAGAGGAAAATGGGAAAGTCGGCGGCAACATGATCTCGGTAGGTGTTGTCGGGTCTCTTGGCTTGCTTGTCATGAATGCTTCTTTTGGTCTCTGCGTCCAGCACCTACAAGTGATAAGCTCACAAGGTCAGCGAGTTTCTCTTGTCTTGACTGTATTCCCTTTTTTTTCTTTCTTTTTTTCTTTTTTTCTTGTGGTTTTCAAAGAAACTTACCACCACGCGTATACCGAGTTCCTCCAGCCGTGGCCGCACCTGCTGCACTCGCTGCTGACAACCCTCATCCTCATCCACCACAAGAATTTTACTCGAAGCCACTTTCAAGCAATGCACCAACCCTTCTCCCGTGAGATGATAATTCACCAGTGCAGGAGCAGCTCCAATCGCCCACGAACCCAGTAAATGATGGATAAAATCCGGCGAGTTCATGAGATATGTCGCGACAAAATCCCCCGGAGCGACATGATTCTCGAGCAGAAATTGCGCGTACCGATTCACGCTGTCGTACGTCTCTCTCCAGCTGGATGTGACGGGCGGAGTATCCGGTGCTGCACCATCCCCGGTAGGTCGATACCAGATGCAAGCAGAGTCTCCTCGAAGGAGGGCTTGCTCTTCAAACATGTAGTATAGCGAGCGTTTATTCTGCTGCGCCAGCCGCTGCGCCATTGCTGCCAGTTGGCGCTGCTCGCGCATGTTGCCGACATCTTTTGTGATGTGGAATTTGGCATCGAGATATGCTGCGGCGGCGGCTGCTGCGGTGGCGGCGACTGCTGCTGATGTAGCTGGATGATTTACCAATATGGAGGATTAGTTCGCGGTTCAATTTTCACGCTCCAAGGGGATGGAATTACTGCCTACCAAGGGCCATGATTATGAGCGGCGAGAGATGTTATTGGCAATTGTGCACACAGTCAACTCGGAAGAGGGCTTAGGTGACGATGAGGCGGTTTGAACTGGAACTACTTCTCTGTGCAGTCTCCTCAGTCAAGATGGTGGGAGGGGGATCAACATGGGTCAACATGGGTCAACATGGGTGGTGGTTGTCGTGCCGCCAGGGGCCTGCAATATATTGATTACCTGACAGACCAGTGGTCTATTCTACTCCACTCCAAACCACCCACTGCGCGAATTCTGTCACTCACCCACTACATGTACCTGACCAGAGGTACACATATCACTGCTTTGCCCTGATGATACGACGACCTATCACTTTGCGCCGAGTGTGATTGTGTGAATGTGACATTTGTATTCTTCTTCTTCTTCTTCTACATACTGTATCTGTAACCAGAAACCTCCTAGGCCAAAAGGCGAGTCAGAGATGCCATCTTCGCGTCCGTGGTGTATAACAAGGAGTTGTGCCGAACGCAGATTTCATGCTCTTGTCACAGCAGCCCACCGCGCCCTTGAGCCCGGTGAAGGGAGAGCGGGGAGGACAGGACTGCAACGGAGCTCATCTGCTACACGCTAGGCTTTCATCATCTGTAGAATAATGTGTTAGTTTATACACTGTAGGTAGACGTGTATAGCAGCAGCAGTAAGACGTACATGTTTTTGACTAGGAGGTATCATTGAAGAAGAAAAGACGGAAAAGTTGTGTCAAATTCGAATTCGTATATACTGTGAGCCCACCAATCGGAAACACCCGCCTTGGCTTTACCGACACTCCCCCAACTTACTTCCACCTGCCAAGCCCATGTACATACACATACCATAACATGTACCTCCTACAAGAAGAGTCAACTACCAAAAAAAAAAACAAACTCACACTCCACAGGCCAGGATCCCCCAAGTACACACTTCCAATTCACTCCAATTTTCTTGATGCGATTCTGATGCGAATTTGATGCTGCCGCTCCGGTGCCATACTCTAGCGTCTGCTCGCGCAGCCTCGAGATGCCATGGTCCATCATCATCATCATGCGCTGCCTGGCTTACATGTAGATGGCAACCTCGCCTGGCACTGACACCGAATCCAGCCTTTCGATGTCGCTCCACCAATGCTGTTACTTCTCCAGATGGGCCGTCCGTGATACCTCGGGCTCTACAAGACTTCAAAAAGACGCTGAACTTCCCAGCAGCAAGTTGCTCGTTCGATGACCTTCTTCGGGACTGCAACTTGCTCCTGAATCACGAAGTGGTTCTACATGGCTATCTGGGTACTCGCAGAGATGCATCCAAGACGCTGACCTTTGCCGAGCTTCGCGACATGCACCTCGGATCCTCCATACAGCTCGTGTCGACTCTCACAGAAGGACAGGAAGGCAGCGACACCGCCCATCAGCAGCTCCGGCTGCTTGCAGAGCATACACCCGTGGCCATCACCGGCACTGTTAAACCACGCAAGGCGCCTCGGGCCACTACTTCTCCCGGAAGACCAGGGACCCTAATCACTGGCGCAGAAGTGAAGGTCGAGAAGGTGACTCCACTGAATGAATTTCCTAAGGATATCATCATGAATGAGGATACCGTATTCCCCGCAGAACAGCGACATTTGCAGCTTCGCAACGATGCCGAGCTCCGCAACGCCCTGGCCTTCCGCAGCCGCGTGGCTCGCAAGATTCGAGACGAACTCGGTGATCGACATGGATTCATTGAGGTCGAGACACCGTTGCTTTTCAAATCGACCCCAGAGGGCGCGCGCGAATTTCTGGTACCATCGAGAAGTCCAGGCATGGCTTATGCTTTGCCACAGAGCCCACAACAGTACAAGCAGATCTTGATGGCGAGCGGTATTCCTCGATACTTGCAGATTGCAAAGTGCTTCAGGGACGAGGATCTTCGAGCCGATCGGCAGCCAGAATTCTCACAGGTCGATCTGGAGATGGCATTCGCCACTGGAGAAGACGTGATGAACGTGATGGAATCGGTCATCAAGATGTTGTGGTCAGACCTTCTGCAGGTGGATCTGCCAGAAAAGTTCGCTCGCATGACCTATCACGAGGCCATGTCGCGCTATGGTTCCGACAAGCCCGATCTCCGCTTGGGGTGCGAGATTCGGAGGATCGAATACATGTTGCCGGTGGACTTGATACAAAAGATTGGACCTCTGGACTTTCCGATTGTGGAAGTCATGAAAATACCAATATCAGACGACACGCAACAGACCCGCAAGTTTGTCAACACGTTCATGGACTCACCCGAAGCGCAACCCTTTATACAGAATCCCGAGGGCCAGCCCGGTATCTTCATTGTGGACTCTCGCAAACCCCTCCAAGGACTACAACCGTTCGGCTTCGAAGCCGCCGAGCAGCTGGAAGAAACCCTGTCTCTTGAAGATGGCGACCTCGTGGTCATTCAAGCGAGAAAAGACGCACCCTTCACCGGCGGTGCGACACCCATGGGCAACCTTCGTCTCGCGTTGCACAAAGCAGCAGTACGACACAATTACATTGCGGCACCACCCTCCGGGTTTGCCTTTACATGGATCACCGATTTCCCTCTCTTCTCACCCACGGCAGAAAACGAACCGGGTCAAGGCGGAGCTGCGGGTATTGCAGCCACGCACCACCCTTTCACCGCACCCAAGACGCCCGAGGACGTGGACTTGCTCGTGACCGATCCGCTCCAGGTGACGGCGGACCACTATGACCTCGTGGTGAATGGCGTGGAACTGGGCGGCGGAAGTCGTCGCATTCACAATGCTGCCATGCAAGAATACATTTTGCGGGAGGTCCTTCGAATGAGTGACGAACGCATGCAAGACTTTACGCACTTGATCGAAGTCTTGCGCGCTGGCTGTCCCCCTCATGCAGGCATGGCGTTGGGGTTTGATCGATTGATCGCCGTCATGCTGGGGAAAGAGTCGGTCCGTGATGCCATTGCTTTTCCCAAGAGTGGAAAGGGGGAAGATGTGCTCGTCAAGAGCCCCGCGAGGATGACGGCCGAGCAACTCGAGACCTATCACTTGCAGCTCAAGTGATCACCAGCTGTAGCTATGTATCATCAATACATGTATCAGTAGATGTCTAGATATATATATGTGCGCATTCAAATTACATGTACATGCTTGTGGGCTCATATTTCTTCGTATCATACATGTGCCGTCGTGATACAGGAATACTAGCCAGCTACATGTAGGTCGCTTCAGACCTGGTCGACTGCCATGGCATTGAGCTGCTCGAGGGTCGGTGCCATGTTCGTCGCACCATCCACGACCATGGCCTCGGGGTCCGCAACTGTGGTGCGAGGAGTGTGCAGCTCGACAGTGCCCCCGACATCGCCCAGCGCTCCCGTCTTGATGCGAAGTGCCGCCCGTGCTCGGATCTCGGACTCCTCCCTGTCCAGTGATCGCATGCGGTCGCCGTTGTCGCTCATCTCCAAGCGCAGGTGATCCACCGTGAGCTTGCTCCACTCAAGATGCCGCGCGCACTTCTTGCGATCACAAATTTCCGACACGGGTGCACTACCATCATCATCATGATCATCAACATTATCCGGACTCTCCGAGGCGAGGGTATCGAGCTCGAAAGCCTTCTTGCCTGACGGAGAGTTTCGCCACGCCAGAAATCGATCCTCTGGCCACTCCATTCGAGGGTCATAGCCGCAATAATCCTTGGACTTCAATTCCCTCTCCATGGTCACACGGCTCGCAGCCTGCTTGGCCAGCGTGATAAATTTCATGCGGTCTTTGAGCAGTGTGTGGCGCTGTCGTGCGCCTTCCTTCTCCTCGTCGATGCGCTGGAGCTCACGTATCTCTGCTTCAGTAAACGCAGCCTCAATCTTCTCGTCCAGGTCGTCTGGAGTGGCAGGTGGACTCAGTACACCATCACCCAGTCGACGGAATTCTTCGGCCGTCTGCGAGGCATTCAACAGAGCTTTGACTTCGCCAGCAGCGAGGGCGCCACCTCGAGCCTCAACATCTTTGTTTTGCTTGTCTGAGGGCTCCAGGCTGTCCTGACTCCGTGCTGCTCGACGACCTGCGCTATCCACTTGCCCTCGGGCATGGGCAGCTAAGTCTTGGAAGTAGAGCACGCCACAATCTTCTGAGCAATATTTACTAGTGTGACCTCCCGATTTACTCTTGCTGAGTTTGGCAGGTTGCCTGCAACCCTCGCGGCGGCACATCCTCTTCCACGTCGTTGGACCAAGGCCCGCCTCGTGACAACTAGCACATATGTACTTGTCGATAAGATTCTTGTCACGCTCCGGAATGTTGACACACTTGCCGTGGAACCAGTCGTCGCATTTGCCGTCGCAACCGATCATGAACGTGCCACTGTCTGGCTTGCGACATATGCAATAGAGATCGCCGTCTTGACTTCTTCCCTCATCGTCCTCATCCTCGTCTTCCTCGTCCTGCTCATCAACCGGTTCTGCCGAGTTCGATCGCATCGACGGCGCGGGAGAGGAGTTCATGGGAGTTCCTTTGGTGCTTGCCCCTTTGACAGTTGGTGCTTTGGAGGCACGCGAGGAAGGTGTGTCTGCTCTCTTGGAGTCCAACTTCTCCAACTTTCGCTTTTTGGCTGGCGGGGGCCTCTCTTTCCTGACTGTAGCAGCCGTGCCTTTCTTAGTCTTTGCAGGCGCAGGGCGCTTAGACTTCGCGGGCACTGGCAGCTCATCCTTTGTGGGGTCCTCGGTGGATGGCACTGGTATGGAAGACTCGCGTAGCGGCGACTGAGCACGCTGGCTGGACTCCATCTTCAACAAGGCCACAGACTTGAGGGCGTGGTCTGCTGGTGATGTTGCGCCTGACAGCTGCACAGCAGACGTCTGAGGAGTGGTAGATGCCCAATTGTGAATGGGTGGCAGTGTGGCATGGGACTGCTGCGGTGACTCGGGGGCAGAGGACCGCTCAGGCGAGCGGGAAGGCCGTGGGAGCTCGTGCACAGGCTGACGTTCCAATCGCGTGTTGCTGTCCTGCTCCTGCCATTGACCTGACAGAGTGTCTGGCTCTTGAGCTACCTCGGTCGTCTCATTCTGCGCAGGCTGATCGGGCACAAGTGGTGCTGGTGGTAGTGATGGATGGGAATTGTCGCCATCGGACGGATTGAGTAGGGATGATACGCTAGCCATGGCGGCAATGGGTCATTGTGGCGTGGTGATGGAGGTGATGGGGGTCGTAATGGTGCATTAGAGGGAGTGGAAGCGGAGAATGGAGGAATGGAGGGCGGAGGAATGGTGAGACAGTGATGTCGGCGGTTGTGTTGTGGCGAGAAGTTCCGAAGACGCGTTACTGGGTAGGTCTAGGAGGTACAGTACCTACCCAGAAGTGAGGTGCTGCAGTTCCCGCTATGTACCGTACCGTACCTGTAGCAAACCACATCGGTCTCGCATATCTACCTGGAGGTACCTTAGGCATCACACCTCCATATGGTATACATGTATATGCAGTGCTCAAGGCTGCCAAGGCCGACGTGACGTGCCCCTTGGTGCGAACCAACGACTGGAAGGGAACCTGAAGAAGGCGAACGACATGGGCGCGTTGCTGCTCCTGCGAGGCGCGTACCTGGGCGCGGCGATAGTGGTGAGCGAAGGCCACCTCACGTGAAGAGAGCGAACGATGGCTGATGACCGGTCACATCTGCTGCCTCTGTAGGTCCTGCTAGTCGCTGCCATTCCCGCTCTGCGCACCCGCTTCCTCTCCTACGGCGCCCGCTCCGACGACACGGACGCCACGAGGAGAACGACCTCGACGGCCCAGAATGCAAGCAGTCCGTCTGCCACGAGACTGGTCACGACGCTGCTGGACGTGCTCGCCAGCATACGCGTGCCGCACGGCTGGTTTGCCTCATTTTATGCCCTGTCTGTGGCCGCTTCGCTCTACTGGGCCGTCGAGCTCATATCCAAGGGGCCTGCTTTTACCGCCATTGCTCGTTCTCAACTACCACTACAACGACATTCATCGGCTTCGGCTTCGATGACTGTAGGTCAGGTCCAAGTGGCCTGGCTCATGGTGAGGCACTACCCCCCTTCTCTCTGGACAGCTGGTAACCTTTTGCTGTCAGATGTTCTTGCAGGGGACGAGGAGATTATATGAGTGTCTGTGTTGGTCCAAGCCCTCGGCCGCGAGCATGTGGATAGGCCACTGGGCGTTGGGCATGTTGTTCTATCTGTGTACGAGTGTCTCTATCTGGATCGAGGGCACTGGTGAGTGAACATCATGCTTGCACTGCATCCCGTTGCTAATTGCCGCTCAGCTGCGTTACACAATCATGTTTTCGCCATGCAAGACTTTACCCTCAGGGCACCAAGCCTTCGCATCTTTCTTGGTGTCCTGGCTTATATTCTGGCCGCCGGACTGCAACACGATTGTCACGCCTACCTCGCTTCGCTGAAAGCCTCACGAAATCGCCGGGACGGGTCTGCCCCCTCAACAGACTACTCCCTACCTGAACATCCAGCTTGGAACTTGTCACTCTCGCCGCACTACTTTGCAGAATGCTTGATTTATCTTGCCATAGCAATAGTGGCCGCACCGGCTCATTCCGTTTGCAATGGGACACTTCTCTGTGCCTTGGCGTTTGTTGCTATTAACCTAGGCGTTACTGCTGATGGCACGAAAAAGTGGTACGCACGAAAATTCGGAGAGGAGCACACGCGGAGCAGATCGAGAATGATTCCCTTCATTTTCTAAAGTAAGGTAGAGGAATGCCGTGGCCCCTTGGCATATACTGCAGAACGTGGTCGAGCATCGTCAAGGTGGTGAATGACGTGTGCGAAGCATCAGTGGTATCGGGGCTCGAACAATGAGGCCGCGACCATCGCTGCAAGCCTGCAATGGACAGCGGGACACTAGGCGGCCACATCCCGTCAGTCTATCATATACACCTCATGCGAGGATCATAGTGAATCGTGTTCAGCCCGGCTGAGCTCGAGAGGCTACAAGAAGACCTCTAAGTTGATCTCGAGCGCTGATGTTGGGAAGGGGAGCTCGAAATTCTTGAGCACCAGCGGATGCAAGATGCCGAAGGTTCCGATGCGCTGCGCTTCAGTGCCAGCAAGCCGCAGATAGATTGCTGCCGAGTGGCCAGTCAGATAGGTGGGATCTGAGAACAGGGTCAGCCAACATGCGAGACAGTAGCGAGCACACATCCTCTACTCACCATCAACCTCCTCAATCCAGTAGCCCTGTAAACCTTCCTTTTGGAGACCATCTTCCCTCGTGATGAATGCCGACCTCAGCATGAGCATGATGCGATCAAGCAGACCGTGAACTTGTTCGAAACCACTGGTCTTTCCGTACCAAGCAGCCGCGAAGTGTCGCTCGTTTCTACTGCGTCGTTCGAGACTTGCATCTTTGTAGCACACATCCGCGACCTCAAAGATCTTCATCGGTACTGCGTGGCGTCTGTTCTCTCGAATGGTCTTGAGCAAGCCTGGCACGAGGGATGTGCGTACAATCTGATACTCGGCAGTCTTGGGGTTTGCCAATCGTACTGCCTTGCCATCATCCTTCTGGTTCAGCCATGCGTAGTTCTCGTCGTGGCTGCACAGTATCAATGGCATGACTTCACTCCAACCTGCCATGGCAGACTCCAGTCGTACAATGTCTGCAAGCTTGTTGATAGGCAGTGCCGCAGCGACAGACGAGGACGAAGCAGGGAAGGACTTGGGAAGATTGTTGAAGCCGTAGGCAATGGCAGCATCCTCCATGATATCTGCCTGGTGCAGCACATCCGCACGAGTGATGGGAATGTCAATGTCAAGCTTGTCTTCGTCATCTGCAGAAGGGCGAGCATCGTATGCCATCTTCTCTAGCAATTGGCAGAGCGAATCTCGCGACTCTGTCAGTCCACAGACAGAGTTGATGAAGGAGGCCGATGCTTGAGTTTTGCGAGGTTGCAGGCTGGGTGTTTGCCGTGTTCGCTTGTTGTGCTCCGAAACGATCTGCACAGGCTCGATGGTGAATGGCTCTGTGCAGAACTGCGAGAACATGGCACACAACACGTGATTGACGAGTTCAAGTTTCGTCTCGTCGAGCGCCGTAATGTCAATGAAGACGTTCTTGGTTTCGAGCGTGATCTTGGAGTGGTTGCTATTGATGATTGGTGGCATCGAGAGAACTGTTCGGTTCTTGTCGTAGATGATGGGATATACCGGTGAGTCACGGATGATGTGCAAATACCGTGACAGATGCTTGTCTTTCTCGTAAAACTCCATCTGCTCGCTCCCAGTCATGGCCTTGGTTTGGTTCAGTGGGGCAAATTTGATCTCGTCCGGAGGAAGTGCCTCGTAGGAGAACGGCCCCTCAATTGTGTCCAGATCGTGTGTTCCAATGGAAACCAATGTGCGTTGACGTGCGAGGTTTTGGTGTAGCTTGTCTTGAAGAGCAATAAAGGACTCGTAACGCGCCTTGTCGAATTTAATGCCACGCAAAATAGCACAGGAGAAGTACGGGCGGATCTGCTCGGTCTCCTTGGCGACATGGACAGTCAATAGCTTGCCATCCTTGGGCGGAGCCAGTGTGAATTTTGGCATCGGCTGCCGGCCCAGAAAAACATTCAGAGCCAGGGCGATGCCTTCGAAGCAAAGCATGTCATATCGATTGGCCGGAATCTCAATCTTCAGCTGCGGCCTCTCCTCGACACCGTCGATCACCGGCCGTTTGCTGTCCGAGGTGTCCTCGTCCAGCTCAATGCCGAAATCGAAGCATAGCTGGTCAAATTCGTCTTTGGTGTAGGTATTGGGGTCTTTTCCAATGGCCTTGTAGAAGGCTTCCTTATCGACTGCAATGGTAGGCATCGCGCCGGAAGAGCCACTGGATGACACGTGGGATCTGCGGTGCTGTGTGGGAGAAAAGAATTGGGTTGCCAGGCGTGTCAGGTGAAGTGATGTGACTGTTTTCTCACCAAGGTTTGGATAAACGCTACTGCTCGACTAGAACTAGCCACAACAGCATAGCAGCATCATTTTGAACACCTCAACGAACAACACCCCAAACAAGCACATTGCACGTACTCCCACATCACCAGCACCACCACCGCCTCGAACCTCGTAACACACCAGACACAGTATGTTGATCTCCCGCCCGCACCGCGCGTAACAGCAGTAGCATCTGTGTCCGACTCTGCCTTCTCCCCAACCCCTCCATACCCTGCCGCACCGCAGCAGCGCCCTCTGCTCGGAGCGCAAGTCACTGCACCTCATACCATACCCTACCCTATCACACCTCCGCCGCGTCGATGGGAATACAGCTCACCGGACGCAGACAATTGGCGAAAGACCACGCGACCCTGCGCCTCCCCAACACCCGATTCGATTCTCTCTCTTGATCACTGCGCAACTGCACTCCTTCCTCCCCATCTGCATGTGAAGGCCATCCCTGGGCCATACCGTCCTCATTCCACGAGATAATACCCAGCTGCAGCGCGAGCAAGCATGGAGGAGCGGGGCGCGCAGGATGAGCTGTATCCGATCGCCGTGTTGATCGACGAGCTGAAGGTGCGTTGCAGAGAGCTCCCTTCCTTGATGCCACATATTGTTGTTGACACTACGCGCAGCACGACGATGTCCTGTTGCGACTGAATGCCATTCGCCGGCTGTCGACCATTGCTCTGGCACTGGGTCCAGAGCGTACCAGAGAAGAGTTGATACCCTTTCTGGACGGTACGCACGAGAAGCTGCTTGCAGACCTGTGCAGCGCGCGCAGAGACTGACAGCTACACAGAATCCGTGGAAGACGAAGACGAGGTACTCACCGCGCTGGGTGACGAGTTGGGCAACTTCGTCGAGTACGTGGGAGGCCCCGACTATGGCCACGTGCTCCTCTCGCCTCTCGAGAACTTGGCCACGATTGAGGAGCCGCTCGTGCGGGACAAAGTAAGATGCAATGCTTGCTGCGTAGTCGGAATTGGAACTGACCACGAAGCAAGGCTGTGGAATCACTCAATAAGATCTGCGAACAGCTATCACAGCAGCAAGTGGAGCAATACTTCATTCCCCTGACCATCCGTCTATCGAAAGCCGACTGGTTCACCTCCAAGATCTCGGCGACTGGCCTTTACAACACACCCTACCAGCACGCTACACCGCAGTCGCAAGAGGGCCTTCGACAGCAATTTCACCAGCTCGTTCACGATGACACGCCTATGGTCAGGAGACAGGCGGCCAATAATCTTGCCAAATTCGTGAAGAGCATGCCTGCTGCTGTCGTGATTGAAGACATGATCCCACTGTTCCAACATTTGGCCGGCGATGATCAGGATAGTGTCCGGTTGCTCACGGTGGAGGTGCTCATAGCCATTGCAGAGGCAGTCCCCAAGGAACAGCAGAGCAGCCATGGCGTCTTGCTCACAGCACTTCGCAGCTTGTTCGAGGATAAGAGCTGGAGAGTGCGATACATGGTCGCTGACCGATTTGAGAAGGTTGCAAAAGCTGTGGATGACGAAGTCATAGCCAGAGATCTGGTTCCTGCATTCGTCAAACTGTTGAAAGACAACGAGGCTGAGGTCAGGAGTGCTGTTGCTGGGCAGATACCAGGTACGTCACATATGACTTGCCAAATTGGCATGGCATACTGATCTCGAATTCTCCCTTATAGGTTTTTGTCGGCTCGTCGACCGCCAGGCTCTTTTGCGAGACATTATGCCTGCCATTGAGGACCTGGTTTCTGATTCTTCACAACACGTCAGAGCAGCTTTTGGCAACCAGATCAGCGGTCTGGCGCCAATCCTGGGCAAACAAGAAACTACAGAGCATCTCCTGCCAATGCTTTTGCAGATGCTCAAGGACGACTTTCCAGAGGTGCGACTCAATATCATTTCAAAGCTCGAGCAAGTCAACAATGTTATTGGCATTGAGCTCCTTTCGCAGTCGCTTCTGCCCGCCATAGTGCAACTGGCCGAGGACAAGCAGTGGCGAGTGAGGCTGGCTATCATCCAATATGTGCCTCTGCTTGCTTCCCAGCTAGGAGTGAAGTTCTTTGACGAGAAACTGAGCACGTTGTGCATGTCCTGGCTGGGAGATACGGTTTTCAGCATTCGAGAAGCCAGCACGCAGAACTTGAAGAAGCTTACTGAGGTATTTGGCGTTGAATGGGCGAGCGAGGCAATCGTGCCCAAGGTCGCTGCTATGGCTGAGCACCCCAACTACCTCTATCGCATGACGACGTGCTTTGCAGTATCTGTAAGTGCACTCTTTATTCGCTTGAAATTCCACGCTGATGATAGTCACAGATACTTGCGCCTGCATTATCTTTGCCCGTCGTTGCTCAGTCCGTGCTGCCTATTTTGCAGACTCTGGTGAATGACCCCATTCCGAACATCAGATTCAATGTGGCAAAGTCTTACGCGGTACTCATCGACATCCTCAAACGTCTTCCGGACTCTCCAAGCGCTACCATTGTGGACTTGGAGAAGCAAGGCGAGACCAACTTCCCCGGCTCTCCGCGAGGACAGCAGCTCATCAGGGACGAGGTCATGCCGCCGCTTGAGAAGCTCATGCAGGATGATGATATCGATGTCAGATATTTTGCAACTACAGCAAGCAAGGCGTGGATGGATACTGAGAGTGCCATGGAGACTTGAGGTGCCAAGGGAGCAGTATGACGGGTTCAAATGTGACGACAGGGAAGATGGGAAGCTCACAGCACTCGCCGAAGCAAAAGTTGGAAGCATGTGGCTTCGCTGTGATGCTACTGAGCTTCAGTGAGGAACGTTCTATCAAGCTAGAAATGAAAAGGTCTGGCTACGTGCTGCATGGCATGTATGCACGCATAGGTGCGTCGCTGGGTTCCCGAGCAAAACAATGCTCAGGAAGTGAAGTACCTAGTAGCAAAATCTTACAAGCAAAACTTCGCGGGCCTCCTTCCTGCATGGTTTTGCCCAGAGTAACGGTCATCATCCAGTGCATAATCCGCGTGGTCAGTTCGCGCATGCTTCAGACTCTGGTGCGAGTGGCTGACATTTGGTTTCGGGGTCAAACACATGCACACGGTTATAGGTACATGTACCTGAGTTTGATACCTAGCCCCTAGGTAGGTAGTATTAGTCAGGTACATGAAGCTAGGTGGTTAAACCTTTGCGCTATAGTTCCTAGCTCCTCTCTGAAATACTAGTCACTCCTGCCTACACACCGGTGCACTTTTCTGATTGCTCTACTGCCATCTTACCGTGCTCACCTCCTTTTCAATCCGCCCACATGGCCGACACAATCGAGGACCCGCAGGCGTACCTCACGCAAATGCTCAATCGGACGCTGCACGTTCACACTGCCGACGGCCGCATGTTCGTCGGGCAATTGAAATGCACCGATCGTGAACGCAACCTCATTCTGGCCATGACCCACGAGTATCGCCAGCCGTCGCATCTCGACATTCAACGTGCGGCTCAACGCCATGAACAAACAGGGGCGAGTGGCAACTTCCACCTGGACATGAAGAAGAGATTTGTGGGCTTGGTGGTATTGCCAGGACAGCACATCGTGAAGATTGAATTGGAGAGATATGGCTGAGCACTATCGCGGGCAACTACATCATATGCCATGACCTACGGCTCTTTTGAAAAAGGTGTCCAGTCAGTAAGCAAGCAACCGTGCCGTAGTGGCACATGGCAGGTGCCATGTATCCAAGGCGCGAAAGAGGCATGGCCTCAGGATAGCTTTGTTCGCAGCATGAGCACTGTGAACCGAGCGCGCAGCCATATCAGGTCGATGGCGAGATTTTCGAGCGCTGGAGCAATACTCACTATTCAGGGCGGTATGGTCACAATGTGGTAACTTCTGTCCACACTATGGGCGCATGAGAAGCGTTGCAGCCCTGCAACGACCAAGGACTTGCCCTGACAAGTGCAAATGAAGCCTACAGCACAAGATCGGGCTCTGGAGTATCATATGACCTCGCATACCGCTCAGCACACGCGAGCGCAACATACAGCATGCCTTATCGGCATCGACGTTCACTGTCCTTCAGGGAGTCGATGCTGCACGTACGTGTCTTAGACATGGTCATAAACAAGGCACGACATGTATGAAATGTACGCATCACAATGATATTTTCCGCAATACAGGTATATGGTACCAGTACCACTCATTGGGACTGCTGTGTCTGTATGATGACGCAGTTTTGAGCTTCTGCAATCAATCAGATCCGAAGGTCCTTCGGATCAGTTTGATACAAGTTTCCAAGGCTGATGCACTTCACCTCTGTCTTGAAGACTTGAACTGCTTCCAAGATTTCATTAACACCATCAACTATTACTTATCGCAATGTCGTCCCTCCTCCAGTACGCCAATGTAGGTTCGATGAATAGTTCCGTACACATGATCTGGGCGCCTAGCTAATACTCGTGCGCACTCATCAGACCTACCATGCTTATGTATTCGGTACCAGCTTCTGGTACTTCCTGAGGGGCATCGTCCGTGTGATAGATCCGGCGACTGTAAGTCTAACTGCGCGCCTGACTGGTAGCATTCACTCATCATCATCTGTTACATACAGGTATGTGGCTGGTTTCGTCCCCCAGTTGACGGATTGTTGGTCGAACCAAATGATCTCGAACTATATACGACACGTACGGATGCGTTCTGTCTGCTCGCATTGGCAGCAATTCTACTCGCTGTATCAGACGCCCTTCCGCTTCCTGGAGCAATTACCGGGTCCTCTTTATCCGACTACGCTCCTGTCTCGTACAAGAAGCCATATGCACGAGCCGTCATCCTCATCACGATTCTGCATCATGTCGCTACTGGCGTAGGAGCATACTCGCATTGGTGCCTGGAGTCTCACCGTACTATTGCCATGGATATCGGTAGGTGGTAATCATGCTATGAGACGGTTGATGTCGAGGTTCACTGACACAGCTTGCAGGTGTATTCGGCAACGTCGGACTTGTGGCATTGGGAATTGCGGCGCTTCAGTATGGGTTGGAGGACAGGAGTGGTGTGACCGAGCAATTGAAGCAGGCCTGATGAGTGAGAACTCGACCGCGTGGACGTTTCGTGAATATGACCCGGGGTTGATGGGATTTCCGTTCATGTCCTCTGATTGATACCTTACGGCCGAAATAGGGTTATAAATAGAACAGACCCGGCATCCGATGGATTCTTCGCACTTCAATAATACTTGCTCAACCTCAGGTAGCAACACTTACCTTACCTAAGGTACAGGTAACTTCCAAACACGTCTTTTGTACAAGCCAGCCTTGAAGCGCACGACCCTAAATCTGAAACAGAAGCCTGAGAGGCCGAAGAAGAAAGAAGAAGAAGAAACCAAAAAAAGGACCAGATCAAAACGGAGAAAAAGAACAACGCAACAAAAAAATGTACCACTTTGTCGACCTCAGTCGTGAGCAGAGGCTGGATCGCCGTCACCTGCTCGACTTTTACGGACTAGTAGCGCAATTCTCGGTCCTCGTCCCCGTGGCCGGTGTGATTCTAGCGTATCTCGCCTCCAAGTGCTTGTTGTACCTCAACAACAACAAGTCGACACCAGAATCGCCCAGCTCGCCGCGTATCAAAGCTGCACGACGTTTTTGGGACTTTAGTAGTATCCAGTCGAGATGGCGACGAGTATGTTGAATGTCTATTTTTATCTATCTTATCTACAGGTACCTACCTACCTTAAGAAATGTTGAGACGATATTGATTGCCTTCTCTCACTCACTCACTATATGCATACTGTTTATCCTCAATTGAAGAGTACTTTACCTTGTTTTCCTCGTGGATCTTATCTGATTGATGGCGGCAGGTCTTGTGGTGGAGTACGACTCCTGTTCATATATGGGGATTCCTTCTTGGTACGAGGGGAGAGATTCTAGGCGCCATAGCGTGGTAAGTCTAGTTTCCTAGGTGTACTAGCAGTTCAACAAATCGCCCATGCCCGATCTCCACAGAGTCTGTGAGCCTGAGCCTCAGCCTGCTCTAGGCGACAGGCTTATAGACAGAGAGATGTGTTGAAGCTATATGGCTCTTTCAAGAATTGACGCATTTCTCTTGCGCAGGACCGGATGGCTGCTAGCGCTATCAGTGCTTGATACTGGAGAAGGTAAGAACAACGACTCCTGGACATGATTGACACACTCTCGCTCTGATACTAAACATGCACAGACTATCTTCACCTCACCAAGAGGTTGGGCACAATTGGTGCCTCACAGCTTCCTTTCCACTACCTTTTATCGCTCAAGTCGCCCTGGTCCCCACTCTTGCTCTTGACAGGATATTCGGAAGCAACCCTGCTTTCGATTCACAAAGCCTTGGGAAGGATTATCACGGGATTCTTTTGGCTTCATGCGATTCTCTATCTCAATTTTTACGTCTTCAAGTCTTTGCTGCTCGAAAAACTCCAGGAGTCATATGTTCTTTGTGCGTACAAAACTACCTTCCTTTACTCTCGACCAGAGAGAGCACCACCCTCTTCTCATTGAGATGAGATACCCCCCCAAAGCAGGCAAATCATACTGACTGTTAGTCGACGACGACGGCGGCGGCGTCTTCAGGCGGGGTATTCGGTATCCTAGCATTCTCGATCGTGACCACGACGTCCTTGTCAGTGCTGAGGACGTGGAGCTATCGCGTATTCTACTACACGCACGTCTCTCTCGCATCGATACTATTACCCGTCCTATACTTCCACGTCGAACACATTCGGCCATTCATCTACGAGACGGCAGCGATTTACGCGATCAATGTACTTTTACGATATTTCGCGAGCACAACTTACATGGGAACGATGCAGCGGGTGGAAGGGGGGAGGGGGAGTAGTAGTAATCTCATTGAAATCAGTATTCCTCTCGGCAAAGGTGGTGGTGGTGGTGGTGCTGCTGCTGCGATGAAATGGCAACCGGGACAGCATGCATACATTTCGCTGGCGGGTCATCCGTTTCTACGCACATTTCGAAGCAATCCTTTTACGCAGGCTTCGCTTCCGTTGGTGGACAATCGATTGCGTTTCATCGCGCGCATCATGGATGGTAATACGGCGAGACTGGCACGAAGCATTCGGGATGATGCGTTGTCCTTTTCGGTCGAAGGCCCTTATGGAATAGGGACTCACTCGGCCACACTGCTCCGATATGACAGAGTGCTCTTTGTGGCAGGAGGTGTTGGGGCGACGTTTGTGGTGCCGCTGTACAGACAATTACTCGCGGATTTGTCGCCTTCCAAAGGCAGCTACCGGCGACAAAAGGTCCGCTTCGTCTGGGTGGCGAGAAGCCTTGCAGATGTGACATGGGCGTTGCCCGTGGAGTCGAAGGAGAGAGATGGGTTTGTGGAAAGGTTGAGCGTGCATGTCAGCAGACAGACGGCCGATATTACTACTACGTCTTCTACTACAACAGGTACTAGTACCACCGCTACGACGTCACAGGCTCCTGACAGCGGTGCATTTGTCATCGACAGCGATGCAGACGATGGTCCGGAGGAAGAGGGCATTGAGCTTGATGAGCAGAAGGAGTTGCTACAAGGACAAGGAAACAGTGCGAACACGTCGACGGAATTCTCATGCAACATGGAAGTGAGCAGTGGACGTCCCAACGTCGTGCGTGTGGTTGATCAAGTTTTCTCTCACGGCGGCACCGAAAGCGTCGCGATCGTGGCATGTGGACCGCGATCGCTGAGCCACCAATTGCGGAAGAGTGTTTCTCCGTGGGCGCAGAAGGGTAGAGATGTGTGGTTTTGGGATGAGTCGTTTGCGATTTAGTCTGTGAGACCGTTCTGCTTACCTCCTTGGTGGTACCTCATAGTACTCTTTCCAAGTCCTTTGCCGTCCGCGCGTGGCTGACGATGAACGCCGAACGGAGGTCAACGTGTACAGTCTTCTTGGCAGAGGCAATTGCCGAGTGGTTACCATGTACTTGTGATGACTGGTGATGTGTTGTGAGGCAGAGACTACATGTATGTACTTACACATACCGCCTATATGAGAGTGTTTTGAGGAGGGGGGCGGACATGCATCCACGAATCCTACTTGGCTGCCTCCTCAAACCTGCTTTTCTGCATTCGGCTCGTGATCATCGTCAGCAGGAGGTGTGGACGGGAAGAGAAATGAGAAATTGCTCAGATTAGACTTCGGATCCCGTGACAAGCGCCAGTTCCGGGAATGGATGAGAACGGGTGTGCTCATGCTTCATGCTTCATGCTTCATGCAGTACAGTACAGCACAGTACAGCACAGGACAAGCACAGGGCGTCGGTGGATTTGGGGTGTGGAATGTAGATGTACAGTAGATGGATGCGGACTGACGCAAAAACAACGAAGAAGAGCCGTGGCTGCGGGACGGAAGTGAGAAGAGAGAGAGAGAGACAGTGAGAGAGACCAGAAAGAGAGAAAGATGGAACGTGTCGGGGTGAGTGGCCGATAGTGTTTCCATGGGATTCTGCCTCGTGCGCGTGCCTCTCCCAGTCTCCCACATAGCCGAGTGCACTAGTAACAAGTACGTGCCCGTGCCCGTGCTCGTGCGTGTGGCCTGGCCTGAGCCTTGAGCCTGGTCTTGCTTTTGGTTGCCGACAGGACCTGACATGTCCCTATCTGCCTTGGCCTAGAGCTTATCTCTGAGGAGCTCCTCTCTGCAGTCTGCAGTAGTCGACTCGAGTGTGGACTGCGGACTGCCCGTGTGAGGTGTGCTGCACCCACTACGTACCTCCTGTCGTAGTAAGGTAAGGTATTTGCTAAGGGTAGTCATGCGGCCGATTCCTCGTGAGTGAATCATGTCTTGCTTCTTCTCCTGCTGCTGCTGCTGCTGCTGCTGTTTCTGCTTCTGCTGCTGCTGCTCAACTACAACACCAACAACACCACCACCACCACTCCCACTCCCACCATCACCATAATCACCACCACCACCACCACCACCACCACCACCACCATCACCGCCGCCGCCGCCGTCGCCACGTTCCTGTAGCTCCGTCGAGTCACTCTTGCGCCCATTGCCACCCACCTCCGAAGCTCGGCACTGTCTCCACTCGCCGCATCGCAACGCAACGCTCCCACGCCCGCCCGCCCGCCGACCACAACGCGCTCGTCGTTGTACAGCAACTACCACAGCTTTCTTGCGCCGTCAAGTGAGTGCCGCTGGCCTCACCACCCCACTCGCACACGTACACCGAACTGACTTTCGTCTCCGCCGCAGGAAAGCTCTCCAGCACCCGCTGCCCACTTATGGCTCACGCCCCACACGCCGCCATGTCGACGGCCACCTCCTCCGCCAGTATCCCCATCGTGCGCGACAGCGCCGATATCTCGGGCACTGCCTTGTTCGAGAAGCGCGCCAACGCGCTCTTGACTCCTCCCTCCTCCATCAGTCCCGAGCTGGCCGCCCACCCGCTGCACGCCTGCGCCCTGTCACCGCCGCCCATCAATATCGAGCGCGATACCGATATGCTGGACGGCCATGCCGTCGAGGGCACCAGTCTCCCCAGCGGAGGTGGCACTCCTCTGAGCAGAGGCGCACTCTCGAGCCTCGACGGCGCCGTCACCATCACCCCGAGCTTCCTCGCGAGGAACCATCTGCCTCGCATCTTGCTCGGCGGTGGGCCGAGAGCTATTCGCCACGTCATGGGCGAGCTCAACCATACCGTGCCCGGCTTCTCTCGCATACCACCTGCCAAGGCTCGTCGTATCGTGGTCGCAGCTCTGGAGAGTCGCGACGGGGGTGGCGTCGATGGCAGCGTATCGTTTAGCAAGACGGGCTGGGGCCGCTGGGATGCTCACGTTAAAGGCTCAGACTCTGGGGTCAACTACTTCCACGATGGGAACCTTTCGCCTCCTCGCAGCGAGCATGGCAGCTATGCGCCGTCGTACAACGACTCTGCCATTCATATCCCGCCGGGACACATACACGCTCAGAGAAGAGAGCCCTATTCTGGCGGCAGCTGGACCGCATCCAGCATTCGAGAAGAGGATGAGCTCGATATGGACATGGATCCCGCCGAAGACGCTGCCGACAACATGTCACTCGATAGCGACTCGAGCGACTCCTCGGAAACCAACGACGAGACTGACAATGAGGACTGGACCACTGTTGGCGTCGAGGCGTTGCGGAAGGCTTCACTGCCCACTCCGAATGCCCCAATCCAGAACTACCGCAAGGTCTCTGCTCCATATACCGGCAGATATGCGACACGAACGGGAAGCCGAGGGCCTCTCATACCAACTGCTCGTACTGCATTCTCTTCTTCTGTCCCCAGTTGCGACTACCGAGGGCTTGGCGCCGTACAGTCGCCGGCCGAGCGCGATGCGGTGGCCGCACTGCTGAGCATGGGCAGCATGTGAGCATTCTCACGTCTCCCGCTCCGTGTGCCCACGAGACACAGACACCGATTTTGACTACCCCTCTCTCCCTCCTGTTATGAACGATACTGGGCACCAGTCTTCCTACTCAAGTGCTGATGGAAGATCCTGGATTGACATGGGTGGCGTTCGATCTCTCATCCCCTTTCACTGATTGGAAAGACGATACTTTTTTTTTATCCCTATGGAACACAGAACTACCAAATCGACACTCTGCGCCCAGGTGCAAGGTACCCCAGCCACAGGCGCCGCGTGTTGATTACGAACATTTCACAACCAACGAGAACCAGCAGCTGGATCACGTTGGCTTCCACATAACGACGACATTTTCCCCCGACTTTCCCCGACATGGAATAATTGACGATACGAATGACGAAAGTCGTTCGTATCAGGCAATTCCAAGTATGTACCTACCTACCTACCTACGAAACATTTACAAGCGAGCTGCATCCACGTAACGATGACGATCTTGAGCTCGCGCCTGCTGAGCTCGATGGAGTAACGACGATGTACTCGGTTTGTGCGCCGAGGGCGAGGATGCTAGGTGCAGAGGCACAGGCACAGGCATAGGCGGATTTCATAACCACTCTGGAAATGCAGAATTGCAGATGACATGAAACGTTGGAATATGAGCTTCTTGGTTTTGACGCTGCGGCCGGCATGTCGTCTCATTGATTTGAGTACGCGCGGCTATTAGTCAAGCACGAAGAATGACCCTGGATAGATGTAGTGAAAGTCATTGCGACTATTCCGAATTTCAACGGTTATGAACCTCCATTCTTTCCCGCTGATACGGGCATGTGCCCATCTATTTCCATTTCGTGACTCACCCCACTCGAGCCAAGCAGTCGTCCAGCATGCGCCACACTTTTTCCGCGTCCAACAATCTCGGTATTCTCACCCCCAACTCATGCGCAGGAAGCAACGTCGCCACGGTCCGTCCACACTGCGATCCACTGTTTGATCGCACATGATCCGACGCTCCATGTTCCCCATCAATGATGACTTGCACCGCAAATCTCTCGCCATTACCTGTACCTGTACCTGTACCTGTCGTATTTTCGAAAAACAAATCGGGCTGCAGCACTGCTGCCACCGCGAGAGGATCGTGGGCCGGTGGACCTTGTGTGAGACCGAATACGTCGGCGTAGGTTTTGGCGAAGAAGGTGAGGATTTGGCTGTAGAGCTTGCGGACTGTGGTGATGGTGGTGGTGGCGGGGGTATAGTTGTTGGAGGAGGCCGAGTCGGAGGAGGAGGCCGAGGGGGAGGAGGAGTCGGAGGAGGAGTATTTGAAGTCGAAGCCGAATCGTAAAGCGTGTTGAATTTCTGCAGTGGCGAGGAATTGATGGGTGAGATCGAGAGGGATCAGAGTGGTTTTTTTCGCTAATGTCTCATTGGAGAAGATTGCATTGGCGGATTCCTATAATCATCGTGTTATCATTAAGGACCATCCAGTCGAAGTACATGCAGATGAGTTGGGGACTTACCGGATCGATGTAAATGTTGAATTCTGCCCAAGGCGTCCAGTTGCCAAATCTCTCGCCTTGTCCATGCACCTTTCCCATGGGGGCGTCGCTGAATCCACCTCCAATTGCTCCGCCCATGATGGAAAGACCTGCAATGTGCTCTGCCAACTCAGGGTGAATGGAGAATAGCAAGGCAATGTTCGTACATGCTCCTGTCGCTACTATGTATGCCTGATCGATGGGGGAAAACAGTCAGTATGTATATTCGTTTCATGTGTCCATTCCTTGATCGATGAGTTGTCTATCTTACCGTGCCTGGAGCCTCACTGATCAAAGCTTTGTACATTGCGTCTACTGCTATCTGCAGCATTATCGAGCATGATTAGCAATTGAATCGGGAGAGAAGGAACACTGATATGGAGCGGCATTGTCACCTCTGGCCGTGCTGGAACATCGGGTGTTGGTAGGCAGGTCGTCCCATCAAGTCCAGATTCTCCCTAGCATTGATTGTCAGTCACGGTCCAACGTAATTCGGACTTCTCAATGCTCTCACATGAATATCAGCAGCTACAGCGGCCGCTCTGCAGAAAGGCTTGCTTGCACCGACGTGCACGCCTACATCTTCACGCTTGATTGCTTTCAAGATGGCGCGAGTATTGTCTGAAATCATCATTCGACTGGGAATCAGTAACTTTTTCTCGGACTTCTCGTTTTGGGGAACTTCTGGAGCAACAGTGTACGTACAGGTAGTATGCGTCAAAGTAGCATTGCCATAGATTGTGCTGATACCCAAGAGATTGCTCAAAGGATCACGACCTGCGAGAAGTATAGCAAGAGCATCATCGTGACCGGTGTCGCAATCGAGCCATAGAGGTATCGGCTTTCGACTCAGTTGTTCGGCCATGTTAGGATGGGCAGGGAAGTTGCAGTCAAGGGTATGGCCAGAGTCGTCAACTTTCTGGCTGTCGTCTCAATTTTTATGTAATGATTTGTTTGTCTTAATATGACAATGTGTTTGTCTGGCTGGACCGAAGAGGTAGTGGAAGGTGATGGCAGGTTCGCCGAGCTTGGCCGGACATGGCTCATGAATCGGGATAAGAAAGTACGCTAAACTTGTTCGTTCAACAGCGCTGTGTAGAGAACATTGCTGCGGCGTGGTCAATGGCATGCCGCAAGTGTCGCTGTGCAAATGAAGCATCATCAGAGTCTCTGGTACCACACCGACTCATAAAATCACATTGTTGCCAAGACGTCTTCTCTCGGCCAACAGTACCTACGTATAAGGTACATGTAGGTAGTGGTTCCAACACAAACAGGGGCGTCTATACTCAAGTCTCAAGGTACTCTTCCATAACCGCAGGGCTACCTCGTGATGCAGCCCATTACTATAGTAGAGGGTACCTGTGGTATCAGTGGCTCCTCTTGCTTTTTCCCACGTCAGCTCGTGCGCAAGATCGAGAGTGGGATGCTATTACTAGCTGCCGGTCTGGATGGAGAGATGCCCTTGGTTTGCCAGGTATAATTGTTGGTGAGAGGAGTGGCGAGCGTGTTTGATGGCCGTGTAATATATATACACGTGCACTGGTATCTCTCTATGGCCCTGATGAACTCGCGACTAGGCATGAGGCCACTCGCTGAGGCTTGAATATTCATGAGGCAGTTCTTACTGATGCCAAGTCCCTCTTGAAGATTCGAAGCTCAGGAGATGACGATCCAGGTCGAGATACATGGTCTACTGACTGCAGACATGATGTTCATTCGTTGCATAGAGCGACAGGCGTCATGTGAGTGATAACATACTGGAATCCAAAGACCTTCCGGCGAGGGTGGAGTGATGGAAGCGGGAAAGCCCGCGCCCGCTTCCCGCTGCCAAGGACGGGGCATTTGTGCACAAACTCTCCATTTTTGATACTGCCATCCGACTGTCTGAACCAGCACTCGTCCGACAAGCACAGCAGCACGTTGCCCATCATGTCTCAGCAAGCATTGAACAAGGTACAGCAGACCATTACCATGATCTCCGTCTGCTCTGGCACACGTCATGCGAACTACATTGATCTAACACAGCATTTTCGTCCAGATCGCGCCCAACAGCCCCTCGCGCCAAAAGCCCAATGAGACGGAGCAGCAGATCGCCACTGCCCTCTATGAGCTCGAGAGCAACATCCCCGACATGAAGGCCGCTCTGCGCCCGCTGCAATTCGTCTCGGCCCGCGAGGTAAGATGAGAAGAGCCAGAGTGGAATGGAAAAAAGATTGGAAAGTCGAACAAATACTGGGAGACATATACCACACTCGATCGAATTTGAAGACGCGGTGGGCACTGGGCAGCTTCTCGCTGACACCAGGATTCTTACAGATCGAGGTGGGCCACGGACGCAAGGCAATTGTGATCTTCGTGCCTGTACCGCTCCTCCAGGGCTGGCACCGCTCCCAGCAGCGGTAAGTCTCTTCACAACTAATGACATAGACAACGTCTAACGCAGCTGCTAGTCTCACCCGAGAGCTCGAGAAGAAATTCTCTGACCGCCACGTCCTGATCGTCGCCTCGCGCCGCATTCTGCCACGCCCAAAGCGTAGCAACCGCAGCCGCACTAGCCAGACCCAGAAGCGCCCACGCTCGCGCACTCTCACTGCTGTGCACGATGCCATCCTCGCCGACCTCGTTTACCCAGTGGAGATTGTCGGCAAGCGTCTTCGTACCAAGGAGGACGGTGCCAAGGTTCTGAAGGTCATCCTTGACGAGAAGGAGCGTGGTGGTGTCGACTACCGCCTCGACACCTACTCCGAAGTCTACAAGCGTCTGACCGGAAAGGGCGTGAACTTCGAGTTCCCACAAGCTCCAGCTGAGTACTAGACGCTCATGACAATGGCCTGGTCTTGCGGGGCTGTGAGCCGTCATAAAACTCGCGCAGGGACATATCTGATATTATAGAAAGAGCATTGCGGCGTGTAGCAGACAGATGCTCTTGCAAAAATTCCACCCTCTGTCGCAGGTTGAATAATGATACCCCACGATTCCCAAAACTCACATTATGTATTCCTTGCTTGATGTTGTGCCGCACACATGTCATCGCTACCGTAGACCATGCGGGTTCATTTTTACCGCAAGCTGAAAGAGCCCCTTCGATCAACAGAGCTCACCTGCCACCTGACTGTAGACATTTGGACGCCTGAGGCATGCTCAGCAAGAAGCGGTTGCTCGTTATTATTTCTTGTCTGCCTCGAATAGGTCCTTGAGATTGATTTCACCTGAACCACGTTCTAATGGCTGTGGTGTCTTATCGCTTTCCTTCCATCCAATCATGTATATGATTCTAAACGAAGCTGGAATCGTGATCGTGCCGTCGTCCTGCTCCTCGCCATACAGTTCCCTGTAGATTGCCTCTGTTGCAAGCAAGACTTCTCTTGACAGTGGCCCGGAGCCTCTGCGTAGGGCAGCGTTCGCTTCGCCCATGGCCTGCAGGTCAGACATCAACGCAGAGATGTGGGGATAGTCGACAATGATGTCGTCCACGTCCACAGTCAGGAGCTTGAAGCCCGCTCGACTGAGCAAGTTGCCCACATCGCGCACATCTGCCAATGGGGACATGTGGGTGCCGATTCCCCCCAGCCGTTCCTGCTCCGCCAGCTGCAGAGATCCACGGAGCTCATACAGATTGTCTCCGCCAAACATCGCGGCAATGAATGGGGCATCCGGCTTCAGACAGTTGTTGATCTGCGTGAGCACCGAAGGCAGATTGTTCACCCAATGCAACGAGAGCGAAGATATGACCATGTCGAACGTGTCCGTCTCATACGGCACGTACTCGGGGGTGTTCAAGACCTCTCTCGTAATGTCGACCTCGCGATTAAATGGTTCGTCCTGGTCTCTATACAGCAGGGTTGGGCTGGTCTCTGCGCATACAATATTTTCTATCCTCCGGCTGATTGGCTCGACAGACGGCTTCGCAGAATCGGGATCGGGATCAGGTCGGGTGAGGATGCGCGCGATGTTACAGGCGTTGGCGCCAAAGTCGAGCACTCGGGGAAACGATCGGTTGATGTCGAGGATGCGATCACAGAGACGCGCAGCGACTTCGTCGCGAAGGTAGTCTACCTGTCGACTCTGCGGCACGTCGGCAGCCGCTCGCTCTTTCTGCAGCCATTTGGCGTGGGCGTCGAAGACCTCGACTGTCGGAGCGCCTGGGGCTTGCACAGCGTACGAGCGTAGAGCCCCAGGGAGGCGCCAGAATGACGACCAATTGCGTGAGGTGACCGTACAGCTATTTTTGATGAGTAGCGAGCACATGCTTGGTGTTGAAAGCAATCAAAGCGGAGGCGTATAGGTAGGACAGGTATGTAGTTGCGTGGGGAGTTCAAAGAGTTCATCAATCTATTTCGCCGAATTGGGTATGCCCTCGTCATTCATTATGACGGGGACCCTGTGTTGATCCTTGCTTGCCAATGCGCTTGCACATACATGATAATAATGTGGAGGTACCTCCTAGGAGGTAGTAGCTCAGATCCCAACCAGGAGTTCTTGAGGAGAAAAAAATACAATAACACTGCTATTGTGGCCTCACGTGCTTTTCATCACCTTCACCATGGTGGTCCAATCAGCAGTGCAAGCGGCACTACCGGCTGTCCAGACGCTGCAAGACTGTGCAATTTACAGCACCACCTTCGAGGCATACCTCCCTCAGCTGTACGCGCTACCACAGCAAGTGTGGGCCGCGCTGGGAGACTTGGAAGCTCTCAAGCAAATCTATGTCTCGACCAATCCGGCCATCTTTGGACTCGCCGTGGCCCTCGCCCTGTTCCCTGTGTTCTTGGTCATTTCAGAGGCAAACAAAAACTACAGCCAGGTGGACAGGGTCTGGAGCATACTGCCTGCAGTCTTCAACCTCCACTACGCCCTGTGGGCGCGCATGAATGGTCTGCCTACTACGAGAGTCGACAACGTCCTAGCCTTTAGCGTAGTATGGTCCATCAGGCTGACCTATAACTACTGGCGGAAGGGAGGTTACCAGATTGGGAGCGAGGACTACAGGTGGGAGCTCATCAAGAAGCAAATCGGCTCCTTTGGCTTCCTATTGCTGAACATTGTATTCATTTCCTCTATGCAGGTGGTAAGTAAAAAATCCCCTATTCGGCTTTTTGGGGACACTGCTAAGACGCGAAAGGTTCTCCTCTGGAGTGTCACTCTACCCACATACGTCCTTCTGCTCGCCTCCCAGCTTCGCCCAGAAATGGGCATGGCCGACATTATCATCGCTAGGGTGCTCATGGCTCTTGTTGTTTTTGAGTATTTTGCAGATCAACAGCAATGGAATTACCAGAACGCCAAGAAAGAATACCTGAGAACCGCAAAGGTGCCAGCTGGCTGGACTCGTGCCCAAATGGACCGGGGCTTCGTCACGACTGGGCTTTGGAAATACAGTCGACACCCCAATTTCGCAGCTGAGCAGAGCATCTGGATCCTTCTATACCAATGGTCTTGCTTCCAGTCCGACACCCTGTACAACTGGACATGCGCGGGTGTTATCGGTTATGTGTTGGTGTTCCAGGGCAGCACTCCGCTTACGGAGTGGATTAGCAGCCAGAAGTACCCCGAGTATGGCCTTTACCAAGAGCGCGTTGGACAGTTTGTGCCCTCGCCTTTCGGTCGTGGCTGGAGTGAAGAGGAGATGGAGAGTTTGGGGCCAAAGTACGTGGAGCAGGCAAAGGCAAAGCAACAGAAGAAAAGGACGTGAAATGTCGGCAGTCATACGAACCCCGTCATGCACAACCTGGCAAGACGGTGGTGAGAGCGTCTGGATATACATACCCGATCTCAACATGTATGGAGTCGAGGCTATACAGGAAACGCTCGCGGACATCCTAGCTTTCGCGGGGCCGATGTGGCGTGACCCCTCCCGTTTTGCTATAATAGTTTGTACCTCCTAGTTTTAGCGAAGGATCTATGCAGTACCTTATACTGAGTAATCTTGGACGCCCTCTGCAGCGGATGGTTCCAGATCAAAGGGCCAAGTGGTCCAGAGCACGCGAGGCCCGCGTGTGGAGCCTTGGCTAGTTCGCTGGTGTCTTGTCTTCAATGGATGTGAGGAGTGAGCGGGAAATGCATGTTATCAACTCTTCTACCTCTTGCAGCGGTGTGAGAAAGCACAGTGATACGACCAGGGCTTCACTTCACTTCACTCCATGTTGCAGGCATGAATGCAGGTGTCTGTCGTGTTATCTGACAGCTGAGCCGCCTGCAAAAACCGGATCAGCATCCCCCCCCCCCCCCCCCCCCCCGCTCTCTCTCACACGACCACCCCCACCTTCACTCATCGATAAGGATAAGACACCTTGTGATCGAACGTACCGAAGGACTGGATCCAACAAGCACTTGTCGCTGGTCAACTCGACGTCGATACCGGACCGAGACATCAGAGGTAGCTACCTTAGGTATGTAAAGGTATGGATGCATATCGCCAGTTGCACGTCGCATGTCGCGTGCTTGCTGAGTGTGCTTCCCAATCTGTCCGGATGACCGCCGCACGAGCGCGGCGCGGGGACTTCCCAAGCGATAAGGCAGACACGCATCCATCGTAGGATGGATGACCTTGGTATGCACAGAGGAGTATGCTAATCAATGAGCCCTTCTCTCACAGGCTAGACATCCACTCTCCACCATCCTGCGCTTCACTTCCACCGCACGACGGCCGCTCTTCTGCTAGTTCTACTGCATTCTCCTATGCGAGCCACGAGGTCTGTGAAAAGGCCGTAACCTAAGCATCTCACAACACCACCATCACCACCACCACCATATCCTCCTCTCCGCCGACATGGCTGCTCCCGCCGCCGACTTGTCCGAATCGTTACCACCACTCCAGTCACCACATAGCCCAAATGCATCGTCACTGCCGTTTCCAGAATTACAAGAGTTGCCGCAAAAGCTGAGAGGGCGGCAGAGACTGCTACAGAGCTTGACTCGCAAGACCTCTTCGCCCTCGATAGCACGGCTCAGCACAACCCGATCCAACACTTACAACGGCAATGGCAAAGGCTCAATTTCATGCATCGCGCTCAATGCAGGGACAACATACGGCAGTCCTGGCACTGCATTGAGTCGCGAGATCTCAGTTGCGTTTCAAACACCCGCCCCATCTGCAGCGACAACGCCTGGTATTCACCTTTCAGCCTTGGATGAGGCCGCTCGTATTCGTGTCCTTGCTCAGCACGATGGCAAGCTGTCTGTTGGTATTCCGTCTGAGATCCGCTCCACGCCGAAATCAGGCGCCGTTCTTGGAATCACGAAAGTGGACGAGGATTACTTCTCGCGGCCAGTAGCAAGACCAATACAATCGCGCCCGAACTTCAATTTTTGGCATGATCTTCCGTCCGAGCTGAGAATAGAGGTATTGACTTACCTCAAGCCCAAAGAGGTCATACGATGTTCATCAGTCTCAAAGTCCTGGCACCAAATGTGCTTCGATGGACAACTGTGGGCCGTATTGGACACTTCGGGCTTTTATCAGGACATACCAGGAGACGCTCTAGTGACCATCATCACCGCCGCCGGACCATTTGTACGAGATCTCAATCTGCGAGGTTGTGTTCAGCTTCGAGAGCGCTGGAACTCTAGAGGTCTATCGGATGCGTGCACAAATCTAGAGAACCTGTCACTCGAAGGCTGTCGCATTGACCGCGCATCTATTCACAACTTTCTGTGGTCAAACAGCAGTCTTACTCACATCAATTTATCCGGTCTTGCGGGCGCTACCAATGCCGCTATGAAGGTGATTGCTCAGAAATGCCCCAGGTTGGAGCATCTCAATATCTCGTGGTGCAACAACGTCGACACTCGGGGGCTTCTCAAAGTCGTGGAGAGCTGCCCTCTCTTGAAGGATCTTCGTGCTGGTGAAATTCGTGGCTTCGACGATCTTCACTTTATGGAGCGTCTTTTCGAGCGCAACACTCTGGAGCGTCTTCTACTGATGAATTGCGAGACATTGACCGACGAATCCATTGCTGTCTTGATTGAAGGTAGCAACAGCGAGATTGATCACATCTCTGGCAGACCCATCGTGCCACCCCGTAGGCTCAAGCATGTTGACCTGACGGGGTGCAAGTCACTTACTGATAAAGGTGTGCGTAGCTTCGTTGGGAACATTCCAAATATCGAGGGACTGCAGTTGTCCAAGTGTAATGGAATCCTCGATGGCACGCTGACCGCGTTGCTCCCAACTATCCCTATGTTGACCCATTTAGACCTAGAAGAACTCGAAGACCTCAGTAACGTAACTTTGTAAGTATAGTTTCCGCAGAAAGCCCCTAACGATACATCCGAGGCAGTGCTGACTCCTAGTGAACGACACAAGGCATGCGCTGGCGAGTTCCCCGTGTGCCAAAAGGCTAAAACACCTGAGCATCTCATACTGCGAAAACATGGGCGATGCTGGGATGCTGCCCGTGGTTAAAGCATGCACGAATCTTCGATCTTTGGAGATGGACAACACGCGTATAGGAGATCTGGTGCTGGCAGAAGCTGCCAGCATGGTCCGGCAGAGGAGTGGACGCAAGACCGTTCAAGGCACGACAACCTCAGGCCAACATTCGTGGAAACCTGTGGTCGGTCTGCGATTAGTCGCCTATGATTGTCAGAATGTGACCTGGACTGGTGTGCGAGAACTTCTGTCTCGAAACGCGGATGTGTCGATCACTACTCACACGATGAATCTTGCAGTGTCTGATATTGCTGGGGGTGAATCAACTCCCGCAGATGTGGCCCCGCCACCACGGCTTCACATCGTCCAAAGTGCAACTTTCCCGGCCGAAGTCATCCAAGCCAAGGTGTTCTATACATACCAGCCAACCGTGGAAGAGCATTTCAAGCGTGTAATGCGTGGCGACTTCATTGCGGCCAGGCGTCTCGAGAGGAAATGGGCGGAGTTCATGATTGCCCAGGAAGAGGCCAGCACTACAGGGGGTGGTCGACGCCGTCGAGAACGGCGAGCCCGTCAGGCGCAGCTCATGCATGCCGACGAGGAAGATATCGATGCACATGCACCCGGTATTGGCGTGGGCGGAGGTCGTCGACGGCGTGCGCGAAGTGGCGGATGCACGGTGATGTGATATATATTTCAGTAGGATAGATGGTTAGGGTATCTTGTTCGTAGCACCCGTCAATGTAGGGGGCAAAGCCCCAGTATATGCATTGAACGAAGCATGTGATAACTTAGTCGCAGTCTCGTCTACAAGTGCGTACCGTGAGTCCGTGACCGTCCCTTCCTCCGTTGGAGGTTTGTCATCCTGGCTCGCCCACCATATTAGGTCTAGCGCTGAACGCCGGAGAGACGACAACAGGGCATTTGGACCATGCCAAAGATACCAGACTCCCACCACAACACACGCTTCATCCACCCACTCCACTCCACGCATCAAGACTGTCTTGGTGGTCGCGTCACTGCCCGCAGCAAAACCCGCATACGCCAGAACTGTCTGGTTGAGCTCGCTGCTCTCTCTGCTTCCGAACGCGCCCTACGCCCTCGCCCGCGTCCTCGACCTCTCAGACCTGACCGACCACCCAAACTTGCCGAAGGAATGCGAATCGCGTCCTGTCTGGTAACGGTATGAATGGCAGCAAGTCACCAGATCCGGCCAATACAAAGACCGGACCTGCTGCACAGAACGATCGGCGCACTGAACACGCCAATGGAAATCGCGAATTAAACCAGCGTGACGACATACGAGAGGCGAATGACGGATTGGCAGCTGTAGGAGCGCCTACTCGTGAAGAACCTGCAGCGCTGGACGCAGGCACCTTGAAAGAGGCGCAAGAGAAGGCTGAAAACGATGCGCCTCACGACGACGTGGATTCGGAGGCAGAAACTTTGATAGACAGTCCAGTGAAGCGCAAGGAAGCCGAAAGACAGACCAACGCCGTAAAACTCGAGCGTCAACAACCTAAGCCACGCCACCGGATAGGCAGTCTCCCTGTGCCCACGGACGGCGACGAAGATGACTCCGCCCAGCCTTCACCGGTGCCCAGCGTGGAAAACGCAGCCTCGGCCAAAGATGTCAAGGATGAGAGCCTGGAACACACGAAAGACGACGGGGATCGAAACAGCATGAGCGAACCTCTTAGCTCCCCACGTTCATCTGCTTCGAATCCACCCTCACGTGAATCTTCGCTAGCGCGCGCTGTCTCGGAGCTGCCTGAATATTCGAGCAATATCGCGCTATCGCCGAATCCTCGAAAGCGTAAGCATCGAGCTTCTTCTGTGAGCTTGCCCAATAAACGCCCAAGTAATGAGCCATCGAGACGTCGCATTCGCGGTCTCCACTCCGAGGAATTGGATGCAAGAAAGGAGTCATCGCTATCACCAAAGCTGCGCAGCCACCGCAGGGCAGCATCTACACAGTCTGCCTTCACGGAAGGTGTTCCTGAGGTGCCAGATAAGAAGCGTCGATCTGCCCCTCACGGCCTTGGTAAAGAATTGAAAAGTGGTCGTCCCCTGTGGGAGGAGTCTGATACATCTTCAGAGACGACTTCTCACGGCAACACAGAGTCTCGAAGACCACGACGCGGCGTCGGACGCTCTACATCGACTCCGGGTAGGCCAGCAGGCCGCGAACACAAGCGGCATATCAATAAATATGGCTTCACGAGGCTAGCAGAAGCTTGCGAAGAGGGCGATCTCGATCGCGTCAAAGAGTGGCGAAATAGAGATCCTGATCAGCTGGAACTTGCCGAATTTGCTGGCAACAAACCTCTTCAAATTGCGGCTCTTCACGGCAACGTAGAAGTTGTGGATTACTTGATCGAACAGGGCTGCCAAATTGACTGTGCTAATGTCGACAAAGATACTCCTCTCATTGATGCTGCCGAAAACGGTCACCTGGATGTCCTTCGTAGTCTGCTCCGTGCAGGCGTCGACCCTTTGAGGCAGAATCTTAAGGGCCAGCAGGCGCTGGATGTTGTTACCGACGACACGGACGATGCAGACGAGATCCGAGCAGCTCTGAGGAGCGCCATTGAGGTGTGGAACACCAATGGGTCCCGCCAGCGGCGAGAGGAGGAAGAGGAAATGCGTCATCGAGCTGGGCCAACAAAAGAGCTGCATTTCATGGCCCGCTCGTATGAAAATCTTCTCAAGCTGGTGCAGATTAATGATCGCAACGGTGTCAAGGAGTTTCTGGACGCTCGTGTACCTGTGGATAATGCGATAATCGCCGCTGCTGCCAAGACTGGCGATTCTTACCTTGTAAATATGCTATTAGCAGAGATGTCCGAGAAGAAGGCGTCACAAAGACCCGAGCGTCTCATGCTGAGCGTCTTGGGAACGTCGCACTTGGAGATGGTGAAGTCACTCTCAGAGCTCGACAATTTTGATCCGCTGTACCGCAACCGCCAAGACAAAACTTGGCCCGAGCTTGCAGAAGAACGACATGGTCCGAACTGGCGGGAAGAGAAGCTGCTGTTGCAACGATTGTATGATCAGAGTGCAGCGTCAAAGGAGCGGTGCAGCTCGAGTCCTGTTTCCAAGCGGGATAGCGCCAAGCGTCGAGTTGTGCGGCGCACTCCTGCAGGCGACGAAGCAGGAGGAGAAGGGGGAGGAGAAGATAGCGACGAGGACCAGGCACCACGACGCAAGAACGGGCGACGACTCATGTCAAAGCGCGACATGCGCGTGGCCAGCGGCAGAGCACCATCACATGAGTCTTCAGATGCGTCCAGCTCTGACGACGCGACGGGGACGGGGAACGAGCGAGAGGAAGGCGCTTCGACGAAAACTCCGAGTAACGCAGCAGATGTGCGAGGGTCTGGATCCAAGAACCGTACCAGCTCGTCGACGACTCCAAACGTAGATACATCTCCACGACTTCGTCGACAGTCGTCTTCCTTGCGCGCTACTACTGAACGACCTCTGCAGCCACTGGAAGAGGTTGCAGAAGATAAAGACACTGCGGCACCATCTGAAACATCCGAGATGCACGCTGCGAACGAGGCACAGTTGGCCGAGATGAAGCGTATTCAGGATCGTGAGGCAGAAGCAGCCGCTGCAGCGGAACGTGCTGAAGCAGAAAGGGCTCGACTGGCCGAAGAAGAGCGCCGTGCGGAGCAGGCTCGGCGCGAGGAAGAAGCGCGAGCAGCAGAAGAACAGCGCAGAGCAGAGGAACAGCGCAGAGCAGAAGAACAGCGCAGAGCAGAAGAACAGCGCAAAGCAGAAGAACAGCGCAGAGCAGAAGAGCAGCGCAGAGCAGAAGAACAGCGCAGAGCAGAAGAACAGCGCAAAGCGGAAGAAGAGCGCAGAGCAGAAGAAGAGCGAGCACGTGTCAAGCAAGAAATGGCCGCAACAAAGCTTAGGTACCTCGAGCGAGTGGCCATTTCATTGCCCATAGCAATATCGCATGTGCTCCATCCGGCCTCAGCCTTCAGCTTCGACAGTGATGCGGCTCTTGATTACTTGATTCAATACTTCACACCGCTTCAAGTCCTCAAGCAGGAGCATCAGGACGCCTCTGCCACACTACCGGCTGGCGCCGATGCCCCACACTGGATAACAAATATGCAAGCTGCGCCGCTCGTTGGAAAACAAGGCATTGAACTGATGCTGCCCAAGAGCGCTCCTGGGTATGAGGCCAGCTTAGCAAACGCCTGGGCCACCAAAGACGTCTTGGACACTGACCAGGATTTGATTGGTTCTGTTCTCGCGAGCCTACCGCAGCATTTGCCACCCGGTCAAGTCCTGGACAGCGACCTTCACAGCCGGCTGTCTTTCGAAGAGGACGTGCAAAGAGCTGCGGACCGGATCAACGCCGTGGCTGAGATGAGAGCTCGGCTGCGTGACGGCGAAGCTGTACTCCGTTACGTGCGTCTGGACGAAGTAATGAAGAATCTCCATCCGAAGCTCAGAGACTTGCCCATTGATGTTCGGTACGACTATATGCCTGTCTCTATACCCTCGAGAGGCATGTCCCAGGTTGATAGTGGCAACTTCGTCACGAACCTGAATGCTTCGATGGACGCACGCCCCCGACAGCAAACATTCGTTGATGGCGAGGGCGTGAATGGCGTTTCGTCGCCTCCACGGAGACTCACTCCCGTGTCGATTGCACATCAGAAGTCAGGTAGCAAGTAGGTAGCGTTGTGTAGTTGGCGAGGTACGCAGAAGCGCAGGGCATACATATACTTCCGTTATCCGCATCTCGCCGTCTACCGGTCCTTTCTCGACATGTACCAACAAAAGCTGTAAAAAGCCTGTATCCCTAGCTCGTAGTTATAGTTATCGGCAGTGCCGGCCGAGCACTAGTGTGCTGTGCTCCGTCCTTGATAATACATGGAGATGGAATCGTGAGAGTGAACGGGGCGGGGCGGGGCGGGGCGGGCGCTAACCAGAAGCTCCATGTGGAGACACTGGAGAGCGACAATGTTCCAGGACGGTCGACCCATCGGATGGCTTGGCTAATTGGCTTGTCCTGTCCGGCTGGTCTCAATTGTCACATGTCGGCGAATGGCCGACGACCCTGTCTCCTGTCCTATACCAAGGTACCTCCCACCACCTGCCTCCAGCACTGAATAATACATATGTAACAGAGCACCGGCTTCGGGCGCTGCTGCGACTTGAACTTACCTTACTTGCCTCTTACGTTGGACTGCTGCGCGGCAGAGCAGAGGCGCCCGCCATGTACATACATACTGTTATTGACTTGTTATCGACCAGGTACTGACTTACATGAATGAACGCATCTGCCGACACAGCTGCTACAGTAGACTAGCAGGAATCTCTCCGCTGCCGCCGCCTCGCTGCCGTCGATCGACACTTCGATACGCGACACGACCCACCCGTGTCCACCTAGACCTTTCCATCGCCATTCCCTCTGCCACTCTGCTACACTGCTCTGGGCTGTTCTGTCCTGGCAGTCCTTCCCTGTCCGCCCTGCCTGATCCGTTCCGCCGCTGCAGGCAGTGAGTGCGTGAGGCACCTCAATTGAGAGAGGGCGCGCGCCATGCCGCTCCCAGGGCAGCATGAAGAGGATGGAGAGGGCGGAGAGGCTGAAACCGTCTCGACGGGCAGCTCGACTGTCAATCTGCACGTCGACCACGCCGAAGCGCTGAAGAGACTGTCTACTGACGCCAGCGGGGCGGACCCTTACGACACGACAACGACAATACTGGGGCCAGAGCGGGATACGGGCTTGAGAAGGATACGACAGAACCCGTCGTCACTCAGCAGGAATCCCTCGTCGCCCAACTTGTCGCTGCTGCTACATTCACCCACCGCCCCAAGCCCCATGGCTGCCTCCCGAACGCCCTCCTTTGCTGCCGAGAAGATCACATCCACTTCACCCACCATTCCATTTGGTGAGGATCTCGCCCGCTTTCCATCCGAGTCGTTGCACTCGTTCTCTTTCGCTCATCAGAGCACTGAATCGCTGCACAACAGGCAAAATGTGCTCAAACGCAGCATAGATTTCATGCGCGAGAAACTCGCCTGGGCCTCAACTTCGCCTCGAATAGCTAGTGCACAAGCCCGTCTGACAGGGGACGAGGAACTGCTCAGTATGATGGAGCTTCTGCAGAGAGCGAATGTCATCAGTCCGACCCGGAACGGGGCCGGTTCTGGTTTGGGGTTGGACATTGGACCGCTCACGGGACCTGCACATCTTGTCAACGAGAATGTTTTTGAGAAGAGCTTCTTTGCTCCAGAGCAAGCAACGGAAAGTCCCACAAGTCTCACCAGCCCTGTCTCAGTTCAACAAGATCTGTCAGTAGCCGCGCGTGCTGAGAATCTACCAAGCACCACGATAGGAAGTGAGGATTTGCAACCACTTCGCACCTCGACTGCCGACGACGCAGACTTCATTCCTAGTCTGCCCACGCGGCGGCCGCACAAGCCTGCATTGAAACGTACGTATACCGACACAGCTGGGTACTCACTACAGCACAAGCTCAACGAAGCCATGTCGCAACCGTATCAAGCTCCGAAGGCACCTGCCCCCATCGTACCGCAGGCGTCCCCTCCACGTTCCAGTAGCATGGTCACAGAGCGCGCGCCTCATGGTCACAGGAACGCACAAGCTCAGGCAATCTTCACAACAGAAGCGAAGGCGCCATGGACGATAACTGCTGCCAATGATCTGGCATGTTTAGTGTTCGGCGTCGGCCGGGCGGAAGTGAGAAAGCTGGGCATTATGGAGGTCATCAAGGAAGACCGCAGAAGCTGGCTGGAAGAGAAGCTGAGGAACCCTGACACTGGGACAGCACAGAAGCAGGCCAAACTTCAAGTATCTTCTACTGGTAAGACCACTCCGAGTAATAGTCTTGCGGCAATGGGTAATGGCATAACAGCCAAACTTCTTTCCAAACCTTCTTCACGGCAGCAGCCGCGCAGAGCGAAGACCTCGAACGGAACATCAACGCCCAAGGACAACCATCATCCTGCCAACAAAAGTAGAGGCGTCTTACTCTGCGGTGACGTTGTTCCGATCCAGAAGATGAATGGAGCTACGGGCAGTGCGTCTTTCTGGGTCAAGGAGAAGGGCAGCAACCTCATATGGGTACTCGAAGAGATCGCAGAGGACGTGGCTATGCTGACCGTGGATGAAATTGGCCTCGTATTACGAGGCAGCGGTGATCTGGAAGCCATATTTGGTCTTGATCGAGTGCGGAATGGAATGGATGTAACACGGCTGATACCTGGATGGCCAAAGGTCGCCGGGACCAACACCGGAGCTATCGACTACGATGCTATCGCCAAGATCCGCAGGTTCACTGCACGAACGAGCAATTCGATCAACATCCCGGTCACGATTGATCAGCAGCCCAGTGGAAGCATTTTCCGGATTTCCAGTTTCCCGCACATTGCCGGCATCATCGTAGTGAATCCAGAGACGATGCGAGTGAGCAGCTCTAACAACGTTTTTTCCGCCGCTCTTTTTGGTCATGCCAGCCCGGATGGACTGCCAATTACCGACATCATACCCGGATTCGACAATATCTTACGAGTGATGACTGATGAGGATAAGATTGCGTTAATCGATGGCATCGTCATTCCTGAGCACAGTTTCCGCAGAGCTCGCGCTCTGCTTGCGCTGAGAGAAGGTTCTGCTGATGCAGCGGCGATTTTTTTGCGCCCGAGCGGTCTGCCTGCGAGGCATAGAGATGGTGCCGAGATCATGATCGATGTTCAGATGCGAGTTGTGAAGTCGGATCGAGATCCAATCTACAACGAGTACGTCGCGGAAGAGTCAAGTCCGTCGGAATTTCATGAGAGTGAGGTGCTGTATGCACTATGGGTCACGTACAGTCGTCAGCTTCATGCCGTCAACCACGGGATCGGCCCTGTGACAACAATAATGAGCCGGCCTGGGACACCGCCACACCAGCCGGCGCCGGGCGGTGCACACTCGGAGATCGAAGCGTCCCCTCAAGCTGCGAGCATAGCGAATGCGAAGTCGGCTCAATCAGACACGAATCGATCACAGCGAGCGGTGTCCGCCGTGTACCTCGAGGCGAAGCCGGGCGATGCAGCAAATGGCGTTGATCCGACAGAACCATATGAGCATCCCTCACCGGACTTGATTGATGCTGGCGCCACGACAGTCACCAAAAAGAGAATTGATGACTTCACGATACTTGAAGAGATGGGCCAAGGTGCATATGGCCAAGTCAAACTCGCGCGCTACAAGAAAGCCGCAGCGAAGAAGATGGTCATCAAATATGTCACCAAGCGGCGCATTCTGGTGGATACATGGCACCGAGATCGCAGGCTTGGCACAGTGCCATTGGAGATCCATGTACTGGACTATCTACGCAGGGAAGGCATGCAACACCCCAATATCGTTGAAATGGCCGACTTCTTCGAGGACGATGTCAATTACTACATTGAGATGGTACCCCATGGTCTTCCAGGCATGGATCTTTTCGACTATATAGAGTTGCGTGTGACGATGGAAGAGAGAGAGTGCCGCAAGATCTTTAAGCAGGTGGCTGAGGCTTTACGACACTTACACGTCAATGCCAAAGTCGTGCATCGAGACATTAAAGACGAGAACGTCATCCTCGATGGCGAAGGAAGCGTCAAGCTGGTGGATTTTGGGAGCGCTGCATACATCAAATCAGGCCCATTTGATGTCTTTGTGGGCACGATAGGTAAGTTTTTCGCTCGCCTCGAAGCTTGAAGATTTCACTGATACTGAGAGATGTTTAGATTATGCGGCGCCTGAAGTCCTTCGTGGTCTACCATACCGGGGCAAGGAGCAAGATGTGTGGGCACTGGGCATACTCCTCTACACGATTGTGTACAAGGAGAATCCCTTTTACAGCATTGACGAGATTATGGATCACGACCTACGAGTCCCGTATGTGATGAGCGAGGATTGTATCGACCTCATTCGGAAGATGCTCGATCGGGACGTGGAGCGAAGGATTGGCATACAGGCTGTTTTGGACCACCCCTGGACCACAGTCATAGATGACACAGACGACGAGGGGACCGGGTCGAACACGCCCACTGTTGCGATGCAAGCGACATGATATTCGCATGGAGCAGCAACGAGGCTGATGTGACTACTCCATAATAGCATCCCTCTAGATTTTTTGCATGGCGATAGCCTCGACGTAGACACCCTACTGAGAACTGTCACTAGCAATGATCCCTCTCCCTTTCTCTTGCCACACTTTTTGTCTGAGATTCCAAGCTGGCCAGCTGGTAATGCCTACAAGATTGCGAAAGTTCAACAGCGGCAATGTTTGAGAAGTTAGAGACTTCCATTATCACAGCGTAGTACTTTACATCCCTTCGTTACGTCTGTCGTCTTTAAAGGCCCCTTGATATTGGCAATATTCAGAAATATCCGTTGTCGTAAAATCAGTAGACGTGGAATATAGTTCACTACGAAAAAGGAAAGAGCACGGCAGAGCAGTTCCTGCCTTACTTAGTTAGTCCCAGCACATCTAAGAAAATCAACACCAAACAATCTTGAACTTCAGTCTTCATGTGCGACAAAAAGAAAAATATTTCGCGCGCCATACGCTCTTCGGGCCTCCCTGAATACAAGTTACATAATACGAAAGAAAAAAAAAGCAGACGCGGTCTGGCAGCATCGGCATCAAGCAAGCAAGCAAGCAAACAACCAACCATGGATGATACTACCTTTGCGGAAGAGCCCACACTCGCGTCAGAGGACTTCTTCTTCCCAGAGTCGGATGAGGAGGAGGATGAGGATGAGGGGGAGGAGTACTCCTACCATCTCAACCGCCCACATGCCCAGCAGCAGCGGCAGCAGCGGCAGCACAACTACAACAAAAACAACATGATGCACACAGGAAGCAAAGCCATTGACGAAATTTTTGCAGGCTGTAATAGTAATGGCGGTGGTGAATTCGGCCTACTCCACTACATCACCACATCCCGAACAGAAGAAGAAGAAGAGAATTCCCGCCGTGGTGATGGTGGTGGTGCCAGAGACTTGTCCTTGGCAATTCTCGCAGCTCATCTGCTTCGAGCGCCAGATTCTACTGCTATGGTTATTGAATGGACGCTTTCTTCTGCTTCTTCTTTGGACGTGAGAAGATTGCAGCGGATATTGCAGGTTTCGGACTCTAGTCGTGGTGAGGGTGATGGCGGTGGGGCTTCGGAAAGAATCATGGAAGTGTTGGGGAGATTGAACATCTCCAAGGTGTTTGATGCGGTGGGGTTAGATGAGGCTTTGATGGAATTGGGTGGCACTCTTGATGCTGCTCGTGAAAAACAAGAACTACAACGACGACAACAACAACAAAGTGTGAGGTCGAAGGGATCGAATACGGTAGCAGCAGCAGCACAGGAGGGTAATAAGACAGCCACTATCGGGGACAGCGAAGAGGACGACGACGGGGAGGATTTAGAAGAAGAAGAAAAACCAGAAAAAGACAAAGCAAAAGAGGCTCCAATATCGACAGCGTCAAAATCTCCTCCCGCCACCCTCCTCCTCATTAATTCAATCTCACAAATCCTGACGCCCATCATCAGAAACAACTACATCCAAGGACAAGCCCTGCTGACGTCGTTGATGCGTTCAATCGCTGATCTCACGAAGCGGCATCAACTGTTCACGATCGTGCTGGGGGAAGCAGGATTCCGATCTGTTGCCGAAGACGAGACGTTGAGCGCGTTCAAGTCGTGTGTGATGAAACCTGCTGTGGGATATGGCATTGGATTTCTGGTGGATGTGCATTTCTACCTGCATAGGCCTTTTGTGGGAGCGGATAGTCAGAAGAAGATGATGAAGAAGAAGGGAGAAGGACCTGCTGGAGCACAGAGTCAAGACAGAAATGAAGTAAGTGTACTGGAGATTGTGGAGGATAGAAGAGGTGATCGGTACCAGAGCTATGCACCTTTCCACTTCACTCCCGATGGGCGGCTCCAAGACGTGCTGCAGGACAGCTAGAAGTGTCGGCCATACCACTCCCATAGAATCTGATTCCCATGCAAGTCCGACTTTTGTCTATGAGCTCGTGAGAGATCCGACTCTCTGGCTCATGACCCATGCATATGTGTTTATACCCCATGCGTCTCTCAAACTCCCCCTTCTTCCTCTCCCTCCCCCACTCCGCCTCGTCTCGTCCCAGCCAACATATCCCCACCTACTTGGCTCCAGTAGGCAGATTGCTCTCAGCACCGGGCAGAAGCGATGCCGCTCTCACATGTCTCTCCTCCCTACTCGCATCTAATAGTCCCAGACCGCGTATTTGGCCAGCACTGGGTGCATCGTCGCGGGGCGTGGCAGCTTCGCGTTTACGGTATGCGGCCTGCAAGGCAGCGACTTTCACAGCCTGGCACATGACACAGGAATAAGATCAGCTTCACAGAAATTCCACTCATCCTCCAAAACTGGATCGGCCGTTTCGTCTGGGTCGAAGAGGAGGAGGAGGGCGGGGGGTGGGGGAGAGGGAATATGTTGCTGTCCCAGCGTGTCTGCGTACCTCTTTCCGATGATGTAGGCATTCGTAATAATCCTCCAGTACAGGCTGGCACTTCTTCTTCCCCGAGCTGTCTTCGGATGATGCGTTTACAACGTAGCATGCCAGCACCTCTTGCCAGAAGGGAAAGCAGCGTGAAGGACCTGTTCGGCGCGCGATTGCAAGAGGTTAGTTGAGCGCTGTCACCACTTCCGTGTCAAGATCGGTGCGATGGAATGTCGGCTGGCGCGTACCTCCAGCTAGCCCATATCCTGATGACATGTTGGTGGCCCCGTGTGCGCGGTGTGTCAAAGGTATGTAGACCAGGAGCTGGACGGGATAATGTGTCAATGATGTGCCCGGTGAAGGTGAAGGTGAGGTGAGGTACACAGGAGGAACGTCGGCAAAAGTCTCGGCACATTATTTCAAACCCGTCAATGCCTAATGTTGACATATACTGTGGAACATCACATTCATGATTCACCGCTATAGAGGTATGACTATTGTGCACAATTCTCAGCCACACTGACACCATTGCGGTGGAAAATGCGCGCACATGTCTCGTGCTCGAGACGGAACACCCTTGACCAACAAGTCTCACTCAGAGCATCTGGTTCGGATTCCTCAAGCATAATCGAACGCTGCCGCTCCTTTTCCTTGACAAGCTCTCTCGAGAGTCAGGAAAGCGAAATGACTTCCGACAACAGGCCTCGCGAAGAAGTTCGGGCCCGGGAAGCCTCCGTCGCCCTCAGTGTTGTACAGATCCGTAAAGGCTCTGTCCGATGCTGTCTCGTTCAACCAGGTGGCGACCTTGTCTAAGATTTGCGACCTGGTCTTTCGGCTGGCAACTGCGGCGGCTTGGAATTCCCAGTCGCTCTTGGTGTATAGATGGCGAGAGTCCAATGGCAGACCATACTTCTGCATCACTGTGCCGTACCAATCTGATTGTGTCTTGTAAATCCGATCCGGAATGAAGTTCTCCTTGTCTTTGCTAGATTCTTCTACAAGCGGCTGCTGCGATGTGTCATGGCTGGCAGCTGCAAGCGCGCTTGGAGTCGCATTCAGACTGGGATGGAAGCAGAGTAGAGCGTCGGCGTAAAGAGAATAAAGGGTAGTCCAGCTTCCATACCTAGACAGACGTTAGCAGGCATCTTGAACATGCTCGGCATTTTGGTAATACCAATCGTAGGCCAGCTTAGCGCGTCCTCCATCTCTGCTCATCCCTTGTTCCTCCCACTCCTTGATATAGGTTTCGCTGATGTTGCGATAGTACTTCGCGTCATCTGCCATACCACTGATTTCCGCAAGTTCACTCATGGCCTTGATGCCGATGATGCCTTTGAGTGCGAGATTGGTCATGAGAGGAAGCCAACCAGCGAAGTCATCGGTGCAAAGCTAAGGTAATCAGTCAAATGTCAGTAAGAATCTCTGGTAGCACGAAATCGTCGCGGCAGGCCTGTCATCGAGCTTTTGGTTGTGGCAGCTTGAGAGAGAACTTGCTTTGGGAATGCGGAAACTAACCTGGTTGTGTGGATATAGCGAGTATTCGACCAAGTAACCGGTCCACTGCTTCCAAAGGCGATAGCTTCTCGCCAGCCACTTCTTCGCTTGGTTTTGAGATGCAACGCCACCAAATTGGTCATCCAAACCAAAAATTCCTTCCCCGGTCTCTAACGTCGCTGGTAGAGAAAACGGACTGGCGCTCTCGTCAAGATCGTCCCAGCTTTTAGATTTTCCAAGAGCACTCCACGGCGATTGAGCAGTCTCGCTAGACTCATATGTCAAGCTATTCACAAGCGCAAGACCCATGATGAGCATGTCTCCGCATTCTTCCACAGGCATGTATTCATCTCGCCCATCTGGGTGGCCGGTCATATTTGGAAAGTGTGTCCCGAGGTCATGCATAGTGTAGTCGTTAGGATACTGGCCACTGAGCATATGCTCTAGGAGTGGCTCCAAAAGATATGCGAGCCAACGCGGATTCGTGTAGAGGAAGAATGGGAAGGCTGGGAAGATCACCTAAAAGCAGCAAAATCAGTTGGGAGTTTGTGAAATCACGAGGGTCTAGTCGACTTGCATCAACTGTCTGGCAATTGCCATTACTGCTGATCTCTTTGAGGAACAGGATCGGATTTTCCGGAGTGCCCCTAATACAAGTTAGCGAGAGACACTAATGACAGTGATACGCATGCGATCATTACGAGAAGCTGGTCGCGCCCATGACTTGTCGAGCACTCAATTCCACAATATCCTTATAGCTATCGCTCCCACTAGAATAAGCGTCTTTCGCCAATTGCTGCGAATAGTCCCAAGCGAGCGCCTTTGCGTGCTTGAAATCATCATAGTGAAATTCGATCAGCGTCTTGGGTGACGAGAAATAGGACATCCAAAGTGGTCGCATCCAAGTGAGACCTCGGCTCGATGCAAACTGTGTGACAGGGTCTTGGATATGCGCAATCGTAAAGAGGATGCTATCCTCCTTGATCTCCGGCTCATGCTTTTCGGAGCTGAAGTGGAAGGACTTTGCAAAGGCGAACACCGGTTCCTCGTCCATGATCGTTCGAAACGACTCATCACTACAGTGAGGTAGGTAGAGGGTCAGCAATTGTCCCAATCATCCTGACATGGGCACGTTCAAGCTAAATGGCGGAACGCTGAGACAGAGTCCATGGCATCGCAAAATTCCCGATGACAGCAATTGGACTTACACTATATTATTCAGGGTACCCATCTTCGCAAATCGCTGTCGCAATCGGCCGGAAGTACCTGCTTCATGGGCGGTGTCTGCAGGGCCTGTGAAGTGCAGAGTGCCCCATTCAGCCTGGTCCCCTTTCTCCGTGAACAGCTCTTCATGACTCCTCTTTACAGTGAACGTCTTGAGTTTTGCAGCGCCCTTCTGGCTCGGTTGCTCCAAAGCCCACTTGATGTGGGAGTTGCGATCACCACTGACAAATTGCCCATTGACGTCGAGGTATAGATCAATGTCAAAACTACTCTTGACAGATATAGTCAGGTACGAGGCCGGGATGCTTTGGCGCAAAGTTGATGTCGGCGTGATGGGAGAGAGGAAGGAGAGGACGATTTCAGCTGTGCTGTTGGACGTCGAAGCCGGAATAGCGTAAGTCAGGTTCGTGGTGCTCGCGTCGTACTGGGCTCCCAAGTATTTTGGAAAGGCCAGATCATAGTGACTGCTGCTGTCGTCCAAGGAGTCATGAGGACGACCAAGCAGTGGGTACACGGTCGAGCTGTCACGCACCGAGGCGAGGACGGAGAAGCCCATCTACCACCGCACATTAGCGAAGCACTTGACTGTGCTCCAGGGCATGGCCCCCATATGCCGCTGATGGACAACGTACAGACCCACCGGTCCAAAACATGGGCCACGCTGACCACGGCTCCTCTCTCGCGTTGGCCAGCCATGTCGAGAGGTACGGGTTCCTCACAACGAGCGGCAGTACAGGTGGAGTCAGTGTCGACGCCGTGCTAAGCCCGCTGAGCACAATGGCTGCCAGAGCCGTCGCGGTTGCTGCGCCAGCGAGCATGGTGAACACCAGCTGACAGACCGATGGCTTTGGTTGCCTCGTTGATGGTCTTGGTGGTGTAGGTACTGTATAGGCAGGTACCTCAGTCAGGAATTAAGGTAGGTATGTAGTGAACACCTCAGTATCTCGAGACTACAGGAGTTGAAAGCGTCATGAAAGGGCCGCGTCGTAAGAAGGTATGCTGCCCTGCCTTCCTGGTCTCCAGCATCTGCCAAACCTTATCCCCATGAGCTTTCATATTAGTCTCTGGGGGATGAGTGGGGGCCAGAGGGACACTGGGACACTGGGACAGGGAGCGAGCCTGAGGGAGGGTCGTCTGACACACTGCCAGTCTGCCACACTGCCACTTGCTGCCAGGACGTATCACGATGCTTCCTGGGGCTGGCCTGGCCTGGCCACAGAGCAGCAGCAGCAGCAGCCTCATTTGTACTGTACTTCTTGTAGTAGGTACGGAGGTACCCTGACCTCGAAGCAGTACAGGATTTTCGATACCTCCAACAACATGAAACCCCCATGGTTGGAAGAGATGGCTTGTGTGGGGCTGAAGCATCGATTCTTCCGATGTGCCTCTTGCGCGATTGAGAGAGAGGACGAAGACGAGACGGACCTGGTTTGCATTCCGGCGCCGTTGTTGTCATGATTCATGCTCGGCCGGCTATGCTCATTTCGGGGACGCCGTATCACCAACGCGAACAGGCGTTAGAACTACCTTCTACTACCAGTAGCACTACTACTAGGAGGTAGTTATACCAACTACTACAGAACTACTACCAACCTTCCTGAAGTTACTGACTGTACGGGAATAGACTGGTGGGCTGCGAAGCACCTCCTAGAACCGACCTCCGTTCGGTGACATCTTGGTACCGAGGTCCCTGGACCCTGTGACTGGGCTTCCAAACTGCTGTAGTAGCCTACTAGCCTGCACGCAGTCTCACTTTGCCCTGTACCTATAGGTAATGGAACTATCATCAAAGCATCAATTGTCATCATCAGGAGACAAGAGCCAAGACTGCCGAGCGAGCAACATCCGCAAGCGCCGGGGCTACCACCGAATCATGAGCGCAAAGTCAGGCACCGAACAGCACCTACATGTCTCTGACGGGTTACCATATTTCCCTCCGTCTGGCGGGAACCTCCAATTCCCCAAAGCGGTTTAGTACCGACCCAGGAGTTGGTCCATCTTCGTACAATACATCAACCTAAGATCCACAAGCGGGCAACAGTTCATACCGCTCCTTGTATCGCCAGGCGGGCATAGAAGGAACGCTCTCGTCCGGCTGATCAGAGGTTGCATCGGCCTGCTTGCATAGCTGCGTAACCTACCGATCGAAACCATCAGAAGTCGGGCAGCATGTGTATAATGTATTGGCCCGAGACATTTTGACACTGAGGGTGCATTATTTAGTCATCCTACCTCCACGGGAACCGAGGAGCAACGACCGCTACCAGTCCAGGAACAACACGGGGAGGAGGGCACAACGTCTGGACTGTGCTGGTGATGGGCATGTGGGCAGGTGAATAGTAGAAGACGACGCGTCTGTGCACAATACGACGGTCCAGCAGATGAGCATTATTAATACCACCATGACCGGTAAAGGAGGGTGGTCCCGAGGTCGTGAGTGAGTGAGTGAGTAATCATGACAAACGCCCTCGCAATCGAGTCACAGGAGGAAGGCTGATCGTGATGTGAACCGAAGGAGAGCAGAGTAGTGCAGATCGTGCGCAAGAGGTCGCGCTATCGGGGCCATGGCGTTGGGGTAAAGAGTGGGCCCAGCAGATGTTATGCTGTCATTGGTGTCGACTGCAGTGCAGCTGGGACGACGGGACATGTGTTGTGCATGAGGCAGCAGCCGCAGCAGTGAGCTGTCCATGGAGGGCAAGTGCTCTGCACTCCATTCTTCTACGGTGTAGGAGGTATCCCGTCGTACCTTATTGCACCCTGCAGTAAAGGTACCTCCTAACTACATCCTACCTCCTACCTCCTACGGTCTGTCTGGTCTGTAACTGTACCCTACCCACCTAAGGTGCCTTACTTGTTACCTCCTGCCTTACCTACCTTACCTGACAGAGGGTCGGGCCGATCGATCGATGCCATCCATGCCTGAGGTGCCATCGTGGCATTCGACTCGGACCTCCTGCCTGCCTGAGGTGCCGTGCCTTCCTGTCTACCTGCCTGTGCTCTCGCGCTTGGCGTCTCGACGACGTCCGAAGGGCGAAGGGCGAAGGGGTCCAACATGTGGAAGCGTACCTGTACCTGCTACGGTTACCAAGGTAGGTTTGGTAGGTCCAGGTAAGAGGTAGGTCCAGTCGGACTCTTTGATGCTCGCGGGTGGCTTGTCCCGGCACGATCCTCCCGCTTATCTCATCTCGTCTGGTCTCGTCTGGTCTCGTCTGGTCTGGTCTGTTCTGGTCTGGTCTGTTGTCGTCGTCGAGCCGCAGAGCCTCTCCTCTGCCTGCATTGCGTGCGCGTTGCTCGATCGCGGAATTGCACTGGACGGACCTGTGGACGTGACCGGAGTGATCTGCACGTTGCCGGTGCCTTTTTTAACCTGTCATTTATGACCATGGCCGCTTTCGCCACTTGCCTCTGCCACCACTGCCACCGTCCTTCTAGGTAAGGTACTGCCCACCGCCTACTGCCTCCTGCCTATTGCCTATTGTCGATTGCCTCCCGCTCTTCTCGTCTGCATTTCTGGCTCCTTCCTTGCTCTGGGATCCTCGGCCGTCTACGCCAACGCCACCGACAGCGCTAGCAGCACCCAAAAGCACCTACGCCCAGGGCCATTTTACCCTCCCTTCCTCAGCCTCTCCCGACCTGGACTTGCTACAAACATCGTCCTCGAAGCTCGCGAGCCTCCTGCTGCTGCATGGTCACGCTGCGCTCTCTGTTGCTTCCCTTCGCCTTGAGCCTCACAGTTCCCACGTTAGGCCTCCATGCCACCGACGAGAGAGACGTCATCGCCCAGTGACTCTGGCCCTGCTGCACGAAGCCAAAATGGCAAAGGTGCGCGTCGAAATCCTCCCTTGGTGATTGTGTCGGAACGTGGCCGTCACAGTGAAGCCTCGCGTCGTATCGTCCGTGCTCAGGCTGCGCGTGCCAGTGCTGCCCAAAGCAGAGAGACTCGCGCTCGAAATCGTGAAGACAAGCATGCGAGAGACGGACCCCCAAGCAGCGCCGAAGGCACAACAAGACCTCATCTACCGACTAGGTATAGTTCTAGTTATCAGCAACAGCAGAAACCGCAACCGCCACAGCAACAGCAACAGAAACAGCAACAGCAGCAGCAGCCTCCGATCCAGACTCGTACTCTAGACCAGTATTACGGACCAACAAAAAGTCAGCCCAAATTGGACGAAGAAAATGTCCTCAAGCCTCTTGTTAATTGGACCACGAACATCTTGCACTTCACCGCTCCCTTCTGCGCCCCTGGAACCGCTTCTTCAGCTGTATCCAGTCGCCCTCAGCTTACCAACCGGCCCTCTAGCGACCCACAGTACATTGCCGATAGTGGTGTGAAGATGGAGGAGATGCAGGTGGATAGCGGCATTCTCAGTCGGCGTTTGCCAATAGCTCTTCCTCGAGGATTTACTACATTACAGTCGCGCATCCCGATCCCGGACGGATTCATGGTGCTCCTCAGCCGGACTGCATGCTTCGATTACGCCAGTACGGGCGTGGAGAAACGTTTGAACGAATTACTGTTTGATATTGTTGTTTCCTCGGCTACTGCGCAAATGATCAATGGCCAAGAAACATCAGAGCATCCTATACAGAAGCTCTTACGCTTGGCATGCGTGTGTCTAACCATATTCCAAGGCCAAAGAGCAGATGGCGCGATGTTTGCTGGAAACCAGAAATACAACCTTGGGCTTCAGGCAGCCTGGGATGAGGCTCTTGTCCTTGACCAAGAGGTTTTGAAGGACCAAAAGTCTGCAGAGGCGGCACTGTGGGCAATCTTTGTGATTAGTGTCACATGTGGATCTACTCTTCAGCTCTTCCATCGTGTACTCCGGGCATTGATGCAAGATCTGCAATTGGTGCAGTGGAACCAGGTGCGCAACGTGTTGCTCGATTTCATCTACCCGGGCTCTTTCATCGACGCTCCGATGCAGCAATTCTATCAGAAGTTGCATAGTGGTCAAACAATCGATGCTGGAGGGTGAAGGAGCCGCCGGCGCAGAAACGAGCTGAAGTGAACAGATTCGACCCGTTGCACGTCAGCTTCTCCGCAGAAATAGGTTTCAGGGTTGTTCGAGTGGATTAGGATCAGTCTGCAGGATGACGAAGTCCGATGCGGAGTTTTCGAAGCCCGCATGCAAGCATAACGATCACCCGTTTGAGAACATGCAACTGGTCCGGACTAAATGTCTATGGCACAATGGCAGCGGAAGAAAAGTGGACGGGTCGCAGGATACCCAACCCAATATACAGTGGAAAATCAGGATTCTAGCATATGCACAAGTGTGTAATACGAATCCACATCGACGAAATGCGACGACAAAGATCGGCTGCAAATATCCCTTTCTTTTCCTACATGATTGCAACTGTTGTTGCGACGAATCGAAGCCCATACCCGGCGACGATGTGAAAGTGAGGTGGTTCAGGTATGATTGTGAGCCGCCCGTTGCCGTGTCGCGCACATGAATCCGCTCGTTATAAGGTTTCCAACACTCAAAGGACGTGGTAACTACCTTAAATAGAAAGTATATCCTACCGTGTACTGTACCTCCTAGACAGAGGGAGGTCCGAGGGAGGTCCGAGGGAGAGAGTTTCTTTTGTTACCTACCGACCTAGGTACCTAAGGTATGTACATCGGTTTCTCGCTTCTTTCTCGTCCTGGTATTGCATGCAGCAAGTTTTCGTGTTGTATTTCCCCAAACTGCATGTACCTTAACTACCTAACATATAGTATCCAATATATAGGTACCAGCTAAGGTAAATGTACCTGTGCCTTACCTCTAGCAGGTGGTTGCTGGATTTTCGGGAATAGGTAGAAGCGGCACTTGAGGACGGTGGGCGACCAACGGAAGGAAAGAGGTTGCGGGTTCCCCCTAGTCTAGAACTCTGGTAATGGAACTGGACGGGCACGCCAGGGAGTGAATATGATGCTACCTACCTTGCCTGCTTTTGGACAACCATCCGCGCCTCCCCCCCTTAGAAAAACGAGCGTCTCGGATGAGGCCCATGAGAGAATACGAGAGGATATTGCGTTGCGGTTGGGCAGATGTGCTTATGGAAAATATCACATTTACAAGCCATCTCTTCATTCTCAAGGTAAGGTACCTACCTGTAGGTCAGGTAAGGTAGGTATGCGCCGTGGTTGGGCTCGGTACAACAAAGCACGCAAGATAGGGTTGACCGTTGCATGGTTTCCCGAGTTAACATTCTGTAAGACATTCTTATTATTAAGTATTACGATTATCGGAACTCTAAACTTGTGCCTTTTCGCTGGCGACTTTCCACCTGCCCCTTCAATCCCCCAGAAAAAAAACCAGATCACAATGTCCACCACATTTCAGAGGCCTTGTTCGCCCACCCAGGCCAGACACTCCCCGTCGCCAGCCCGCCGCAAGCGGGTGTGAGGACTCCATCCTGTCGTCTTGTCACATTGTGCGCTTTTTTGCGTGCTTGGCAGTTGCAGTTGCAGTTGCAGTTGCACTCGTACCTGAGATCTCACTACCGCTCCTAACGTGGTGGACGGGATCTGGAAGCCCTTGCAGTTTTCACCACCAATTTCGCGGCGACGAACAACAGATTCTCTCTGACGAGCGAGCAAGCGAGCGAGCACAATTTCCTGGGCGCGGTCCGTCTCTCACACGACCAAAAGCAGCCGACAATGGCCCAGCAAGCGCAGCCGCAGCAGGGTGAACGGTCGATGAATGCGAGAACGGGAAGGGATAGACAGAGGTACGAAGAGCCCAAAGTCCAGCTCGTGCATCTTCACTTTCCTGCATTTGTATGTGGTTGACACGTGACCTTAGGTATGGTCCAAATGGCGAGAGGCTCGTGGCAGGCGTAGTGCCCCTCAACGCCGAGCGGAGCCATGTATTGATGATTCAGAGCTCGAGTAGAAAGGGCTGGGTATTGCCCAAGGGAGGCTGGGAAACGGACGAGAAGACTTGTCAGGAAGCAGCCTGCCGAGAGGCCTGGGAAGAGGCTGGCATCGAATGTCGAATTCAAAAAGACCTGGGCACGATCGAGGAGAAGAGGAGCGAGGCGACCATTAGAAAGCACGGGCTGATGGCGCCCAAGGCGCTGTACCGCTTCTACGAAGTAACGGTCACTGTGGAGCGCGATACTTGGCCCGAGCAATACAAGAGAGAGCGAAAGTGGATGTCGTATCGGACGGCGAGAGAGCTATTGCAAGACCGACCAGAGCTGTCGGAGGCGCTCGACAGATGCAGCATCATCCGATAGCTGCTCTGCCGTTCGTAGATGCAACACGCGAAAAGAAAGTACACTGATTAATGAGCGCACGATGTGCAGGATAGCAAGCAACCAAAGAGAGCCCAGCCTCGCGTTGACGAGAACTGATTCGTTGCCCAACACTATTAGTCACGCTCCTACGTTATATCAAGAATCCATGTCTAATACGCCCGTCGGTGCTCATTATTCGTACAGCTGTGATCTGCCCGTGGCTGCCCTTGCAGCTCTGCCAAGTCATGTCTTGATCGTACAATGCGCCCATCCGCCGCCCCAGTGTGTTCCTGAACTCCATTACTATGCACAGACTTTCCATATCTCAGTCGCTTCTCAACATGCTCTCCACCAGCTCTCCCAATGGCCCGTACCACTCCCCCTTCTTATTTCCCTTCTCGTCTGCCAAGCCAAATTCCTCCACGAAAAGCACGTAATGCTTAAACCCAGTGTTCAGGTGTGCTTCCAGGCCCAAGCCCCTGATCACGGCGTAGTGGTGGCAATATATGTGCGCGTATATCCGATACAAGCGCTTGAAAATGGTGCGAATGGTTTGCTGGAAGTTCGAGGGAAACGGAACACCGGGGTGGGTTGGAAAGACGGTGCTGTTCGAGAGGTGATTTGATGTCCACGCGAGGAGGTGCGAGATGTAGGTGGGAGCTGGCAGTCGAGTAGGCTTAGGAAACGCAGGTGGGTCGTGCCACAGGTACTCGAATTCGTCCGTGGCCTTCATCTCGGGACAGGACTGTGGGGAGCAGAACTCAGTGATGGCGCCATAGAGCAAGTTGATCTGATTGTAGAAGTCGACCACTTGAGCAAAGTTAGCGCGGTCACGCAGGGTGGGGTCTTGGTGACGGTCTGGGCTCACCGTTGACGGCCAGCCATTCGTCTCGGTCCTCGCCCTCGGGCAGCTGCACCACTTTGCGAAGACTGCCACTCCCAAGAGTTGCTTCGGCGAACTGCTTAAGCTGCCAGCTGTTGGTGCCCTTCTTGCGTGTCTGTGGTTGAAAGGCAGTGCCGCGACCGGAACGGGCATTACTGTTGCTGCGGGTCAGAAAGTCAGCCTTGAGCGCCATGTCATGGAGCTGCACGCGCTCGATGTGCCGCTGCAGAGGCGACTGGTATGCGGCCATCGGGCAGTCGATGCTGGTGGTGGTCGTGGTGGTTGTGGTGGCATTCGCGATACATGACAAGTGAGCACACGACTCCGAAGCAGCAAGCACATTGGATTGCAGCGCGGGTAGAGGCCGGGGCGACTGCAGGTAGGGCTGTGGAGGCGGAGGGTGCGAGTGAGGGTGTGGGTGAAGTTGAGGGTGCGAGTGCTTTGGTACGAACATTGTGTTGATGAAGGACGTCATCCTCGGACGCTGCGCTGCTGGACTAGGTCGCTGGCGCAGCTATGGAAGCGGTATGTAGGTAAGGTGTTTGTTTGTGAGTACGCCTGTGTCTGCATTCCAGTGGTCAGCGGGAGTAACAGTAACAGGCTGCCTGTCCTGTGCCACACTGCCAATAGTGGTGATGACATTACGGACCTCGTTGGGCTACAACTACACCTTGTACCGAGTCCTGAGCTGGTTAGTGCATGCGCAGGGTGTCTTGTCTTCCGGTGCGTTAGTACGGTGTAATGCTGGTTGGAGATCGCAGGATGATGTGCTCAGAGCCTCAAGACGCAGACGACGTGTAGGTCCTCGCCTAGGGTAAGGTAGTGTTATGCTATGCCAAGAGAGTAAACACGGGAACTCCCATGTAGCAACCGCCGGACGTCTGTGGGCCGCGCCGTGCCACGCCAACTTCCCGTCAGTTCCATCCCGTCATCAGCTTTCCCTGCAACTTGAACCTACATTACATACATACCGTACTGCCTCATGTACCTACCTCCCTACTGAACCTGTAACCTTCACGTCGGGTGTGTAGGACCTGTATTGGCACGACGCAAGATGCAGACCGACGCCGCCACCAGCAGCAGCAGCACCTCCGCCAGTGCATTACCGTCCTTGTTGACTCCAATAGGTACAACATCGCCTGGCTGCGTGCCTGCTAATGTACCTACTTGTTCTGTTTGACAGAATGCTATGCTAAGCAACTTTCCAGGATATCAAGTCGGTGATTGCGGGTATTGCAAATCAACATCTTCCGGTGCGCGGAATCCTCAGTCGCGTACGACCTTCGCTCACCACGCGTTCATCTCGTCCTCTTGCTTGCCTTCTGACCAGTCCCTTCACAATCTACAAAGTCCTGATCATCACGCCGATGGCTGCATTGCCGAGGCATTACCTACCACTTCAAAGTGAGCACAGGCGCGTTGTCCATGATTCTGACACAGTTCTCGCAGGTGCTTCCTACTATGCCAGTACGAGATCGCTCAGCCCTGAACACTACCAGGAGCTCATAGATCGCGGTTGGAGACGATCTGGAAGCTTGCTGTATCTTCCTGATGCCTCGAGGTCATGTTGTGTGCATTATACCATCAGGTAATCGATGTGCCCTGTAGATATGAAGAGGAATTTCCCGTTGACATAGGCGAAGACTGCCAGTGTCAGAGTTTAAGCCCGCGAAAGATCAGCGCCAGGCCCTAAACCGCTGGAATCGATTTGTACTAGGTGACGACTATATCAAGAGTCTCTCCACGAAATATCCAAAGTCCAAAGCGTGAGTTTATCAGGCTGGCTCAGTAGACTGAGCTTATATCGTGCAGTGAAAAGAAGCGGGTGAATAGTGAGTTCGACCTGTTACAGTCTGTGCACGAGAGCGAGGGGAATCGACTGAAGCCGGACATCCAGCCGGAGCACCGCTTCGAAGTCCGACTAGAGCCGGACGACTTTAGCGAGGTACAGCAGAGTCGACAATCGTTCTTGCGTACGCCTCGAACGCAATGATAGTAATGCTAGTGATAGGAGAAGTTCGAGCTTTATTCTGGCTATCAGCGGCACGTGCACCACGACCACGATGTCAGCAAATCCGGGTTCAAACGCTTCCTGTGCGCATCGCCCTTGAGCCAACGTGTCGACACTGATGGAAAGCAATTGGGCAGCTTCCACCAATGTTACCGGTAGGATAAGCGAGGCTGAATACGTTAAAATGAGCCTCACGACACTCACTAACGTGGCTCCCCTAGCCTGGATGGACGTCTGATAGCCATGGCCGTCCTTGATCTCTTGGTAAGTTCCAGCAGTTTGAAGACCTCCCATTTTCTCAATGTGCTGCTAGGCTCGAGTCTATGAAGGTGAAAAGCTTAGGAACAGATGTGTGGAGACCAGCTCGCGTTCCTCCTAGAGACACCTGCTTACCTTACTTTATCACTATGGTAGCCCCACGCCGTCAGCGGAGTGTACTTCGTATACCACAAGGATGTCGAGAAATTTTCTTTTGGCAAACTATCCGCGCTCAGAGAAGCTGCACTCGCGCTTGAGCAGAACTACGGATACTACTACATGGGCTATTTCATCCATAGTTGCAGGAAGATGAGCTACAAAAATGACTACAAGCCGCAATTTGTGCTCGATCTGCATAGTCTGGAATGGCAGCCACTGAATGATCAGCTACGAACGTTGATGGAATCAAGAAAGTATGCTAGTCTGTCCAAAGAGAAAGCGAGGCAGACGACCCTGGACCAAGAAAAAGAGGACAAGATTGTGAGACCTGTTCCGAAGGATGCTATGCTGTCTGGCTTGTCGATATTGCAGCTCGGACTGCCTGGCAGTCTGCCTGTCGATCAGCTTCAGCAACAGATTGATATGGACGGCATGAAAGTCCGCATAGCTGCAGGAGTCTACGAGGCCCAGGTAAGTCATGCTGCTGTTCCCGCAACGTAACAAGTTGTTGGCATATAAAGTTGCTTACGCCATGGATTACAGGATCTGGTGTCTTGGGAGTCCGGTCATATTCTTGACGCCAAGACGCTGAAAGGCGCGTTTGCAGAGCTTGCAGCTTGTACGGGACCGCTCGTTGCCAAGGAGGCCATCGTCGACTTCTCCCGAGTTGGATGACCACCTATGACCACCTATGCCTACCTGGTATCATATCTCAACTCTTTGCGCGAGTCGCATGCCAGCATGAAAAGATTTGCGGGCTGCCTCCAATATATGGGCTTCATGAGAAGTGGTAGTGAAAACAGAACGTTGACAGAACATCAGCTGCGACTGCAGCATGGTGGTACACTTCTTACTTCAAGACAGAATATATCGGATCATCATAACACCTCCAGCGCCTTCGCTAAATTCCAAACCACAATTGGTTGGCATGTGACACCCAAAGATTTCATTTCCAAGCTCCCGTCTGCTTGCTTCCTCATTCGTTCCTAATACTCCGTACCAGCCAATTCTCCCACCATTTACGAAGAGCAAGCACTGTCTCTCGACCATCATCTCGCTTGTCCAATCCAGCTGGGTCTCCTACAACAAGCGATGATACCCAATATATTGCGGCGACCCAGGCGGCAAGCATCATGCCCATTCCCAAGAACGGCGACAGCAACATCACGAGCACGAGCATGCCAGGCTTGTATGTGGTGTCCTCGTCGGCATGGGGGGCCAAGGGCGTGTAGATGCTCTTCAATTGCAGATTCAATGCAGGGCCTACCAGGCCACCTAGTTGTTGACCGAAACCGGGTCTGCGAGCACATAATCGTACAGGCTGGGTCATGATTGTGATGAACAATGATATGATGGTCCAGAAGGCGTTCAACGTGGAGAGTACTGCGCAAGGCCCAGCCAAGAAGAAGAGTATCTTCAATGCTTTGTTCTCCTGTACTTGTCTGCTTTCTTCCACATCATCGTCCTCAATGTACGTCCTGTGACTTATGTCACCTCGTGAATGCCGATCGCGAGAGTAGCGCGAGTGTCGAGTGGGACTTTGCAAGGCCTTTTCGGGGTCTCTCTGGAAATGGCGTGACTTGGTCGGAGGCTCTGCAACTCCCTCCATACTGCCGCTCTTCTCGTCACAATCGATCGAGCCAGTCCGAGTGGTTGAACCGGTGCCCGCAGAGGACATGGACGCCGACTTGATGGGAAAAGCGGCATGCGGCGATTGATCGTGCGGTTGAATCGGCCGACCGAGGGCTGCTGGTGTAGGTCGAGAGGGTAGCTGAGATGTGATGGCCGGAGGAGTCGCGAACGGATCTGCTGCAACCAGAAGATCGTCACCAGCGACAGTGTTGTGCTGTGTGAACGAAGTCGCTGGAGATGAGGCCATGGTCATAGCGGCAAGCCAGCAACGCCAGCGGAGCAGGGTCTGTGTGCGGTTGGCGAACGATGGAGGCAATGGGCAGGTTAGCAACAGGAGCGCAACGGAGACATCGAGCCAGTTGCACACGAGGGCGCCGCCAGCTCATATGTATCACCTCGCCGCGCCCTTCTTGGAAGACGCAAGCCCAAGCCCTTGGCAACCAAAGGACTACGCTCTTGGTGGGGTCCCAAGGAACTCCGTGACAGTCTGGTCATTGGCGCCTCTGCTCGCCGCGTCGTGATGACTGCACCTGGCAACTAGCATGGCGAAGGTGCAAGTCTGGCCACCAGGACGACGCTGACCGGTGCAGCAGCAAGTAACAAGGGAGCTGATTGAGCGATGGGTGGTGGGTGAATGGGTGAATGGAGACTACCTTACCTCCTAGTGAACGAAGGTGGGCGGGGCGGAGAGGCCCGGGAGTGGGACGGGAAGACGGGCTGGGGCCAAGGAAAAGTGCACCAGTTCAACAGCGGTACGTTTAGGTAAGGTACCTGACCTACACCTTCATGAAGTTCTAATCAATACCGCTTAAGGAATGGTCGGTAATATCTACATAACAACGTTGGCATGAGACTACCAGTAGTCCAGATTTCGGAGAGTAAGGAGAGTAAGTGCTTGGCGTTTGGCTGCGCCAGAGCCGCCAGGGAGAGAGCAGCAGCCATATCCGCCGTATCGCACCACCGCAGTCGCTTGGAGGGAGTCCCGGCGGCTGTCCCAAGACCCATTCTCGGGAATCCGCCTGTGAGCCAAGCAAAACCAAGCACAGCCGAATTGCTTGGCGTTACACATGTGCGCACTGCGTCCGAAAATACAGCATCGGCACCAAGCGCCAAACTCGCCAACGCGAGTCGGGATTTCCCCCGTATCCATTTTACAATCCAACCACGCCAACAATAAACTTGGCTGCAGCCTCCGCATCGCCGCTGTAATCGAGATGGCTTCCAGAGCTCGTCGTGCCGCCGCCTAGGAGGTAGTCTTGGGTCAGCATCCTCCTTGTAGCCCTTTCTAGGCGCTCACCGTGAGGCAAGGTATGTAGGAGGTAGGAGGGAGTCAGTCTTACCAGCAGAGCAAAGGAAATCGGCGGATCCGCAGAAATTCTGCCCGAAAGTCAGTGCCATGCGACTGCAGGTGGTCCTCGTGTTTCGAGCAGGCTCATACCTTGACTTTGGAGGCATCAACGCCTGCGAAGGCCTGACTTCTGAGTGGATCGCCGAATGCCACAACGGCAGCTACTTTGCTTGCGTCGAGTCCTTGAGCACTCAATGCATTGTGAACAACCATCGCACCTTGCCTACGGGGACCATCAGTATGAAGCCTGCTGACATGGGACGATAGGTACGCACGAATATCCGCCGAGAATCAGCTTGGTATCTGGACACGAGCTCAAGGCTGCCTTCGCTTGTGAGGCCATAGCCGGACCACCAGAAGCACCCAAGTTCGCATTACCTGATGGGAGTTAGTGTCTCGCTAAATCGGAAGATTCAGACCTTTTCGGCTCGAGTTTCTTTACCTCCTGCGTCCGCCGCGTACTCGACTCCCGTAGCCTAACAGCGCGATACGTCAGCTCGAACGTCCGCAGTGGAGGTTGCGGTGCGCAGCACATACGGTAACCTTGTCCTCACCCAGGGCATTTGCCAGTGCTTTAGCTAAAGGTGGGCCAACAACCTGTGGAAGTCAGCTTTTGGCCGCAGTCAATGTAGCCCTTGGCAGCTGGCTTCGCTCACCGTGCCCATGGTTCCTAGCTCGCCAGTACCACGTGCGAAAAGTAGGGTGAGGGCACGACACCCATCGCTGGATGCATTGCCTGATGCGCCTGTATCTGGAGTGCCTGTAGTAGAAGTTCCCGTTGAAGACTGCAAGCCACCGAGACTACTGCTACCAGAGCCTGTCCCTGATTAGCCCTCGACGACACTGATGTGAGCCTGAGTCACACACCTTTTGGAATACTGATGCCTGAGCCAAGTGAACCGAGTCCACTCAAACCAGAACTGGGGAGTCCCCAATTGCCAATTCCACTGCTCGAGCCGCCAGTCAAGGAGGGAGAGCTTCCCGTGGTCTGTCGCTTGGTGCCTTCAGTGGGTGTGAGGCCACTCCCTAGGCCAGAGGAAAGGCCTTGAAGTCCAGAGATGCCGCTTGAGGCACCACCACCACCACCACCCAGGCTGCTCAGGGGGTTCGAAAAGGACGGGATGCCAAGTGACGACAATGAGCTCAGAGGGCCGGATCCAGCCAGCTGACGCTTCTCGACATTGACAGGTGCGGTTGCTGCTCGAAGCGTACACGCCGCGATGGTAAATAACGACAGGAACTGCATGATGATGCTAGTGTTGGGTTACCGAAGGGGTATTCTGTGTTCGTGCCCGAAAGATTTGGACGAGATGTAGCAGTAGTGTTAAAGAGCGTGTGAACGAAGATATTGAAAGGAGAGTTGTTTATGAGGGGGAGAGAGGTGAGAGGACATTCGGGCAATGCACTTTTATATTCCTGTCGCCGTCTGGTGCGCAGGAGTGCATCTTCTCAAAAGAGGTCGATGGCAATGTAGTTGTTTCAACCAGCTCCCCTACTGCCACCGCCGTCCAAGACTGAACTAGTTCGCAAGTCATGTACATACAAGTAGCTTATATGTAAAACTCGACGAAGGCTAGTTTTCTTCTTTTTCTGGAATGCCATCCCTACATCGGTAGCCCATTGAGCAATATCAGTGGCTGCTTTTGGTGCTATCTTGTCTCAAAAGTCTTTTTTATTTTCCACCCGACTTCCAATTGTTACACCTCTCCGCCTCGCTTCGCTATTACGATGCCGGGGGGTGCGGGGACCCTTCAAGGCTTGCAGCAAAACACAGGTGGACAGGATAGGACAGGACAGCCATTTCCTAGCTTCCTACCATATATCTCTAACATACCATCTGCAAGTTCTGCTGCTTTCGGGACTAGGCAGGTGTGCTCAACCGATCAAGGACATCTTTTGGTCACAAATGGGGTCAACTCCCTACCAAAAGAGGAAATTCCACGATTCTCTTTTCTATTGTACCTACCTTTACCTACTGCCTTGGGTAACGTTTTTGGTGAAGATGTTCTAGAGCGCGTTTCGTTCGATGGCGTGGGAAGACATGGCAAACACACAAAACTTGTCGGTTTCAACTGCAAGTGCAAGAGATGCATTATCGTATCGAAAAATCATCTAGCAGGCCCAGCCTCCATCGACAGCATACGTTGCGCCTGTGACAAAGGATGCTTCGTCGCTCAGTAACCACACAATGAGCTTGCCCACCTCGTCAGCCCGCGCAAGTCTGTTGATCGGGGTCGGATGCATGTCGTTCGGATCGACGCCTTCCAGTGCATTCCGCTTGTCCATTAGGGGCGTGTCGATCGATCCGGGTGTAACCTATGCCGAGAGATCAGCCGCAGACTCGGACGAAAAAGCAGATTGTTTGTTGGTGAACAAAATTTCACTCACCGCGTTCACTCGAATGTTGCGACTGCCGACTTCCTTCGCAGCACCTATGAGAATACGGGCACATCGCCATGCATCAGCAACCTTGTCAAGACGACAGAAGTAACCGAGGTTTTGTTTCTTTTCATCTTTGTCAAGATACATGTACTCACTCTTGACCAAGCCCAGAACGCCGTGTTTGCTTGCAGAATATGCTGCGTGACCTGCAAACCCGAAAGTACCTTGTACCGATGAAACGCAGACAATACTGCCTGGAGACGTTTTATCCATGTGGCGCAGTTCCGCTCGCATACAGTACATCATGCCTTACATTTGAGAATTTGATATTGACTGTTGTCAGCAATTTCCATTGTTATCCGTCGTCGTTGGCCCATGGCGATATGGCAGTGGTAGTGGCAGCTACATACCGGTCAAATTCACGCTCATGATCAAATCCCATTGATCGTCGTCCAGGTTCTCGACATGCCTCGTCCCATGATGACTAAGATATCAAATGGCGATGTATCCCCACAAGTCAGCCGAACACCGTTTCTCTGTCCCTTTCCCCCGTCCACTTCTGTGATGGAAACAAACAACATCTTCTCACTCACCGTCCAATGACTCCCGCACAATTCGCAGCCCCCGTAAGTTTCCCAAATTTGCTCACAATAGACGCAATCCACGAATCCACCTCGGCTCGCTTGGAGACATTGACTTTTGTGATGAGACACTTGCCACCTCGGTTCGGCGATGCTGATGATGATGGCTGCTGGAACGACGCTTGCGCTCGTGCAATGGCTGCATCATCAATGTCTCCAATAGCGACACTGGCGCCTCGGGATAGCAAGATTTCCACGACCGAGAGTCCAATACCACTTGCGCCGCCTGTCACGGCGATGACTTGTCCTTCCAACTCGTGTTCACGGCCCATTTTTATAGTTATGAGTTGGTGCAGACCCTGAAACTGATGAGATGCTGAGGGGGATGATCAAGAATATGATGGGCAAGAGAAAGAAGAAGAATCTCTTGTTCTCTTTCTTAGGTCCTTTGCCTACAATTCTACGATTGCTGTGATGAGACGATGTTGGCCGGCCTCATGGTACAGTGGTACCTTCGCTAGGTCTTGCTGCCGAGGAACGAAGACGGATAAATTAATTGCGGCTGAATACGTCCAACCAGGTTCGAGTACACATGGATGTCTTCACTCTCTGCCCAGTGAGGTAGGTAGTCATGATGTTGTTACTTGAATGTTCGATCATACAGGTATGCTATCTTGCTCTATACGGCATCTTGCTCTATAAATCTATGTCTTGGAAGAAATCGCTATGGAGGATTGAAAATGTCAAATCGATGCCTACTCGTTCCATCATCTCGAAAAAGCAACCCTTATGCTTCCGTCCATTCGCCCAAACGCCAGCCTATACCATACATTGACCTCATCATCCCCATCATCGTCATCATCATCGTGCGCCACATTCGAGCGCAGCAAGGGCTTGCATCTGTGAAGAGTTGAGGCTTCCAATCTGATGATGCTTGCCCATCTCCGCAGCCGGCTCGGGAATGTCGCCAAGCCTGACATCTTCAGCCATCAATTTGGCCCACTCCAGACGCTGCTCGTCCGTCAGACAGACCATGTCGACATCCTGCTTCACATTGAAAGACATGCGGTAGCTCGCACGCGTCTCGATGGAAGCACCGCTCGTTGATCGAAGGAACCCTCGAGCTGCAGACCGGGGCACGTACGACCTCCGTGATGTTGTGCTGGCCACACTCATGGGACGATGCATGCTGCTAGTCGGGGAAGAGGGCACACTTTCTCCTGATATGGATTGAGTGATAGACTCTGACGATGCACCTCTGGAGAGAGCAGGAACAGGCGGTACATCGCTGTCATCGGGGTTAGATGACTCCCAGAAGGAAGAGCGAGACTTGCGCCTCGATCTGGTGCTAAGCGTGCTGGATTTTCGCCGATGTGCATTCGACATATGGCTATCCTTGCGCTCGTATGCTGACATGGTAGTTGTTGGCGATAGAGGAGGTCGCTCGCTCGTGCACGGTGATAGAGGAGGTCGCTCGCTCGTGCACGGTGTCAATGGAGGCGTCGGCAATGCCTCCACAGGAGCTCTGCTATCTCTGCTGAACTTCAAATACTCTCTCTCCAGATCCGGGCCATAGGGAACAGAGTGCGCTGATGGCGGAGCAGTGAATGGGCTGATTGGCGTATCGGGGAGAGCTTGATCAATGTCTGGCCTTTCATCAAACCAGCTGCGACGGTCTTTGCAATGTGTGGCATTGGGTCGGGACAGGTTCAAAGCTGGGCTTCTCCTGTGGCTGTCCTTCGAAAGCATTTCGAAACCATCAGTGTTGGCAGGGTTGGAAGTCGGGCTGCATTGCTGAGAGGGCGATGATGAGGGCGAGGAGGATGGCTCCTGGCTCTTCCCGCGCAAGGAGTGGAGGAATGAAGCAACGCCCATGATTTTGGAAGGCTATTGGTAGTAAAGCGAGAGTGGGAAAGGTCGACTTTTGCTGCAAGTCACGCTGGAATATGTGGCAGTCGAAGTGGTGAAGGTGATGTGAGGTCCAGCAAGGGCGCGAGAAGGATATGTATACTCACTCCTTTGTACCTGACCACGCGTGTTCTTGGGGAAATCGAGCTACCTCCGAGGTAGTGATGCATCTCGTTCTGGGGCGTCCGTTGACAGCAAGTGTAGCCTGATGAGGATTCACGCCACATACACTATAGTATGTGCACTCCAACTCGAGCTGCTCAACGATACCCGACAGCTGGGTAACTCAGATACGCGGCTGAGTCTTGCACATACGGGCAGTGACAAGCGCAGAGTCGGTACCGACAGCAGTCTCGTCAACCAAGGACAAGGTATACTTCGGCCATGAACAAAGCTGGATCTCTTCTTCACTTAGTGATGCTAGTCGCCCGATGGCTCTCCATTCGTGCTTGTAGGCAATTTGGTCAAGCCATATCTCGAAAACTACAAGACTTCCACCTCGAGGTACTCGTGAAGTCCAGAGGCCACGATGCCATGCTGAAGCTTAAGCCACGCTACAGCACGTAGCAGAAGCTTCTATAGAATCCTTCTAGTCCCTCCATTACTCACTCAATGGTTATACCCAAGACAAAGACGTCGCTTCAGGTTAGCTGAGCGAAATCAATGCCATCACTGCCATTTATGGTCGAAAGTGGTAAGCTGAAATGCGGTTCTCGGGGGATCCAGAGCCAATAGCGCGTTGGTGCTGTAGCCTCGTGGTTTGTCGATCTCCTACGCCACTTTGCGCCTCGATGCGCCCCATGTCTTGGAAATCCTTCGTCGTGCAATTGACAGAATTGGAAACAGGTCTCAGCCTCGGTCTCATCGAGTCGGAAGATATCCTACTTCCTACCTCCCAGGACATCGTTACAAAGAGCACAATCGGCATATTTGCAGACAATATGATCGACAACATCAACGACTGCCACATCCCGAACATCGATGAATGCTGCATGTAGACCTGTCACAGACAAGGCATATGCCCTCTTGCCCGTTGCGTCTCAGGGTCTGGTCCAGTCATATCACATGCGTCCTGATGCGCTATAGCAAAACTAGGTGCGAACTCTGTAGCCACGTACATGTCATGAGTTGGGGGATCCCTCGGCGGCACGAGCCTGTCTAGGTGCCGCCTCCGTTGGAAGCACACTACCTCCTACGATCGGGGGACAATAGATTTCAGCATATGGATCTTGGGCATGCCGCATCAACATTGCTTCTTGTTGCGAATACCAGAAAAGGCGATTCGCCCGATCCTTCTTGCGGAGGTCATTCCAACCCTGACTTGCTGTCCAATAGATCGTGCTCCTTTGCATGATAGGCGTTTTTGCCTGAGTGAACAATAATTTTCCGGCTGATGACGTGAATATGTCCTCCTTTCAAGCAAGGCTGCTCAATCACTAGAGTTTGCAGTTGCCACCCGAAGAAGAAAGAGCGCCGTGGAACAGGCACGGTTGCATTTAGTCTACAGACTGGCATAAGGCAGCTACCGCAGTGGCACAGGAAAATCACGAGGCGGGTATACCGTAGTGTGCTGCTTTGCGAGTCCAGGTTGTCACCTCGTCGACAGACAAAACAGTGCCTCAGCTCGACCATGGAGTAAGGTCAAGTATTTCCGGATCAAGTCTGCATCACCTGTTTGGCGGCCGGGCGGTAGGTTCGACGCTTTCAGGTGCTGCAGTTTTCATGAGAATTTCTGCGCTGTTGTAGCGACGGGAGAGCGGCCGAAGTATCATTGTCTTTGAAGGCTGGGACAGTGAAGCCATTCAGAAGGCAAGCATCGATTCATGCAGCGTCGACATCTTCTCATGCCCACAGGTGCCGCCTTCAATATCAGAATGGCGGCAACGGGCAGAATGAATATCTGCTTCACGCGGCAGAGCGCATCTGCGTCTCGCGAGTCTTGAGGTTGCCATAGCATGATGCAAGACAAGGTGTCCACTAAGAAGCTTGTTGCTTATGACTTGAGCAGCTTATTGCGCTTTTCCCTTCGCTTCAAGCGTTCCACACGCTTCTTGTGCATTTTCTCTGCCATCTTGGCATATCTTTCTTTCTCTTCCTTTGCTGCACGCTTGTCCTTGATGGCTTGAACGCGCCGCTGCAGAGGGTCAGTTCTCAGCAAGGAACCGAAGACAGTATAGGAAGAGACAGGCACGCACCTGTCGCTCTTGTTCCTTCTCGCCCTTCATTTCATTCTCGACCTTCTTCACCTCGGCGGCCTGCGCCTCTCGTGCGACTCGTTTTGCGTAGCTCGTCTGACCAGCCGTGAGCCGGAAGGCCTTCTTCGGTTCGTGCCACTGCTTGCCATTCTTGCGCAGGCCGGCGACTGGCGCAGGGGCAGTAGCAGTCGTGGCTGACATGTTTGAGCGATACGACTCGGTGGCTCCCAAGAACAAGAAGGGTGCAAAGCTGGAAGTTGTGCAAAATCGGGACTGAAGCCACAAAACTGGTTAGACTCCGAGTGCAACCTTCTAGTTCTACATCTAGAAACTCATGTACCCCACATCCATCACATGTGACATCCGTCAGCCTGCATAACTTCAATAACTTGGATCAGAATCATCAGATGCCTAATACAGTAGCCTCAGTAGATAGGTAGGTGAGGTGGTGCAACAGCCACAACAACGCCTCAGACACGTGCCAAAGCTGCACCAAAAACTTCGCTCTCGACTCGCGACGCACCAGAGCATCATACTTGAAGCAAACCCTTCTCCGGAATATTCAGAGAGGTACATGTAGGTAAGTGTCCACCGTCTCTGCCGCAAAAGCGCTGCCAAGCGTTGGTCCACCCCAAGCCTACTAGGAGGTACGCTCTACAGTATCCGTGGAGCTCTTCCGATATGACTCAAAGGAAAGGCGAACTTTCTTTGCAGACTTTCCTCATTAGCTCCCTGCCCAACCACTACCAGCGGGGGAATCTGTCACCGTCCTTGGTGCTGCTGCTCTTCCTCCTACCTTCTACCCTCTCGCCGTCGTGCTTTTGCTTGCCTGCTCACCATGCTGCTGCGGTAGCACCACCTCATCGCCATCGCCGTCTCACACCGCCCCAGGATCGACATGGAGGCTCAGTCGGCGAAGTCCTTTGAGCCTGCGGTGGTGCAGCAATCCCCATTGTCGACAGTGGCGCAGCCGTCCAGCAGTCAGGGCATCGAAGCCCTCCGAGACATTGCCTATGGCTCCTTCGCTGGTATCGTGGGCAAGATTGTGGAATACCCCTTCGACACGGTCAAAGTACGTCTGCAGTCGCAGCCTGACCATCTCCCTCTGCGATATACGGGCCCGCTGGATTGTTTCAAGCAGAGTCTGGCGCAAGATGGTGTGCGCGGTCTATATCGTGGTGTGAGTGCGCCCTTGGTTGGTGCGGCAGCCGAGAACGCCTCGCTCTTTTGGGCATATCGGCTCGCACAAGATGTGCTCAAGGCCACCGTGATACCTGGGACTGTCGATGGGGAGAAGCTGCCCCTCAGCGCACTCGTCGCAGCTGGAGCAATGTCTGGCTGCGTAACGTCTGTCGTCCTCACGCCCATTGAGCTTGTGAAATGCCGCATGCAGGTGCCGTCGCAATCCGCACTCGATCCTACGCTCCGAGCAGCGCAGGGCCCTCTTGCAATCATCTCTCATGTATGGAAGACAGAAGGCTTGGCAGGTTTCTGGCGCGGACAATTGGGTACCTTGCTGCGTGAGACGGGAGGAGGTGCGGCGTGGTTTGGCAGTTACGAGACCCTCTCGTTGTACTTCAGGAAGCGTTTGCAGAATCCCGAGAAGGACAGTCTGCCGATTTGGCAGCAAATGTTATCCGGGGCTATTGCAGGCATGGCATACAATTTTGTCTTTTTTCCTGCAGACACGATCAAAAGCAAGATCCAAACCGGAGAAGTGACGAACGTAAAGGCGAAGTTCTCGCAGGTAGGAAAAGATCTGTTCAGGGCGCATGGGTTCAAGGGACTGTACCGTGGCTGCGGTATCACCGTTGCAAGAAGTGCGCCCAGCTCGGCGCTTATTTTCACAATTTACGAATACTTGCGGAAGACGTTTGGTTGAAAGCTCGTTGAGACAGAGTTGCATAGACGATAGAAGCTTGCAAGCATAGCGCGGCGTTGGGGCTGCGGATTCGTGATAGATGAATCCGGCCTGTTGCTGTGCAGGATCGTGGCCTTCACGAAAAGGGCTGCATTAGAAACTAGCATATCGAACGTGACAGACTAAGATATCGTCTGTCTACAATTCTTGCCACCTGCTTTCATCAGTACCTCAAACTGGACGCTTGTTCCATGTGTATAAAAAAAAACTCCTAGACCTGAAGCTACCTCATACATGAATAGGTAGTATCTAGGGGTTAGAACGTCGCGGTCAGTGGGCCTTGAAAGTCTTGCTTGTCCACCAGCGCGGGCAAAAACTCATTGTAACAAAACTCGAGCCAAGCGTGTGCTGTTGTCAAGGCTTGAACTGAATGTTGTACAGTGTATATACAATTTCTCAGCTTGTGACCCACCATGTCCTGCATCTTCGCCTTTGCCCTCGTGGATATCCCCCAATCATGCCTTGCGCTCTCACATGGCTCTAGCCCAGCTGGTTTCTTCATTGCTGATCGTATGCGCTGATATATCGTCTAGGCGATCTTTTGCAAATATGCTTCGAGGTCGAATTTGGGGTCCTCGGGATTTGTTATCACTGTGAAGGGAGACTGGGCATCAGTTTTTGGAGCGCGAGAGAAGAGGGCCCACCAAGTATGCCGTTCTTTGCTCACCTCCATCGCCTGTCCGCGGCGCATTTTGCTCTGCAAACTTCGCCTTTGCACTCGCTATCAACTTGGCTTTACGGTCGTACTCTGCCTTGAGTGCGGCGGCCTTGTCTCTCGCATGAATACTTTGCTGGTGTGAGAAGCCGTAGAAGACACCGAAGACGAGTGCGCCCCAGCGGAGGACCTATGCCAATGGTCGGTCAGTCGGATGCGCACTTTTGGCTATGCGTCCTGTGCGCGCGGAAAGGACAGTTGGGAGCAGCTCACATTTACCCCCGTAGAGGCCATTGTAGCAGGAGGAGGATGAAGAGGATAGTGCCGTAGTATTGGTGAGCGCGGGCGGCGAGTTGCGGAGGGCTGTACACTGTTGCTGCGTTTGTTCTGCTGAGTTGAATAAGGTAGTGATGGGAGTTATCCAGAGGGAGGAAGTCGGAAGGTTACGCGCTAGGCTTTGCCTGCTCCCCGTACCTGAGTTCCACATAACCTCCCTCATGAGCTGTATACACATGCAGGCACAACGGGACGTGAGGTCATAATAATTACACAACTAGCGTATCAACAGAAGTGCGATGCCGCCATGTCGTCCTCGTCGTCCTCGTCAATGCAGCAGCGCAAGGAGGAGATTCTCGCAAAGAAGGCCAAGCTGGCTGAGCTGAAGCGCCAGCGAGAACTGCGGCAGAAGGACCTCAACACTACGCGCCACAGCCTCGATGCCTCTGAGCTCGTTGCCCCATCACCGCAACGCATCAGCAGTAGCAGCTTCAAGCGCGAGGACATCGAATCGCTCATCTCGTCGCTGGTCGACCGCCCCGCGTCCACCGCGAACACCACCAATTCGCACCTCTCCGACGACGGCCACACCTCGCCGCCAGCAGCAGCAACTATACCGCGAACCTCCGATGGCCATGCCGTCCCACAGACACTCTCGCTGGCCGCGCTGACGACCGTCTACGAGATTCCCGTCGAGTCGAAACCAGAGTATATAACCTACAGCAAGGGCGTGCAGACTGCAGCAGACGGCTGGCAGCAGACCAGCGTCGACAGTGCGGAAGGCAGTGATGGCGATGCCACGTCGACGAGTCCAACTCGTCGGCGGCGCAATTTAAGCCCACGTGCCCGCGAGCTCCACGAGGAGACGATTCGCCAGCGTCTGCGCCAGGAGATCGAGGAAGAGCTGCGGGCCCTACAATCGAACGACCACGTGGAACCAGATAAGGAGCGCTTCCCAGCCAGAGCACTTGCTCCCGAAGAGCTCAGCGCTGTGACTAGCAGCAACGACTTTCTAGACTTCGTGGAGCGCAGCAGCAAGGTCATCGAACGAGCGCTAGACGAGGAGTATGATGTACTGGCTGACTATGCCGCGAACGCCCGAGCTGCGGAGGATGAAGATGACGAGTATGTGGGCAGACGAGGCAGAAGAGTCAAGGAGGTTGCTTCATTTGAACTACAGCACGAGATGGGGAAGCAACGCATGATCAGTGATATCGACTTCAGTCCCAAGTTTCCGGAGCTGATATGTACAGCCTACACCAAGTCACAGTCCTCCCCCCATACGTCGCCTGGTCTCCTTAATGTGTGGAATATGCACCTCAAAGGCCGACCAGAATACAGCCTGCACGCCACCTCTGATCTTCTCTCCTGCCAGTTCCACCCCTTTCACCCGTCCTTGATTCTTGGTGGCACATACAGTGGACAGCTCTGTCTGTGGGACACGCGTGCCCGGAACCAAAGGACTGGCGAGCCTGTGCAGAAGACACCGCTTACAGGAGGCAGGACCGGCCACGCGCATCCTATATACAGCTTGGCTACAGTCGGCACACAGAATGCAAGCTCAGTCGTGTCTGTCAGCACAGATGGCGTGGTGTGCGCATGGTCGACGGATATTCTCACACAGCCTCAGGAGTATTTGGAGCTGCACGCTCCGAATCCTTCAGCGCACAAGACCGATGATGTGGCGCCGACGTGCATATCGTTTCCCGCAGCAGATCCAACCTATTTCCTTGCAGGAACAGAGCAAGGTTCGATCTTCCCAGTGCATCGTTATGACCGCGCGGGCGCCAAGTCCGGCGTCGATGCCCGAACGAGCTACCGCGGCCATGAGGCTCCAGTGACAGGGATTGATTTCCATCCTGCCAGTGGAAAGATTGACCTCGGCGATCTTTTTGTCAGCTGTGGCCTGGACTGGAGCGTCAAAGTCTGGCGTGCTCGTCCACCTTCCACTACGTCCAGTACCATTTCGGGCAACGCAGAGATCGTGAAGCCATTGCTTGAGATCCAACGCGAGGACAGTGTCTACGATGCCAAGTGGTCGCCCACCAAACCCGGCATTTTTGGATGTGTGGATGGTAGCGGGCGATTTGACATATATGACATCAACGTGAGCTCGGAAGTGCCTGTCGGTGGTGCGAGGCCAAGCCACCAGGAGAAGGACATTTACGCACTGAAGAGCCTGAACAAGCTGGCATGGGAGAAGAACCAGGGTCGGCATGCAGCAGTGGGTGGACTTGATGGAGTCACCACGGTGTTTGAGGTGGGAAGTGAACTTGGTGGAGCGGACACTAAAAGTGACGCCTGGCTAGGAATCAAAAAGTTCGTTGCGAGGCGGGCTAAGAACAAGGTGGATCTATGATCTACCTATGTATGCTATGCGCACCGTCTCGATGTCGTATATCCAAGCTGCACAAAGCCCTACTGCATTCATGGACACCCACGAAACGACCACGCTTCCCGTGCGGCCTTTCGAACCTGTCGATAGAACTTTGCACATGGCGTACTATCGATTTAAGAAATGAATCACCTCAGCGTGATCAGAGCGCCGAAGCCGTTGTACTCACATGGTCTATATTTAATCCTCGGTTGTTGCGCTCATATCTGTCCGTCTTTGCTCTACCGGTTTGGCTCTCTCAAGTCGCGATCTCGTACCGATGGCATTGATCATCATCGACTGAAGGGATTTCAGATTGATAGTGCTGGTCGAGTGTTGGTTGGCAGGAAGCCAGACCATTACCCATAAGAGTGGGTAGAACCATTTTTTTCAGTAATACCCTAAACTTGATATCAGCTTGGAAAGTCGCCATTAGCGGCCGGAGCCAGCTTCTCTAGCTGGACGTCAAAGCGATTTTTCAAAAACGTACGTTAGGAGCTTCACTCACACCGGACAATTCTTTGTGTTTCAACACAGCTTGGAACAGATTGTCGAGTCTCTCGATTGCCGCTTGGCCGATCTGGTAGTGGACGACCAATCGTCCTCCGAGCAGTCGTACACCGGCTTTTTGACCTTGGAACAACTATCAGCCCGCTGGTAGGAAGGGTGAGCGCCAAAACGCAATACTTACCTAGCTCGACGAACTTGTCGACTGTGATTCCTGCGGCCTCGACATCGAGCCATACCATGTTGGTCTCCACCGCATGGCTGGTCCTGCCTCCATAGCCCTCCCACAGCGCGGCAATTTGGCGGGCACGTTCGTGACACGCTTGGAGTTTGCCGCCAAGAAAGGTGTCCTCGACTGCGACCCGTGCAGCAGCAGTCAGAACACCAGCTTGCCGGATGCCTCCACCAATGCTCTTCCGAATCCAGCGTGCACGCTCTCGGAAGGCCCGTGTACCGACTATCATGCTTCCCACGGGTGCACCTAGACCTTTGGAGAAGCACAGACTAACGCTGTCAAAGCAAGCACAGTAATCCGCCAAGCTCCCAGCTCCAGCAGCCACAGCCTCCCATAACCTCGCACCATCCAAGTGCATGATGATGCCGTGTTCATGTGCCCAGTCACTAATTCGTCGGATTTCCTCGACGGGGTAAATGACGCCTCCAAGCGTGTTCTCGAGGGATATCAACTTGGTAGGACACCCATGGACATCCTCTCGCAGATCCACAGCCTTCTGCACGTCTTCCAACGTCAAATACTTTCCATTACTGGGTATCGCTCCTTTGCACAGGGCACCGCACAGAGACGCTACGCCACCCGCTTCCCACTCGATGATGTGAGCGCGGTGGTCGGCCACGACCGAGTGCGGAGGCCCTTGCAGATGCGTGCGAATGGCGACTTGATTCCCCATGGTTCCGGAGAGCACGAACAGTGCCGCTTCTTTTCCCGTCAGGAGAGTGATGAGTTTCTCGAGGTCATTGGTGGTGGCGTCTTCTTGAAACACATCATCTGCTAATGTCGTGGCGGTGATGGCCTCGAGCATACGAGCATTGGGTGTTGTGATGGTATCGCCTATCGACCATTAGCTTCCCATTCGTGCTAAGCGAACGTGCCTACCTAGTATTCAAAGTAGTAGGTAGATTTAGATATAACAGGCAGGCCTTACATACTTCTAAAGTCAAATGCAGAAATGGGAGATTCGGTGCACCAGTAGTTGTTGGACTTGACGCCATTGGTGGCGTGGCTATCCATGGTGGTGGTGGTGGTGGTGGTGGTGGTGGCTGTGGAGATTTTGCGCAGTGGTGTCGTTACAGGAGGCGCAATGGAGGAAGAAGAAGAAGAAGACGACGACGTGGCGACTCGCAGAGTAGACAAGAAAGATGATGATGATGCAGAGAAGAAACTTCTACTACCATGTCTGCACGACGACAGCATTGGAATTTCCTCTCCTTACCGACAGGACATATGCTTGCCGCCCTCAGGCTGTAAGGTAACCTGTAAGCCGACAAATGATATGCCCGCCGCCCAGGTACATGTAGATAGCGGGACTTGATTAGCTAAGGTACCAGTATGAATTCTTGTCCGTTATCGGACGGGTACATACGGCTGAATATATTACAGGTAGCAACACACTTCCCTCAATATTGGGAAATAATTCATGGCACCGGAAGAGGAGGCTTGTATCAAGGTACTTTTTTTCCCAAATCAGAGTACTTTGTCTTCAATATGCAAATGATGAGCTAGGTAGGGAAGCATAGGAGAGATTGTCTTGGTGAGCCGAGTCTGCAATTGCTCGGCTAGATACGCCAGTCTGCCGTCGCCACTGATTGCCAAGGACTATATGCTGAATGGTTCTACAGGTCGCAGAGTACCTATGTTGTTTCCTTCGAAGAGCTATCGTGTATCACTCTATGAATCCCGCGCTATCGAGGTAGATTGGAGATGATTCGCTGTGTGATTCAAGATAATTTGGTGCTCTTCACCAAAGACCCCTTGATACCAGTCAATTCACCTCCGTAGCCTCCTCGCCCTTCGCCCCCCTTGTATACTGGCTTGATGGAGGCCAACTTCTTCTTTTTCTCGTCGTACTTCTTTCTCTTCTTGACACGGGGATTACGAACATCCTTCTTGCGATGCGGTGTCAAGCCTTTGTTCTTTTCAATGGCGTATGTGATTTTGCGTTTGCCATCCGCACTCATCGTTTCCTGCTGCACGACTGCTCCTCCTTGCAGCGCAGCTTGCCGTTGCGCCTCAGCAAGCGCTGCTTTGTCGCTCTTCTTCTTACTTGTCTTCGCAGCAATGAGGTCGTAGTACTCATCGTCCTCCGCGAGGGCACGGACGTTGTGCGCCTGTGCGTGGTCTTCCTCATCGGTGTCGTCCCCGAGCGCTGTGCCGATGGCATCTCCAGGACGCTTGCCACGTTTTTCGGCTTCGGCATTGAGACGTGCTTGTCGGTCTCTCAATCGCTCTCGGTGTGGTATATCATCGTCACCGCCTGCAACACGACCAGCAATGCCACGCTTATTCGCTTTCTGAGCAATCTGCGAGGTGTAGAAACGGAGGCTCTTCTTCTTTTGCGCCTTGTCGGCTGCTTCACGTGCAGTGAGCGGAGCCTCTTCGCCCAGATCTAAGCCGCCACTTTCCATGCGAGGCTCGCGGGACGCCTTCGCCACCCTCTTAGTCTTGGGTACGACCAAAGCATCCAGTTCAGCGAGATCGGCTTCAGCACGTCTCATCCGTTCCAACCTCCTTTCTTCTGCAGCCGATTGGACAGCAGCAGCATGGCGCTGTGCTCTGGACGAGCGAGTCGTTGGCTGCACAGGCTGAACCAGCATAGCCTCATCGCTGCCATTTGATTCCAGCTCAACCTCGTCTGAGCTGTTATCCCGCACGTCCGAGTCTTGCGTAGATGCCTGATCTGGAATAGCTGACACGTTCGTCCAGAGCTCCCGACACTTGACTAAGCTCATCATGATCGGATGTTCTCTCAATTGTGCTGCGGGGACAGCGACCATTTCTCCATCGCCCGATGACGCCGAGGATGCGAGCAGCGAAAAGTACATGACCAGTGCTCCAAGGTATGCGGATGCAGCTCTCAGCTTCGTCTGCGCGACAGACGATGTCCTCGCCGAGTCCAGTAACTGAGCATGGGTGTGCTGAAGTTGCAACAGGTCCTTACTTAAGGGTTCAAATTCGGGATATCGCGACTTCAGCAGCTTCAGACGTTCGGCGACGCCGAGGTCTGGCGCGATCTGCAGCTGAGGTAGAACCTCAGATACAACGTTGTGGGAGCCCGCCTCGCCAGCGCGGTCCTGCTGCCAATCGTCGTCATCGAAGCCATAGTCTGCAGCGTGCATCTGTTGCAGCTGTCGTTTTTGCAGACGAATAGCCTCTTGCTCTTCCTCCAACGCCTGCTCTTCAGTCTCAATTGCATCGTTGCCATATAAGGCATCTTTTGATGTACCCCAACCCGTCAGCCCATCTTCATCATCACCGCCATCGCCATCGTTTGAGCCCGCCGCAGAAAAGTGCTGCGTGCCAGATGTAGCGTCCAGGTCAGAGCTGCCATTGTTGTCGTCCCAGTCGTCGTCGTCCTCTTCCCCGAGATCGCCCAGCACCTCTTCGTCCGAAGCTTCTAGGAAGGCCTCGTCCTCAGCAATCTTGCGACGCCGTTTAGCTGCAGGCTCCTCGCCCAGGTGAATTTCGTCGTGGTTCAGGTGGAATTCATCGTCAGACCCGGCGACGTCCTCGTACGTCTGAATGCGCTTCCGGGACTCGCGCGGATCGAAGTCGAGGCCCTGTGCGTGCTCCTGCGAAGCGGTAGTCGCTGCTGCCGCCACTTTCCTCTTCTTCGCCATGTTCTATCGGATTGTGCTATGCTCGTATGCTGTGATTTGCTGTGCTGTGCTGTGCGGTACAGTCTGGCGTCGTTGGCTGAGTGCGTATGTGCTTGGCAGGCCAAAGATGTAATTGTCGGGTGAAGATAGAGTGCCCAATATTTACACGTACCTACGGTCATGAATATGCCTTGAACTGTATTCCCAGGTAGAATATAGCGAAGCTCGAAATTCTTTGCTGCATGAATCCACTGTGGGCCTGTGGCTTTGGAACTAGCTCTATTTAGCGTCCGCTACACTATCCAGGATTCGCCACTAGCCCCCATTCAGAAATCCACTCCACTCCTCCTTCTCCATCCATATCATCCGTCAACAATCCATTGTGCATCACATGTATCAGGTTGATATATCACATGTTCTGGTCCGAACGGAAACTGCACGCGGACCTGTTGTCTCCAAACCAAAGACACATTATCGCTCGATGCAATCATATTCATACTTGCTTTAATGAGCGTTACAGGTAATCGGCCCTGTCACCTCACTTGCTAATCACATTTCATGTCGCAATAGGATATTCAATAATGACGGACAATCAGCAATACGCGCGGCACTGGTCGCACGAAAATGATCGTGTCGCCAGCGTGGCAGCGTCTATCCTGGATTGTCCCAAACGGGTATCCGTGCTCGACCAATGCTTCTACCTGCATGCGTGCGTCGGCTATGGCTTATTTCTCCATTTCCGCATCAGACCGGATGTCGTCGCGGAGTGCTACATACGGGCGTTTCTCGACCTTTTCTGTTGCCACCTCGATACTGTCGCGGTGACTCCTGTTCTCGCCTCACTTTTGGACCGCAAAGCAAAGCAACAAGTACAGCAGAAAGTAACAAGCAACAAGCAAGGCATTCTATCCGGACTCTGAAAGGACCATCGCACAGAGTGATATGGTGACATTGTCGGCCGTAAGACAGCCCTGAGGCCGCATGACAGTCAACCAGCAGAATTCCTGGGGTGTTCGAGTGGACGGCGACATGTGCTGGATGCAGGCGGCGCTGGCATAGCCCGAGGCACGCTTCAGTGCGGACTCAACGACAGATAGCTGCAATTTGGGGTACTCAGAAGGCTTGTCTGGTCAGGCTCGCGGGCACCTCCTCTGCGCCAGATAGTCCTGCTCTGGGCATTATTATTGAGAGAGACTCGACGCATAAGGCTCGCCAGTATGGGACATCCAAGGCATCTAGAGCGGCGCATCAGCCAAATGCATCATCCTGATCTTCCGGATCTCTCGCCACATCCGACTATATCCAGCAAGCATAGTGTCTTGTCACGATCCAGTTGGCGGCCGTCATGGTTCACAAGATCGTCCACGAGTAGCCAGTCGCAAAGGTCTAGCTTGGCTACATTACAGAGTGACGGCTCATCGACTCGAACTGCAGATGCAGATGAGCATACTGTATATCAACTGCCAATTGTCACTTCAAAAGACAAGCAAATCCTTGCCACCCTCGACGAACCTGCGCCGCCCATCATACCCACCATGAAATATGAATTCGAAGATGAGACTTTCGACTTCCCTGTGCCGATAGCTGCCGCGCATCGGCACTCTCAATCGGAAGCGATTGCTGAAGTTGGACCTGCGAGCAGGCTGGACGCACTGTCGCCTGGCTCGAGAGGTAACGATACATCCAGTCGCATGACGATCAGATCCAAAGCCTCGAAGGTCAGCTCCGGGGGAGAGTCTTGGGCTGCTTCGTCGAAACCTACGAGTGCCAACAGTCTCGGCCATTTCGATGCCAGAAACCTTCATGAGGTAGCGATTGCAGAGATTGAGATGGTATCCAAAGAACAATATGGATACTGGAATGCATCCTTCTTGGCCCGGATCAATGCTGCGGCCGCGGTCTGTGGGGCAGTCCTCCTGGCTGTAAAATTACCACACGGTCCGCCAGAAGGCATCAATATTCTGAGCGGTGAATTTTGCGAGGCCACAGCAGCGGCATTCTCGAGCGAACTGTGCCAGACTGGTACGCCTAACGAGCTGATGCATGTTGTGCGCAGACATGGACTAGGCTCACTTGCGCTCATCCTCAAGATCAGCCTGGACGTTCCGAAAACGCCTGGTGTTCCTCTTACGGTAGCAATGGCCATATCGAAAAAGATGAGGGACATCACAGACAGATCTCGACTGTGGTCGCAAGTTCTGAAGTTGTTGAAGAAGATTCCGCAAGACAGCCTGGTACTCTTGATGTTTCTGACATCTATTGCTCGCCGACTGGAGCAGGGAGGCATGACCATTGATGGCCATGAGCCTTCTCGACACCTACTCAAGGGGCTATGGCCTTGCGCTCTGGCTTCATCAGAAGATCCCTTGGCAGGTCAGCGAATCTCGAGGCTCTTAGTACAGCACTGCGACGATTTTCCGGCCGCATTTCCTGTCGTGCTCCAAGCCGTCAACTATCGCTTTGCGAGTGGCAAAAGATATAATGTGCTGGCCCTGATAGCCGAGAACAAGAGATACAAGACAGGGACGCGTGGAGTACACGAGATAGCAATGGCCGAACATAGTCATAGACCCTTTCAATGGTAAAGATAATTGAACATGGAAGTGCATAGTTGCATACCAAGCGCATACTGTGAACAACAAAAAACTCGGTACCCCTGTTGGCACGTGACTTGTGCCTGAGCTCTTGCCTGCTTAGCTCTGCATCACTTGGCATACGTCATGACAACAACATCTAGCTTACCAGGAAGTACAAAGTTACATGGACCCCAGCATTTGGTCGGAACACATTTCACTCACCACCGCCTCGATCCTGCTGCTCTACAGCTCGAGCACAGCCATATCTTATGGCTACGCGGCGGCCTCATAAGGTCGAGGTCGACGTGCCTATTCCACCGACGACAGACACCATAAGCACGCCCGCACCCGCACCCGCACCCACGACCACGACCACAAACGGCCCTCAAGATGCTACGGGCAGTATGGACTCTCTACGAGGCTCGCCGTTCCTGCCAACAGCCCTCGAAGGCACCCTCCTCGCTCTATATCCCATCACGCTTTTCCTGGGCTCACTGTATAGCATGATCCATCCCGCGAGCAGAAAAGCCACCTATCTCCCCAGCACGCAATCCTACGATCCTCAGGACGCGCCCAGCTATTTTGCCAAAAAGAGCAACGTATTCAATGTCTACTTTGTCAAGATCGGCTGGTTCTGGACCACGCTGGCATTCTTCACGCTCATCTTCACCCACTCCTCACACGGACCTCCATTCCGGCTACAACTCACGAAACGACGCGTGCAGGCCATATTCCGATACATGACGATCACTGCCGTCTGGGTGTTTGTCACTCAATGGTTCTTTGGACCGGCCATTGTAGATCGTAGCTTCCGATGGACGGGCGGTAGATGCAGCCAGGTTCTTGCCACTGGCCTGACAGAGAAGATGGAGCAAGGAGACGCCAAGGATGTTTTCACACACGCGGCATGCAAGGCAATTGGTGGCCAGTGGAGAGGTGGGCACGATATCAGTGGACACGTGTTCCTGCTCATTCTGGGGAGTGGGATGCTTTGGCTCGAACTCCTCCCAGCTGTACTCTACAACGAGGGTTTGCGGGAGAAGAGGCGCATCCGGACTGCAGATGGCCTGGTCCGAAGTGCTTCAATCGAGACCGAGCATTCTTCACGTGTAGCAGTGGGCGAGCGACAGGAGCTGGGACTTGGTGTGAAGGTAGCATTGGCGGTAGCCGGGCTCAGCGGGTGGATGCTGCTCATGACCGCAGCTTACTTTCACACCTGGTTTGAGAAGGTGACTGGACTCTTGGTTGCATTCACCACAATCTTCACAGTGTATTTCCTGCCACGCGGAGTGCCAACTCTGCGCCAAGTGCTTGGGTTGCCCGGCATATGAAAGAGCAGTAATCTCTTGTATCCACCATTCCTGCGCAGATAGCAGGCATTTAGATGCGACGCTTCACATGCCGTACAGGCCCGCACTCTCACCATCACATCGCGCCTGAGATTCTGCTATCAATCTTGTTCGCCGCGGTCCCTGAGCTGTAGCCTCTTGCGTTTCCCACTCCTCGCTGGTCCGGGCTATGGCAGATGTGGCCAGCATGACGGTAATAATGAAGGACGTGATATGTCAATCGGTACGCGCATCCCGGCGCGACCGTCCGGTTGCCGTGCGAATGTGCATGGCTAACTTACCGATCACATATTCAGGACATGCAATTTACCAACCTGTTCTGACGCTTTGATGCAACCACCATGCGATATACGCAAGACCATGCTAACAGTGTTCTAATTTTTTCACGTTGAAAGAATAATGTGCTTCAAGAACGGTTGTCCGCTGTCTATACACTTTCACGGCTATACTCGCTCTGCTCGTTCAAATGTGTCTGACGCCCAGCTGAGGAGGCTCCTCAAGTCTACCTAATCTACCTATGTAGGCTGCTCGTGATCATCGTGTGAAGACGCAGAGGCAGGAGTGGCTCCAAGAACCCATCCTAACCCCGACACAATCCCACCACTGACGGCATTCGCCACCATGTCTCTTTTTCTCACTCGCTCGCTGTCACTTGGCAAACCGACATTACTTTGTTCGAACGACCGATTATGCTCTGCACTGGTCCTAGCGGCAGAAACATCTCCTCCCAAAGGAAACGCATTCTTGCTAAAAGCCTTTGCAGCATTTCGCGTCAGGTCAAACATGCTCAGGGGTGTCTCGTCGTTTGCTCTCCCACTTGCAGCCCCCATGCGACCCATCTCTCTCCTCTTCTGGTTGAGGATGAGCTCGGGCTGTTCATGGCTGACAGTGAATGTACCTGGCAGTGAACTGGCAGAAAGTCGTTTGTCGGCACGATCGTCAAATTCTCGCTCAGCTTCTTGTTGAGAAAGCTGGAGCGAGATCATTTCTTCCTCGCATCGACGCCAGGCTGCCAGGATTTCGGTCAGAGCCGATGTGGGAGCGAGTAACAGGGCGAGAGACAGGAGCTCCGTTCGCTGCTCGAGCCGCCTGACTGTAGGCGAAGCAGATGTGGTCGGTCTGTAGCGTCCCGCAAGGAACGCAGCACGCCATGAGATGTCATCATCTTCGAGACTACTTTTTGCGCGACCTGAACGCTGTCGCTTGTGAGGTGGCTTCGCGCTGGTTGGCGCTTCGATGTCAGCTCCGGAAGGGGTGAGTCTATTCACTACAGTAGAATATGCCGTCTCAAAGTCCTCTTCACGGAGTGCCGCTTCTATCTGCTATATGTCAGCCATATCACGCAACAGTCGTGTGGTCAACGTACAGCCATGAACGTGACACGCCGTTCAGCATCTTTCTGCATCCGCACCAAATTTTCGGCATCGGAGTATTCGGCCTCGGGCCCTGATTCTTCGTTCGTGAGACCAGACGCCACCAGGTTTCGTGCAATTCCGATGAGATCGTCGAGTTTCGTGTAGCTTCTTGGATTCTGTTCCAGCACTGTATTGATCAGGCCCACTGGATCTGGTGTGACTCTAATCGTGACCGGCTGAAATGGCACACCGTGCTGGAGCGTGAGCGCGTAGAACGACAAGGCGTGCGTGGCTGCAATCAGCGCCGTAGCTTGGCGAAATTTGATGCTATCCGTAAAGTAAGGTCGAAACGTGGTAATGCTATAGATCATCAGTGACGCGAGACGTTGTGGCCATCTCGGCAGTCTTACATATCGTTGGCCTTCTTCATGGCGCCTCGTTGACGATTGCCATTGGTCGCACTGTCGTATATCTCCAGTGCCTTGCTGAGAATCACGGCTTCAGTACGGGCTCTAGGTAGAGCTGTACTCGCATTAGTGCTAAGGTACAGCTTTTCTATAATCCCAAAGCCTGCAGGTACAGTCCGTCAGCGATCGACACCAGATTGAGATTCGGGCACGTAAGGAAAAAGAAGTTCCCCTTCCTCTAGACCGTCCTTTTCTACATGAACAATTTTCTGGGCTGGGATAGGACGTAAGTCGAAAGGTAGAATGAAATGCGGAAGGCGTCTGAGCAGCAACCAGATTCGTGAACAACTTACAGCTAGTCTCTGTAAATACCTTCAGCATTTCTTCTTCGAAATCTGCCTGAGAAATCTTGTTGAGCACACCGGCTGCGTCTGCCTCGATGCCCCAATTCCACAGCCAGACGAGTTTGGCGCGGTCTGCTAACCATTGTGCCTCATTTTTGCTTGCGCCCGATCTCGAAAGACCACGGAGAATCTTTCGTAGCACAGTGAGTTGCTCGTCCCGCGTGGCATAGAAGTGTAGCTTCGCGACATTGACTAGCGAGAGCGGGTGTTGCAGACCAGAAAATTGATATGCAGAATAGACCATCATCTGTAGCAGCATGAATGTTTCGATACGAGGAGTAGTAAGCGGATGCTCTTGCTTCAGTAACGCATCGGGAAGCAGGTCGGCAACTGTGTGAGAATCGTCGTCGAGCTTGGTCGTGTGCCGCTCAATTTTGGGCAACGCGTCCACACTGGTTGCGAGATCTGGTGGAGGGATGAAATCGAGCAGCTCCGCCAACCGTGCGAGTATTGAATGCGCCTCTTGCACAGTTGCCTCGGTGTCCGCTTCCGCCACATAGCAGCTTGCAAAGGCCGCTTGAGCGTATTGCAGTTCAAGCTTCTTCTCAAGCTCCTCGTCCATATAAGAAATGCCCTGCCGTTCGACTCCTCCCAGGTCGATATCTCTAGGCCCGTCCCAATCGTCAATTGCACGGGCGACGAGCCCAAGGTCGAGTGCAGCATGGGTCACGAGCCTGAACGGAAGCGGACACAAGTCAGCAACTGCCTCTGATACGATGTGGGTCATGTCGAGTGATTGCTTACCAGCCGAAAACATGTTCCCAGCAGTGGCCGGTGGCCTGGTCATCTGCTTTGATGCCATCAAGCGAGATCTTGGACATGGCCTCGGTGGCATCGTCGCTCGGGGTATCACCGTTGCGAATGGCGCGGTTCTTTTCGTGCTGTCCGTAATTGAGCTGCCTATGCTTGCGAGTCGTGTGACCATACTGCCAGGGCCCGACGAGTTCTAAGAAGCAGTGGACATGCACGTCAGCGATTGTATCCGGCACATTGTGATCTGCAGTTGATGCTGAGTGCTTGCTTGCCCTTGATGTCTCTTGCGACAGTGTTTCTGCCGCTCTTGCTCAGCAGCATATCGACGCCCTGTCTTCCGTGCAGCTGCTCGAAGTCGCTGAGCGATATGGCGAGCGAGTCGTCTTCCGGGTAGTATTCAGGCAGACGCAGCAGCGGCACACACGCGCCAATATACCACGTGCGAATGAAGTCGTTCCGAGGCAGGAATGGCTCGACAAGAGCCCTCGTGAGGTGTAGCAGTCCGGTCTCTTGGTCGATGCGGTGGGCGCGGTGATACACAAAACGTGTGAGTAAGTCTTGCGGCGCATACGGCGATGGAAGGTGGTCGATGGACAGCATGCACAGCGCCCGCACCCGCTTCTGGGCCTCGTCGTCGCTGAGGTCGCGCACCGGGGCCACGTCGACGTCGATGTCCTCGTGGTCCAGGTACAGCTGGGAGGCGACCTCCTCGACATATCGCGTGTACCGGCGGGGATCGAGGCTCTCGGGCACGAAGGTCAGGACGATGCGCAGCACCAACTCCCGGTCGAGTGCGTCCGTTCGAGCGGGCGTGAAGGAGTGCAGCGCTTCGATGTTGGATTCGGACGCGAAGTGCACCGCCAGCAACACGCATTGTGCCGCCGTCAGGCTCTGGCACGGGTCCATGGTGCTGTTGCGAGCGGCAGCAGTATTGACATGTGTGTAGTCGTGGTTGGAGAGGCCGATGGGACTCACATGGAAGTTGTCCCTGCTGTTGACAGTTGCTATACGGCTATACCGTATGTAGGAGGTGGTCGTAATTAATTCAGGTACATGTACATGGACATATATTTTCCGGATGACGTCGAACTACAGAGTTCCGAAACCGCCATATACATTACATATACCATAGGAGGTAGTACGGTAAGGTACATGTAGGTAACATACATCTACATATAAGTACATACCGTACCTATCAGGTACTGCAGCCAAGTCAAGTTCCGTATATCTCATGCAACCCTCAGTACATGGCATCTCGATCACATTTACGTGCTGCAGTATGTGTTCAGAACTGGCCCTCCGTATTCCCCTCGCCCATACTCCGAGACCCGCTGCTCCCTGCTTGTATGGCGCCAATGATGCCGTCCATGTAGGTGGCACCGGACCACTTCTGGTGAGTAAGCACGTCGCAGCCAGTCTCCTTCTCCCGCCGCTGCACAGTCTCGACATACGCCTTCATGCCTTCAGTCTTGTACGCCTTGGCCAGCTCGTTCGTAATCGTTGCCGTACTGTGCAGCCCGGCAAGTGAAATGAGCTGCAGAACGAATCCATGCTCGGCAAGGTCCCAGATGAAGCTCTTCAGCTGTGCATCGGTGAAGCCGTGGGCGGACCAATTGAAACTGGGGGAAAGATTATACACCAACTTTTTCCCAGGAAGAGCTTGTCGAATTTCTTTGGCAAAGCTCGCCGCCTCCGCCACGCTCGGATCTTTGGTCTCGAGCCACAGCAGATCCGCATATGGTCCAAATGCGATCGCCCGCTTGGTGGCTGCTGCCAGGCCAGCTTTGTAATGGTAGAAACCTTCGCGAGTTCGAGGAATATCCCAGTTGAAGACGACTGGCGATCCGGCCACTGCGGCGGCTGCTTGCCTGCGCTTATGTAGAGGCATGTTTCTATTCGCTTGCGTCTGCTTGAGATATGCGTCCACGTCCTGACCTGATGCCTTGATGTGGGTCGCTGCTGCCTCATCGAACGTGACAAGCTTGTGCTTCTTCACCCACTCGGCCTCGAAGCGATCAATCTCTGGACCAGAAGCGCCCTCCATCTCCATACTCTGCAGGGTATCGGCAAGAGGCTCCACGTCCTCGGTCACGCCAAGGATGAACTCGTGATCTCTCGTGTCAATCGCAGAAGAGATCAGCTTGCCACTCTCGCTGTCCGTGCGAGCAATGACCAGATTCTCGCAGCCCATGAGGTCCCACTGAAATCGCGTTGCAACAAGCCTGTTAATGTGGTCTCCAAAGGGCACAAGTACTTTGCCAGCAAGGTGTCCGCACTTCTTGCCCCCGTGAAGCTGGTCTTCGAAGTGCACAGCTGCTGCGCCGTTCTCTGCAAACAGCTTGGCAAGCTTCAACACTGCACTCAATCCTCCATGGCCAGTGTCGCCATCTGCAACAATTGGCCGAAGGTAGTCAATATATGGCTTCGATCTACGCTCCTCGGCACTGAGCTTCATCCTTTCATCGTAATGTCTTCGATCGTGTAGTTGTTGCGCCTTGAACAATCTCTGGACCTGATTGGGGACCGTGTTGTACGGATAGTCGCCAAAGTCAGGACTCACTTCATTGGTCGAGGTCAGCACCGACGAGCAAGCCCACCCAGACACATAAAGAATCTCTTGGTGCGGTGCTTGTTGTGTCATCTGAATCGGATCAATGGCCCCCATAGTATGCACAGGCTTGCCCTCTGCCGCACGCTCCTCGAGCAGATTGAATAGCTTTCTTGCGGTCAAGCTGGATGGGTACACTTGTTGCAAGGTCCCTCGCTTGCTCACCACATCCTCGGGCGTGTATGGGCGCTTGATGCCCTTGTAACGGGGACTAGCCCACCATTCCTTGACCTGCTTGACTTGCTCGTCGAAAAGTTGCTGCTCCAAGTCCGGTTTCGCGGACTCCTTGGCAAGCTGGAAAGCATCTGCTGGGTGTGTTCCAGGAAGAGGCGGAGTCACCGTTGCCAGGGAGGAGGCCATGTATACAGCTCTGTAGGAAAATGTCCGCGGCACTATGGACGACACTGCTGGCTCATAGAAACACCGCCGCTGGTGTCGGAGAGCGCGAGATGCTGTGCGAAACATGGCTGTCTTCTGCCTGCCGGATGCTCAATGGGGGTCAAAACAAACGGACGAACTTGTGTGCGAGTAGGCTATCTGTCCATGGTATCTGCAATGGTATTCGCAACTTGGAAAAGTCCTCCGTTCGGCGAGTATCTTGTGTTGACAGTTGGAGACTGATGAAAGTCAAATACCGGCATACCTTACGGCTAGCTGCTCGATATGTTTCCCATATTGCCGCGCCGATGTCGCAGAGCTCCAAGGAACCTCGGCTATCATCACCAGCAAGCTTGCTCGACTATTATGTAGTAGGTATAGGTCAATGGTGTGCAGGAATAATTTTATGGTCGTTCTGAGCCGACCAGATCAAGACAACCACCTCCATCACCACCACCACCTTCTCCTCCTCCTCCTCCACCGCCACCACTACGACGACGACGACTACCGCTCCGCAGTCTGTTCTACGAAATATGGCTTTGTCGTCACGAACTGCAGCTCGAGCTCTACGAGCCTCCAAGGTAGGTAGGCTGCCTGCCCGCCCACCCGCAGTCTGAGGAAGCGCACGAGAATAACATGCTGAACGTATTGTGTACGCACAGCTGGTACACAGCGCGCCGGTCGTGTGCAATGCCTCTCGCAGCTATGCCACCGCGGAACCAGACCTCAAAGAGACGCTCCGCAATGCTATTCCCGAGAAACGTGAGCTGCTGAAGAAGGTCAAGGCTCACGCCTCGAAAACGATTGGCGAGGTCAAGATTGAGAACACGATTGGAGGCATGCGTGGCCTCAAGGCCATGGTGTGGGAGGGCTCTGTGCTGGATGCGAACGAGGGCATCCGCTTCCATGGCAAGACCATCAAGGACTGCCAGCAGGAGCTGCCCAAAGGCACTTCGGGCACTGAGATGCTTCCAGAGGCGATGTTCTGGCTGCTGCTCACCGGTCAGGTCCCGAGCACCAACCAAGTGCGTGCTTTCAGCAAAGAGCTCGCCGAAAAGGCACAACTTCCGGCGTTTGTCAATGAGATGTTAGACAACTTCCCCAAGGACCTCCACCCGATGACCCAGTTCGCATGTGCCGTTTCTGCCATGCAATACGAATCAGTCTTTGCCAAGGCGTATGAGCGCGGCATCAGCAAGGCTGACTACTGGGAGCCAACCTTTGACGACAGCATCAACCTGCTTGCAAAGTTACCCACGATTGCTGCCAAGATCCACCAGAATGCATACTGTGGTGGAGGTGCTCTTCCCGCTGAGGTTGACCTAAATCAGGATTGGTCCTACAACTTTGCTGCTATGCTAGGCAAGGGAGGTTCTGAGAACGAGAATTTCCAGGATCTGCTTCGTCTATATCTCGCCCTTCACGGTGACCACGAGGGCGGCAACGTGTCCGCCCACGCAACTCACTTGGTTGGCTCCGCACTATCTGACCCTTACCTTGCCTACTCCGCCGGTCTCCAAGGTCTTGCTGGGCCACTGCATGGCCTCGCCGCCCAGGAAGTTTTGCGCTGGATTCTGCAAATGAAAGACCACATTGGCACCAGCTTCTCAGACCAAGATGTAAAAGACTACCTGTGGTCGACATTGAAGTCTGGTCGCGTAGTACCAGGCTATGGTCACGCCGTCCTCCGCAAGCCTGACCCACGCTTTGAGGCTCTGATGGATTTCGCATCATCTCGTAAAGAGATTGCGGAGGATCCAGTTTTCCAGCTTGTCAAGAAGAACAGCGAGATTGCGCCTGGCATTCTGACAGAGCATGGCAAGACCAAGAACCCCTTCCCCAACGTTGACAGCAGTTCTGGTGTCTTGTTCCACCACTACGGCTTCCACAACACGTTATACTACACTGCCACTTTTGGCGTTAGCAGAGGGTTGGGACCCCTTGCACAGCTCATTTGGGATCGTGCGCTCGGTCTGCCAATTGAGCGACCGAAGTCAATCGATCTCAAGGGATTGCTCAAGCTTGCAGAGTCATAGATTTGACACCAGAGAAGTAGACCTTAATGACTAGAATACGACTCTCCTGAAATCTCGCACGTGGTGGTATGATTTCCACCTACAGCTGCAGGCCCTTTCTTCTTGCTCCATCCTTCAGGACTAACGAATGTGAGGTTGCTGAAATCTCGTAGACTCCACCCCATTCGGCTTTGATTGGCCGAGCATGGTTCTGGTCCTAGAAGGCCAGTGACCTTGGATAGTTTGATGCTGATGCCTAAAATTGACTATCTGAGTAGGGTGACAAAGCTATCGACATTCACGTGCTGCAGTCTGAACGACCGGTCGTCCCGCGAGTCCCAAAGGAAACAAAGTCTCTCAAACAATTGCCCGAACCCTTTCTCTCGTCGTTCGTAGAGTGTTGGGTACATCTCCCAAGGGCGCAAAGGCGATAGAAGCAGCCTCTGTCTCTGTCTCCATCGGATATAGGTGCAGCTGGTACTCGTAACAGAGCGGAGACCTATTGCTAGGCCGTGAAGAAAAATCTCCTAAAAAACCAATTCTCATCGTGAGCAATTCACGCCCCTGAGCGAAGCATCGCGTCATGGCCGCCGACACCGATGATCGATAGCTGCACTTGTACTTCATACGAGCTGAAACCGCATATAGAAAGTCATCTGAGACTATGCGAAGTATTTCATGAAGTGAAGTGGACTCCTTCCAAGTGAGCTTTCGGACCTAGAAACGGTTGCTAAGAGACCACCTCATGCTCATTCGGGGGAGCTCTTTCAGATATAAACAATCAACACCGCTTTGCACTGCACACCCCCATCCACAACGTTCTCTGTTTACCACCAAAACATCCGTCCAACATACCATAACATATCCATCACAACACGGAACACATCTGATCAAAGGTCCGTCAAGCTCTCCCAAAGTCCCCGAAAGATTTTTCTCTGCTTCGCGAACTGACCTCTCTCTAACAGATGGCGGCCGATACCTTCACCGAAAGAGAGAAGGACATGATGGCGTTCGCGTGGCAGTGTTTCGATGACGAGCCAAAGGTAACCTTTCCACCCAGGAGGAGGCCCCTCTATAACAAAAAGCCTCTTCGCTGGCGCTAAAACATTATGATATCCGCAGGTCAACTGGCAGAAACTAGCCGGTCTGATGGGCATGTCCAACGAGCGATCGGTAAGCAGCAAGCACATTTCCATTTCCACCCCCCTTCTCCTCCCCTCACGGCGGGTTCGACGATATATCTGCATTCGCTGACCGCCACAACTATCCAGGCAGCCAATGCCTGGGGTCGCATCAAGAAAAAGCTTGCTCAACGGGTCGCTTCAGCGAACGATGGCGACAATGACGACGAAGGCTCAGCCGCCGCAGCCTCTTCTACTCCAAAGTCCAAGGCTACGACGGGAAAGAAGCGAGGTCGCAAACCTGCGAGCGCAGCCGATGACCATCATGATGATGATGATGAAGATGCGAAGCCTCCACCTAAGGTCGGTTTTTTTGAAGCTCGTTATCATTTAATCCTCTATTGTGTACGCGAGAATGGGACTGACGATGATGATTGCAGAAATCGAGAGCTAAGAAAGCAAAGGGCGGTGCTTCCAAGGCTCTTGCTGTTAAGGATGAGGTGGACGACAGTGCCAAAGCTATCAAGGCTGAGAAGGTTGAGGATGGTGACGAGGATGAGGAGAATGGTGGCTTGAATTGATGGACCTGCTTGGACATGGGTGAATGGTTCGCAGACTCATGCTTCTATCGTCTCAGGTGCCTAGGTAGAGACTCCTCCTCAGGATACTTGCGGCTTGGTGCCGCTCGTGCTGGGGAAGACGGTGCTTATAGTGGACAGAGAAAGGCTTATGCTACACGACGTTGGGTCCTGAAATGGTTGACCTTCTGAATTCTCTTCATGCTTGTGCCATTGAAGCGCAGGGCTCTCGACTATTTTCTCGTACGTAGATATGAGAGAAGCACTCCTAGTCGACAATCTCTTTGTCCCCCGTGGCACCATCTTGCACTACGCTTGTCCTTCTCAGATGCTCCCTACTGGGTGTTCGACGCACCTTCCGATCCTTGGATCGACCTATGTTGATAAGCACGGGCTGGAGATACTCTTCATTCTCGACAGTTTCAACTGATGGCAACAGTGCGCACTCCTGCAGATTCTCCGCGAGCTGGTCCTTGTTATCTACCAAGATATTCGATGGGTCCCCGGGATTGACATGTTGCCCTGCTTTACCCACCATGTCGTAGTTGCCGAAATCTATTTGCTCGTGCTTCCGCTTGAGATGCTCTCTGAGTCGCCACCGTTGAAGAAATGGTTCACGATGTCGAGCACAAGAAGCATGTGGACAGTAATGACCATGTATGTTCGCATCTAGTGTAAGCACATCCTTCTTTATTCCATCAGACGAGCTTACTGCGCCAAGTCCGTTTCGATATTGTTGAGAATAATATTCTCTTGCCTCACCTGCCGACGCGTCCGGCATGGTTCGGAATGTCATGCTTTCGTCAAATAATGCAGCACAGCGACCAGCCGCCCGTGCGACTATAGATTGATCACATCCTACGAGAGCAGCAACACCCAGCACTTCGCTCCAGTCTCGAGTGCCGAGCTCCTGCCGCTGAGGATGATCTCGTGGAGGAGGAGTGCGGCCATCAATTTGCTCGGGGAATACGTCTGGCGCCGAAGGGACCTGCTCTTGCATTGCGCTTCGCGGACTTTGTGCTTTTTGCTTCGATGGCGAGCTTGATTCCACCGGCTTCCTTGCCACATGACTGGTAGAGCGGGACGCTGGAGACCCAGTGCGAGACCGAGATCGATCTCCGTAATGCCCACGGCGGCTGCGATGAAGCCCTAGTAAGATATCATCAAGCTTGGACATGATATGACTCACAGTGGTCTGAACGAGGGCTCCAGCGACTTCTTCGTCGGCTGTGAAGCGGGTCGAAGCTTCCCGATCGCTCGTGTCGCCACCAGTGTGTTCTTCGCCGTCTCGTTTTGTCGATGCGGATGGCTGTGCATCGGCCTCGGACATCAGACTTGAAGCGTCTGAGTCTTCATCATGGCTCATAGCGCTTGAGCGTGGATCTGATGCGCTATCCGTTACGATTGGGTGCGATCTTGCTCCCAAGCATTTGCGTTGGTAAAAGCGTTCTTTTGCTTGACGCAATATCTCAGCTTGCACGCAGTCCTGCAGATCTACGCTGGGCCTCCATACCTCGGGCCGTCGATACGTCTCACACTCATTGTCCTCAACAGCGGCAGACACTCCCCACTTCTCATCACGTCTCGGCACATCAGCGGATTCGAGTGGCCACGCACTCCAGGCGCGGTCTGGAGAAAAAGCAGCCTGGCCGTGCGCCAGCCAACTCTGCTTGCTCTGCCAAGTTCTGATGGTGGAGCTGTCGCGATACCTCTGACGATGCTTGATCCTATGGGTGTTGTAGAGATGTGCACTCAGGTCGTCGTTTTCGATTTGGTCCAACGAGGCGGCCAAGTCACGCTCGTCGCTGGTGTACCTTCTCCAGTTGACGTCCGGGCCGTAGAAGCGGCCATCGCGCTCGTGTTCCTCATCGACGGGCGAAGCCGTCATCGGATCTTCTCGGGACAGCGCAAGTCTGTTTGACTAGTTCATGGTATAGGCCCACAGTGCATCATTGACGGTGGAGTGAAGTGAAGTGAAGTATCTATCACTGTCAATCTGAGGGAAAGAGCTTAGGACCTAGAGGTAGGTGAGGTAGATATTCGCGAATACTTAGGTAAGGCAATGTACCTATTCCGGTACCTACCCGTTCTAGAAAAGTTAGTTCTGCCTAGAGCCTAGCGGACGGTTTGTGCCTGAACCTTCTTTCACGCGCCGACTGGACTTTATTCGAAGTTCTTCCCAACTTCCTTTGCCTTACCCTACTTACATCAACAACACTTGACCGATCGACAGGACCGCGCCTCTCCTCCAGCCACCGCCGCCGTCTCCATCGTATCTGGATTCTTCCAACGTCGCCGCTGCTGCGCTGCCATTCCCCTTCTACCATACCCTTGCCGCTCTCGTTCAACATGGCAGAAGTCGCTTCAAACGCAGCAACCACCTCGTCCGAGCCCGTTCCGCTTGACACCATTCCCATCTCACCAGAGGGCGGTCTCACTGATGCGACCAACGGCGCGAACGGCGACAGCGAGAAGATTGTGACCGTCTTCGACGATCCGCAAAACTTCAACGTCAAGCACGCTCTTCAGCACACCTGGACCCTGTGGTTCACCAAGCCTCCGAGTGGCAAGCAGGACTGGAACGAGCTGCTCAAGGAGGTCATCAGCTTCAACAGCGTCGAGGAGTTCTGGGGAATCTACGTAAGTCATGGCACTTTCCTTGCTCCGGGTCGTGATTGGTGTCAGTGCAGGTGCTAACACGGGTTTTGCGTCTAGAACAACATCACACCTGCCTCGGAGCTGGCGCAAAAGTCTGACTACCACCTTTTCAAACAAGGTGTGCGTCCAGAGTGGGAGGACCCACAGAATAAGTACGGTGGTCGCTGGGCATACACGTTCAAGGGCAGCAAGGCCAATGACGAGACCTGGTTGAACATCATGCTCGCCGCCATCGGCGAGATGCTAGAGGACGAGAACGACAGTGAGGTCATGGGTGTTGTCGTCAACATCCGCAAGGCGTTCTGGCGTGTTGGCCTCTGGACAAGAACCGCTGGTCAGCCCCCCAAGGGCCGGAAAGACGAGAGTGCCGACCGCGACGAGGGCCGCAAGCGTCTCGTCAGCATCGGCGCACGCTTCAAGGAAGTGCTCGGGCTCGGTCCTAATGAGAGTGTTGAATTCTCGGGCCACGCTGACTCTGCCCATGCTGGTAGCAGTCGCGCCAAGGCCAAGTTCACTGCTTAAGGCAGCCACTCGGCTTCTTGCAACGATTAGTTCACGGCTTTTCTCTCTCTCGACGACACATGGATAGCATAGCACAGGCGAATCAGGCGTATGATAGCTGGCAGGTCTGGCACAATGAGGGGCGTGAAGCAAGTGGCCGCCCGGGGGGATTGGAATGACTTTTAATGCATATAACGCTCACTGCCCACGGCACGTGAGTCTCGGAAGGACTAGCTCAGATACCCAGCATGCGCAGCGTGGAGCTCTGAAGCTGCCACCGCAGCTTCTCAGAATGACACTTGAGGATCTCTCAGAATCAAAGACGTATTACCTACCTACTTACCACAGTCTGCTTTTGAAACCGTGGTGTGCTCCGAGCTGGACGAGAAAACGTTCATCTACCAGGTAGGTACCTTACGAACTGATCGAGTTCTAGTGTTCGGCGCCGTGTGATGGATGTCGTGTTACCACACTGCCTCGCTGTACGCCTTGAAGAGTGGGGCGAACATCCGGACGCTCTCTTTCGCCGCCCAGCGATTTCGATTCACGTTTCCCCCAGCAACACCTCCTGCGTTAGGTACTGTCGCTGGCGACACGACACGACACGACACGACAGTATACCACACGATTCTGGCCCAATACAGTAGTGCACAAGCAAGCAAGCCAACATGGATGAGCGCACTTTCCAGCGAGAGCTAGTCCAGCTCAAGCTGCGCGTCGATGACATGGCCTACCAGCTCTCGAAAGCGGCTGCAGATAACGACGGCGACAAGAACCTGAGAAGACATGGACACACCAACATGGTGCAGGACTCTCGCTCTCACACAGGCTCGGCGCCCCCGATGCCGCTTTCATGGTATGCGGAATCCCGAAGGGGCTTGCCGGCTGCTCTTCCATGTGTGCTGATTTCCGTCCTCTTCCAGGTCGCTGGTCAATTCCCTGCGATCCGAGTGGCTCCGTCCTGACCCCCGAGGTAGCGACCTGGAACAGAACGTGTCTTTAGGCCCGCGCACTCCACCTGGCAGTACAACAGAAGCTGCTGAGTCTCCTCGACACGATCATGGAGTTTCGTCTGCTTGGGCAGAAGACCTCAGTTCCCGTGCTTGCTTTCCGAACGAAGCGGCTCCATGCTCAAATTTGGTGCATGACCACATCCGCCCCAAACCTAGTGAGCTCGATGCATCCTTCGATCGTGCTGAACAGTACTGCAACACCAGGTGTGTAGACCACGAGATTTCTGCTCGACAACGGGTGGCGTTTAGGGATAAGGAGATTGCTCGTCTCGAAGATCTCATGCGAACTACACATGAGCGACTTAGATGCAGCGAGGAAGCATCAATCTGTAAGGATCGTCAACTCGCAGGGCTGCAGGGAAGGCTTTCCCACTGCGAAAACAGACTCATAGCATACTCCGACCTTCTGGCTGTGAAGCGAGCTGACCTTATCGAAGCACAAAGAGCTTGTCGATCCAAAGATGTAGCCTTGCAATCATGGGCGTCCGCAAATTGGAACGTGCAGCAGAGCTACATTCAAGATCACATGGATCAGATCGTCAAGACCAAGAACAGCGAGATACTCATGTTGAGAATGCTCTGCGAGTCTAAGGATGCAATCGTCACTCATCAGGAGCAAGCCATTGCTCAAAGTGTAATGCTGAGGGGGGGCATGCACGACGAGCTTGAACGGGTCAGCTGTGAGCTTGCAGCTTTGGAGATCAATCTCGCAAACGAGTCGAAGGTATCTGAGGAACAGGGAGAAGTCATTGCACAACTCAGGGCCTCCTTGAAGAATGCCATTGGTCCTGCAAGGCTTGCGCAAGAGACTGCATCCGCACCACCAGTCTCGGATCGTGCATGCAGGATCACACACTCTTCCCTCGCAACCTTTGGCACGAATGCCTCCGGAGACATCAAAGCGACCCCTCAACCATCCCAATATGTGCCGTTGCCGATAGAATACAAGCGAGCAGCCCTTGGGAGACATGCCCCTCGATATGTTGCATTTCCTTCTGCGCAGCCTGGATGGCAATACAGTGGCGACGTCCATCTCGATGGCAGTGCTCAGATGCATCAGGAGGACGTGCTGGGTCCGCAAAAGCGCCCCCAGTCTCAGGGGCCATCGCTGTTCAGCGCCGTAGCGGAGCCTGTTCGCCCAGAGGCAGCTTCTCCACCACTCTCGTCAAGGAACCATGTCTTGCTGGCTGAGTTTGGTAGCCATTCTCATGCCGAATGGAGGCCAGAGCCATTCGCGCGTGATGAGGAGACATGTACGGGGAACATGACGTATGCAAAGAAGTGACAGTGTACGGGAAGGGTAGAGTTACTCGTTCACCGCTGGTATGACTGCTGGTATGCACAATGATGCACTCGAGGGTTTTGCAGCATGACCGGGAGCGGAGGTGTAACGAACTAGCGGTGTTCGTGCGAGTCCTGTGGTGCAACTCCGGGTGGAGCGTCTAAAAGGCTGCAGGCACCGGCAGCAGCTGTCACTTGCGAAAGGTGCCAGGTGGTTCCAGTCACTGGGAGTAAGTGAGAGCCGGCCCGAGCTGACCTGACCATTCACCCACATATGGCGCATGTGTTGTTGTTTGATGCGATGCCGGGTGTTTCTGCTGCTTGCTGCTGATGCTGCTGCTGCTGCTGCTGGAGCGGTGGCGAGTACTGGACGACGTCAAGCTGCAGCAACCAGTATAAGTAGGTAGGTAGGTATCGCGTCTCACATGCTTTATATGAGAAAGGGAAGAAGTGTAGTCCATCTTCCACACACATTCTCTCTCCTTCTACTGGCTTCTGGTAGTATCTGTGTTGCTTGTTAGACACACCCCGCTTGGAGACTGAGCTGCCGTGAACATGCCCGGCTATCCCGACGACCCGCCCGTCTCGAGGTCAAAGGACCACCGCCACGATCACTACCCTCCGGACTACGCAGACGAAGGCATCTATCGTCGACCATCGACAAAGTCACGGGCCCCGGCATACGATGAACCACGAACGATTCCCCGGCACAGGAGAAAAGATGCCTACGACGCAAGCGACGACGATGCAGACGACGACTACGTGCCGCGGCGGAGACCTCGAGACGATCGATCGTCGCCGAGGACACATGTAGGATCATCAGACATTCCGCCGCCGCCGATCGGTGAGGACAGGAGGGAATATACCACCAGTGCTCGTCGACATCGTGGTGGTGGTGGTGGAGAAGACTCGCATGGCTCTCATCACAGCGCTGCTCCACCCGTTCGTGATCCTGAGGCTGTTGATCGCGACGACGCACGACCGACGCACCGTAGACCACGCCGGGGCGGCAGAAGTCCCTATGATGACGATGAGCAGCAGCCAGAGGTTGAAGAACCTGTAGCACGAAAGAGCAGCAGAAGCCACCACCGATCCCGAGACGAACATGACGACTTCCCACCTCCTCACCGCTCCAAGGCACGCGATGGGGATCCCCCACCACGTCGCAAGGACTCCTATACAGACTCGCCTCGGCATCGTAGTAGTCGTCGCGCAGCTCCTGCTGTACAGGATGATGGTGGAGACAGTGATGACTACGCTCCACCACCTCGTCGCCGCCGAGAAGACAGAGACAGGCGTCGCCACGAAGATGGTTACGGCACCGACCGACCACGCCGCGTCGCCAAAGACGACCACGCATATGACCGAGGATATCGCACTGATGGACGAGATGCCAGACGTCCTGCGAAGAAGCACCATGACGATCGTAGTAGTAGACGAGACGGAGGAGGACATAGCAGGCGAGATCGATATGCTGACGACGACGATTACTATGACGATTATCGTAATAATGGCCATCATCACCATCGCGGCAGCGGCGGCAAGTCACGCTCGGGGGGAAAGCATGGAGGAATCGATGTGGACAATCTCATGCAGAAGAGTCAGAAGAATTGGCAAAAGGTGGCGCCGGTGGCGAAGCCGTTGTTGGCACAATTGGCGAATACGTATCTGAATAATGGGAAACAAGGGGGAGGGGTGCCTCATTGAATGCAATGGGATGAAATGAAATGAAATCAAGACAGAAAGAAAGAGAGATCAACAGTACGGTACCTTACTGCAGGAGGAATGACCAACTGCATTACCTATGTATGGAGAGGAGAGGCTAGACGTTGGTTGCTGCTAGGTAGGGTTCCCCAGAATGTACACTACGACCTTATAACATATAGGTCGCCGAGGCCATGTTTCCACGTTGTTTGTTTGTTCAAAATATCCATGCAGGCCTCAGTGATATCTACATGTAATCTTCACCTGCTAGCAGCAGATAGGAGGTACTGACTTATCAAACGTACATGTAATCTTGAGGTGTTTGTTCATGGGGCTTTGTTCATGGGGCTTCTACTCTCGAAATTGCATGTAATGTCATGTCTCTGCCCAACAGTACAGCAGCAGCAGCATTGTGCCCTTCTCCACGAGAGCCCCCAGACGGCGCAGCGCAGCTGGTTCATGTCTTCTTTTCTTTTCTTTTCTTTTCTTTCTTTTCTTCATCAGTCCCGCTTTTATGTGTCGTTTGGAGTGGCCAGGTCGTGCATGACTACAAATATCCATATTAGTCGAATGTCTCAAAACGGTAGGTTACGCTTTCTGGAAAAAGAAAGCACATAGACGACTCTCTTTCCTTTTTTCCCTCTTGCCATCTGTAATGACAGACAAGACAAGACAAAACAAGACAGTAACGTACCTGCAGCAGCCTCTCGAACCTTTTGTTTCGCCAAGGCAATGTCCTCCGCAGTGGGAATGGTCGTCATGCCCAGCACAGGACGCTGCGACTGTTGTGCGACATAGAGCTCTTTGACTCGATTCGCAGCTGCCAGCGTAGAAGTTGCCAGGTCTACCAGCATTTCCGCCGACATGATATCGACCGCGTGGTGGACCGAGGGCTGCTCCGCGTGCTCGGTTGGTGGTGTTTGTGGTGGTGGTAGCGGCGAGGATGCCATGTGGCTCTCATCGTCGAAGGGGGGAGCTGGTTCATCTTCGTAAGGGTTTTCTGATGTAGTAGTACCTATAAAGGTAGTGGTAGTAGTAGTCGTCCCCCCCTTGACGGGGCCGAAAGCGCAAGTTGTCGGGTAATGCTGCACTTCGGCAGGATTTGCTGGTGCCGATATTACGGTGGTGGACTTGCGTGGTTTTCTGCTGATCTTGGGCGCAGCTTCACGTGTGGTGCGTTTGGTCTTTTGAGCATCAGACAGTTTTCCTCGAGCACGAGCAGGATCATACGGTATCAAGCCCCTGAGAAGCCGGATCAGCCCCCCTCCCCCCTTTTTTTTAAATGGTGTGATGCGAGAGCCTGCCAACGACGTACCAGAATGTTTGTAATCGAATCAATGTGCTTTTGGACAGTGGAGTTCCTAGTGATAGGCACCTAGTTGTCAGTGTGCACAAGTGAATGAAAAACAGTCCTCTCAATCACCTACCTTGTGCTGCAAACGCATCAGAAATCTGCTCTGCAGTCTCGCCCCGCTGAGTACGGGCAATGATGTCTGCCTTCCTCGCCTCCTGCAGCCCATGCTTGGATGGCTGCTGCGGCGGCGCAGCTCTTCTGCGGCCCGGATCTGTAGCGACAGGTGAGCATAATTGCGCGCGATGCTAGGGGCGTGCATGTCCCGCTCCAGAGAAGAGAAAGAGGGAGAGGGAGAGGGAGAGAGGGATGAATATACATTTTCGTCCTTTGGTTTTGGGCTCAGCTCGCTGGCTACAGATTCATTAGAAACCCATTAATGGCCCCATTGTCGTGGCTGGCATATATATGTATATCACACGGAGGAGAATAAGATACCGAATGCCCCAAGCGACACGATGTCGACTGATCGTCTTGGCGGAAATGTCAACGCCTCTCGCCTTCAACGCAGCAGCGATTTGTTCGCAATTTTGGCCATCTTGCGTCCATTGCTCGATCTCGGCTCGATGCTGCTCAGTGTCGTCCTTTTTGCTGGGCATTTTCGGGTTATTATATCACTTCGCCCGGCTTGATGGCTGACCGGCTGTAACTGGCTGACTGACGGGGGGTCTGGTTGCGGAATGGTCAAGTCGGTGTGAGAGGGTGAGAGCGTTGAGACAAGCAAACAAGGTCTACAGTAGCGAAAGTCACTCACCCGTGCCAAGAGAAAGAGCGGGGAGTCTTTATATGGAATAGCGTGCCAAGGCAGCATATCTACTTTACAATCAATAGGACTCAGGAGGTACTATTCGAATGTGCAGGCAACGGGCTCATGGAATCTGTTCTCAAAACTAGGCACCTAGGTATATGACAGCAGTGGCTACTACGCACTCTCCTCCTCGTCCTCATCAGCCGTGGTACCATCCCTTGCTGCGAATTTCATGAAATCGTCGGCATCTTCGGGCTGCGCAATCCTCATCCAAGCGGCCTTCACATCTTCGAAAATACTCTCGTCAAGAACGAGCTCCGACGACATGGCGCCCAGTTTGAGTATTCGTTGTGTTTGGTCCGTCGCTTCTCGGGAAGAGGCGAACTGTTGCTGGTACTGCAGAGACCACAAGAGGGGAGGACTTTCGCCAGCACTTACGCTTCGCAGGACCTTTTGCACAGCACCCTCGAGACGACTAAGCCCGGAGGTATGATCTAACGCAACAGATGCATACAGAATGCCTAAGAAATTACGTTAGCCGTTGTCCAAGATGAGGCATCTGCGGCATGTTGCAAGACAGTCGAACTCGTGGACCCAGGTTAATCAGAAATTTTTGTTTCGTCAATGCGATTCAGGCAATGTAGATAAGTATGTGTATGTGATCATCATGTCTTGGGGGCAAAGGGTTTGTATGCTGAGAGATGGGGGCATACGTACTTTGACCAGATGGACATTCGCCCGTGTCACTCGAATGGGCAAACACGTGTACGGGTGGGTCTGATTCGTCTTCTCCAGGTATCACAATGACTGCGCCGGCCGGAGTGACAGCTCCTGCTACCTGTGGTTGGAACAGTGCGGTCAATGGCGATCCAATGATGGATATGCTTCGACAGACCACTTGAGCCACGTCATTCGATGATGTTGCAGCTTCGGTGCCTACAAGCCAAGAGGTAGTAATACGATCACCTCCAGTTAGCTCAACATTCAATTGGCTCCCAGCAGCATCCTGTACATTAGAGATCCCCTTTCCGAGAACATATGTCCCGCCACCTACAGCATTGGCGCGACAAGCCACCTGAACGATTTCTGCGAGACCACCATACCGTTGCAGTAATGCTGGACATCCGGGAGCGTGAACGCCAATACTGCGTAGGTGACGAGTAATCCTTGGTATCGCATAGCCGGCACTGATAGCCTGTGACGGTTGAGAACTCATAGTCAGTGCCAGAAGCGACGCATGCAGCGCCGACGGCACGCCAAAAGTCTGCTCCAGGTAGCTCGTGAACTTCGTGGCCGAGGCTGTCTGCCAATCGTCGCTAGGCTCTTCGGCAACGAGAGAACGCAGTAACTTCATGAGCGAGCGCTTTGCCCGCATATCGATCTTTTCGTCTTGAAAGATGGCTTCTCGACTACTAGGAACAGCGAGCAAGACATCAGACGCAGCATCGGCGACGAACCAGGAGCCGACTGCCTGGAAATCGAGCTGATTGTGTGTTTGCGACGACACGACCAAGTCAAACAGCGAGCTACGGCTGTACAGGAGCTGCGGAGCCAGCGACAACTCGTACGCTCGTGGTCTTCCCAGAGTGACCTGTCCCGTCTCTTGCGCCCTTTTCACCGTGGCATGGCCGAAGGGGGAAGTGCTGGAGCGAGCGCCTGCATACTTGATCGCCCACTCTTCGGCTTCGACCAGCCCCAAGGACGCCTCGTTACCGCCGTAGAAGTCGTTGTCATCGATGTGCAAAATCTTCTTGCCCGAGCGCGACAGTGCGCTATGTACGGCAGCCTTGCGCGTCAGCCGGCTAAGGCATGTATGCCACACGAGAAGCTGGAGGCACGTACAGCGCGAGGAGCGACTGCGGGAAGCCCGTGCCTTCAATGACCACGTCCCACTCCGAGTCTGCGAGGGAGTCGGTCTGCATGGTAAGGTGGAGTGCGATGCGGTGCGGTGAGGTGAGTGGAGTAGAGTGGTGGGTTACCTTCGTGGCTGGGTCATCACATGGTGGATGATGAGAGTGTCAGGTACATGTACTATGTATCGAAGAGTTCGGGTACACGCGAGAGAAAGAGAGAGAGAATTTCTGCCAAGACCCCAAATTCTGCCGAAGACAGAGCATCTTCCATCTTCTATGGATGTCTCTCCTCTCTTTCTTCTCTTCTCTCTTCATCGCGCTCACAGGCAAAGCACCATCACTACCCCTTGGTGTCGCGTCTATTGCCAGACTCCCTTCACTGGGTCATCTGCGAGCGCGAGAGAGCGACACACGTCTCTGTATCTCCTGCCTTGATACTCCATGAAAGCGCGGGTCGAATGTGGACGGAAATATTCTACTACCTTACCAAATACCAATGCACAATTTTCCTGTTGAATTGAGAATATCCATCGACAAAGTACATATGTACCTACATGCACACCTGTCCCACTCTACCCACTCATCATAGCTTGCTCAGGACAGCATCGGCGCCCGAGACCTAATCATGGGAGGGAGTGTGTCAATAAACGATTTTTTTCAGCCGTCGCCGTGGCGACGACGATGAAGTTGGGGAGAGATGTCGTGTCGAGATAGGTAGAGATGGATGAAGACTTACCGTGACCTGTCGTCCATTCTCCTCTACATCGGCAACGCTGACGGTTCCATCTCGCTCAATGACCATGACCCATCGGCCATTTCGATCGCCCATGCCCGCGCTCCATCCGTAATTCTTGGAGAAGAAGGTTTTGGTGTCGCTCATGAACAACACTTTGGTATCCTCCTTGGCTCCATTGACCTGCATGCCCAAGGAAAAAAAAGAGGATTCTTCTTGTCAGCTCAGTTCCGGCAGGGTGGAGGAGATGATCATGATGATGATGCATTATCCATCATACCTTTCCCCAAGCACTCATGACCCACGCATCATTCGATGCAATAACCACTACCAAATCCACGCCCTTGCTCTCCAGCTCCTTGATCTTCTCGAGATATGGAGGCAGATGACTAACAAGGTAGCATCAGTACACATATGTAATGAACAGCTGTAGGCTAGCCCTCCATTTGAGGGGGCGTTGCGATGAAGACCTTACTATGCCTGACAGCCTGGCGTGAAAGCTCCCGGAACCGACACGATCACGACCTTTTTTCCAGCAAATTCCTTGGACGCATCATACGTCTGCGGCATCCCGCACGCTGTTGGTGAGGGATCTGTGTAGAGATCGCGGCCCACGTCAGTACATAAGTCAAAAGCGGTTTTCCAGCTTGGACAGCCGGAGAGGGGGGGTTGCAGACCTGTGATGGGTGCCCATCTGTCAAAATAAGATAGGTATCAGTCATCAACTCTCGAGAAGAAGAACAACACAAAAAGGAGAGAGAATTGGGAAATCGGCATTTACTGACTCGAACTGGACTCCATCCGGGAATTTATCTCCTTTCTGAAGAGCGGGCATTGTGGCTGTCGGTGTGGAAGTGTAAGATATACGTAGTACCTTATGTATTTATGGCTGGACAGATAAGATGGATGGAGATTTGACAAAGGTGTAAGTAAGTAGGAGGTAAGGTAGTGACTCCAAAGCACAGCACAAAATCTTGTACAATAGGAGGTACCTACCTCCTACCGGTACATGTACCTTACGAGAGCTGCCGATCTTTCATCTTGGGTTCAGGTCGGAAGGTCGGCTCATTCACAACTTCATAAGGTCCATGTACCTAGTGCATTTGCAGCTGCACCCCGCTGACGTGATGCCTTACTTACTGTTCATGAATTGCCGAAGATCAGAGGTCCGCGGCGTCTGCCCGTGAATCGAATATGTACTCAAGTGAAACATTTCCCCGCCCAATATTGCAAGTCAAGAAGCAGCTGGGTGTACAGTAGAGCGTAAAACTCAAGAGATGATCAAGTGTCATTAATCTATATAGCTTCTCTGGACGAGCATGTCGTTCGACAAGACTGCTCACATTGAGTTCTCTAGGCTCTTCATGACGGGCGACGACAACTGAGGAGGCGGTGGCAAGCTGAAATCCTGTGTTGCTACCCCTAGTCCATATTCACTTGATGTGCGCGGTGGTAGAGGAAACGGAGAACTGCTCGGCATGTCGGTGGCTATAGTCGATACCGACTGTTGGGGCGCAGGCTGATGGCCATGGGGAGAGCCGGGACGACTGAGTTGCGTGGGCATCACGGTACTGATTTGGCTTTGCGGAATTCGATCAGTTTCCTCCATAAACTGTTCTGCCTCCAGAGAGACTTGCGAATGGAGACTAGACGTGGGAGAACCTGCAATAAAACCATCGCCATCCTGATCAAGTGCCCTTGAGTTTGGAGGGACATAGACATCATCACCCGCCCCCTCGTGCTTGATGGCTGATTCCGTCGAGTCTTCTTCCGGTTCTATGCAATCGCCTCCAGACAGCCATCGAGCTGTTTGTCCTCTACGCCGAGTCTTCCAAGCCCGACCAGTCCCCAACTCCAGGCCGCGGGACAAGGTGGCATTCCCGGCAGGCTCCATGGTTCTCATTTTCGACCCACCCTTCAGCCCAGGAGAAGTCTCTCGCAACTGGCTATCCTCGGATTGAGTAGACGCCGTAGAATGTGCGTTTTGACTAGCAAGGGCTTTGGGTGCCTTCGTCGTAGTATGAAAGGTCTTTCCGCTCACGTCGGCTAGTAATGCACTTGCAGCTTCTGGCAAGGCAGTGAACTGCGTATCACTTCTCCCAAATCTTGCAGCATCCCGATCTAGCGCTGTCATCACAGGATCGAAGGTCTGTTGGAATATGGGGTCATAATCATCCTGCTGGCTTCCAGCCGCTAATTCTTCGGCTTCTGAACCAGCTTGAGACTCCTGTATCGTGGTAGCCCACCTCAAGTGTGGCATTGGTCTCGAAATGGGCACGTTTTTTGGTCGCTCTCTATGTGCGTCTTCCGCGCTGGGGGACTCAAAATCGTGGATATCAATGTTATCATCGTCAGAATCCTGAATGGTTGTAGCTCGTTGCAAGGTGCGGTCAGAATTCCTTGCAGCTTCATGCACACCATCGCCTTCCACCTCCAGGCCAAGAGTCTCGAGGTTTTCTGGAGTCTGACAGCGGCCTTTCGCCGCCGGGAGAGGATCACGCTGCTTGGCAGATGCAGTATTGGTACTCCGTTCTGTGAGCGGTGATGATTGGCAGACGAGGTCGGTATAAGATGTCTGTCGGGAAAGATACAGAGTCGATGGCGTTTCCGAAGACGGCACAACTGTTCTGCGAGGCTTTCGAGGTGTCACGAAGGCCATGTCAGAACCGGCAGATGTTGGTCTCGTACTCGCGCTGCCAACCTCAGAGGACGCCGAGTTCAGAGCCGTCGGATAACGTGCTGAGCTCGCAATCGAGAGTAGATGCTCCGCATAGTCAAATGTCCCGTGGTTCAGCGCACTCATCTTGACCGTGGAGCTGCTTTGCGACAAATCGTGATTATACTCCTCCGCACTCACCAAAGCGCCATCCGAGTCTGTCGTATCATCGGCTTTGTGGCTATCATCGCCTCCGTCAACCCGACTGTGATCACACTCTCCGTATATTTCCCTGTAGTTGCGCCAGTTCTGCGTGACAGTGGTCTGTGATGCCGATCTCTCCGTTCTCCTCCTCTTCGCCTTCTTCCGGGGACGGCTCTCAAGATAGTCTCCATCATCCTCCTGATATGAATCGTCGGTTGTGCCACGGCTCCGGGCAGAGGACGAGAGGACAAAGTTGGCCTGGGTCAATGTCTGTTCACGCCGCAAGGATAGCGGGCGCGCAGTCGCTGTCGATGGCTTGCGCGTGTATTTGCGTCGTAGCGGAAATTCACGCTGCTTTGGGGCGCTGCACAGTCGATCGTGGGCAGTTGTGGGCATTCTGGGCACTGCAGCGCTCGAGAATGCGGAAGTTGTTGTTGACTGGAGACGACGCGACTGGTGGCGACATGGAAGTGGAAGGGGGAGACGCGTATATATACTCTGACGTCATAAGTCAAAGTCACGCGTCCACTTCAATTTCCATCGTGAGTGCGTACATGTAAACCTCACTTCAATAGAACTAGATCCTTCGTCAACGTGGCAACATCAATGGACATCGCACTGGACGCCCACGCCAAACCGCCTGCCTCCGTGCGAGCGTTGTACAAGCACTACCAGAAGGTGTCCCTACCAGAAAATGTGTTGGAGAAAGACTCCAATCTCATACAGATTGGCCGTGAAGGGGGCGAATGCAGCGCCATCAGGCTCTCAGGGGATGGTGATGTACAACTGCCCGCGAACCTGCACGATATCCACGACACCTTTCTCGGTCGCGTCTGTGTAGACGACGAGATCCAAACGAAAAGCACGCCCAGGCAGCCAATCTACGAAGTGCCAACGATACCTGGTAAGACAGCTACACATATACCTACCTACACACGCTCTCTGTTTGCCTCTCTCTCAACTCTGAACAAGGTAGGTAGGTCTATATATCTATCCGTCTCTACTACCGTCGGACGTGCAGCTCGGTATCCTTGACCGCACCCTCCATCGCGATCTCTCGGACTCCAGTCACAACACCAATGTGCACCTCTTCCACCATGTGACCTACCCGAGGAATGGCTCAGGACATCCCGTATCTTTCTTCGACCCCTCCACGGCCAACGACATCTTTGAGCCCCTCGATCCTACTGTTCACAAACCTTTCAACCACCGGCAATTCCTGAACAAGAAACTTCGCTGGGTCACATTAGGAGGCCAGTACGATTGGACCAACAAAGTCTATCCGCGAGGTCAACCACCGGCATTCCCGTCAGATCTCAAGAATCTGATCGAGAGCGTATTCCCTATGAATGCCGAAGCAGCTATCCTGAACCTATACTCGCCAGGCGACACGCTAAGTCTGCATCGCGATGTCAGCGAAGAGTGCGACCAGCCTCTCGTCAGCATATCTATTGGATGCAGTGCAGTTTTCATTGTTGGCCTTGAAGACCATGAACCCGCTGCGATTCTGTTGCGCTCCGGCGATGCCGTTCTCATGAGCGGCGCAAGCAGATATGCTTGGCACGGTGTGCCGAAGGTGCTACGAGAGACTTGTCCAGCTGGGATCGCTGGCTGGCCGGCCACCGAAAACACGCCACAGTATGAACAGTGGAGAGGCTGGATGGCGGGGAAGCGTATCAATCTCAACGTTCGCCAGATGTTCCCCTGAAGAAGGACATGATTGGCGAGTCGTTTCTGGTTCCGCACGGCATCCAGTAATGCTTATGAGCCGCTGCGTGAGCACAAGCCAGAGAGACATGAAAGTCGCTATTTCGAAGCTGTGGATTGCGCGGATCGTGTTGTCTTCTTCCCATGATGAAGTCCTGGGATTCGGCCATGTTTTCCGCTACAGCGCTGTCAACGTCGCCTGGCGCTGATCAGTACGAAGACATGAAGAGTGCGCCGACGAGAACATACCACCCGTTGGACTCTACGGGAAGCTCCTGTTTTTGTCAACGGGCAACTCCTAATCTGACTTAACAGACAGGGCACTCCATGCAGGTACTTCTCGTCTATTTCAATCCCTACTGTCATCGCTCTGATATACATGTAGTCAAATCTCTTTCGAAGTCAGTAGGTAAGTAGGGACATTGCCGCCATTGGCATTGCAGTTCCCATGACCAGAGATAGGATACTTCAGCGGGCTCTTCTCGACGCAGGGTCTGTATCTAGATGGTATCTAGAATGCTGGATGGCTGCCCCTTCGATCATCCTTTTAATGAAATGCCTTTCTTGGGCGCGCTGCGAGGTATATCTTCCGCATCTTCCTCCTAGCGCCATTTTACTTCTTTGGCTGCAAAGCGTAGCTTCGCACAGGGTACAGGATCTTTGGGAAACCTTTTTGAAGCTCGGTGCTGACAAGTCGAAGATCCGCACGATCCCAGATTTGTCTGAAGTGAAGATCCGTCCTCGTGACCGAGCTATCCGTCTCATCGTATTCATTCTCGCCGAGAATATTGTTGGTGATGTTCTCTTTCACAATGATCCAACCACCTGGATTCAAATGTGCGGTGATGCGCTTGAGGTACTCCACGAGCTGGTCGTCGCGAATTTGCCCCACGCACCACTGATTCCAGATGAGATCGTAACTCGTTTCCGGCGTCCAATCTTCGAGGCCGCAGTTGTAGATCTTCCCCACGTAGGCCTCCGTTGCCAGAGACGCTGTGAACTTTGTGACCGGCTCGACAATATCGACTGTGAGAGCAACGTTGCTCAGAAAACCTTTTGTGATCCGTCCAATGCCCGCACCCGTGTCTGCCACGCGCTGCAGCTTGCCTTTGCTTGGGGGAAATTCAGTCGATGTGCGACGCAACTTGGCGAGGAAGTTGGCCGATCCTTGCAAATCAACACGGCTGACTTCGGCATGTCCTCCTACAAGAGAGTGACAGGTCGAGTGGTAAGCAAGGATCTCGTGAAACGTCCTTTTCCAGCTGCTACTGAGAACTTACCGAGCACGCCGTCGTCGCTGGCGGGCTGCGAGGACCAGTATGCTATGGCTGCCTCATGGTTGATTTGTGCATCGGCATTGCTTCTCGCCGTCTCTGTCTTTACCACTGTATCTTCCACGTCTGTGTCCATGTCCATGCTGGTATTTTCGTGCGCTGCTTCTTTGGTCGACGGATTCGGTCTGTCGGAGCTCTTTTGCTTCTTGTCTCGCAAGTCCGCTCCCCATGTGCTCCCAATTGAAGTGCCTGTGAGGTGAAGGAGAATAGAGCGCACGAGATGGAACAGCGCGCTGTCGGCCGCGACTGCTGGACAGGTAAATTGGAAGGTATTCTGCAGCGTTTAATAAAGTGTGAACGTTCGGCGCAACAGAGCGCTAACCCCAAAAACTTTCATTAGGTCAAGTAAGGTAGGTAGGTAGGTAAGGTAGGCACTCCTTCCTCCTTCCAACGTCACTGCACTCATTAAGAAGCTGAGTTCTCTTTCAAAGTCTCAGGGTCCCAAGTCCCTTCCATTTGCATCTTGCACCGCTCATTGCTGCACTGCTGGAAGAGAATGGAAACGTCAGGTACATGTACACGAGGGGTCATCTCGGTACCAATGTAGTATGCCAAGCCCAGAAACTTTCATATCACACATCTCATTGCTGTGCTGCAACAAGGACATACACGACCTCTCGATACTACTGCAACTTTGAACTATCTATACCTCCGAGACACACCCGGAGATGAGTGTTCTGCCAGCACGGATATCCTAGAGCCGAGCTCACTCGGAGCAGGAAGCGCCATGTTTACCTGTATCTGCACAAGGCCACGGAGAGAATGATACAGCGGGTCGCTGTGGAAATAATTGACTTTCCGACATCAACTTCGGTGCTGCGAGGCATCTGTGCCTGCTACTGATCGTGGTGTCTCCAGGCAAGCGGTACTTGGACATTGGTATGGTTAGTTGTATCGGTTCTCCAGGTACACATTACCTTACTGTACCTTACGCAAGAAGCGAAACCCGAAAGAGCCAGATCCGCTTTCGGACGACCGAATACATGACCTAGCGGCATATAACCAGTAGAATATAGGCAGCCACCAGCTGCGGAAGATTGCTTGTTGCGACTTGCTGAAAATATCGCTGCAGCATTCGTCGGGTTGAGAGACGCGTGGCTGCAACACGTGCTGGTATTGTTGCTGATCTTGAGTCTTAGGTTCAAATGAGTTCATAAGTACATGTCCAATCTTTGATCACTGTCCTTCCCTCACGAGCAACGAATGCGCGCAGAGGATACGATGGAGTCGCTGATCGGAGCGAGGCTTCAACGAATGTTGTGAATTGACGTTGCCCTTGCATCACGCGACATAGAAAGAACACATACAGGTAACCTGAAGTACAGCAGAATGCACAGCGTGAAGGCGTCAGATATCGTGGTCCAGGGCTTCGTTCCCGTCGCCTCGATGTTCCATGCCTCGACCTGTGCAGTAGTCCAACTCGCACGACTAGGTATGATGGGATTCCCGTCCACAGCTGCCAGTGGCACAGCACCATCACGTCGATCACCTGACGAGATGGGGATGCGGGCTCACAGTTGATGAGACAAGGAGCATGCAGTAGGAGTGTGAACACCTGCCGCTGCAGCTGCAGAAGTAGGAGATAACGTCACTTGCATTACGGGGCGTTTACGCTGATGACAGCGGGACGGCACCGACGAGAGCGCTTATATGTCCGCCACCTCATCTTCTGTCGTTGGTCGTAGCAGGAGGAGACGGCACGGCACGACTGGAACAGAGTCGACAGACACCTTAGTCCGAAATTGGCAGCAGATTGAAACAGGTACATGGTGGTTGGATGCTCCTACATGATGATTTCTCAACCCGATGGCCAATGCCCATTCACTGCCTGTCATCATCAAGTACATGGAGTGCACGATCCGATTGTGGATAGTGCTGTAGTCTGGCTAGGAGGTAGACGTTCCACTACGGTTTCTTTGGGTGCGATTGGATGGGGCAGCACCAATGAAAAGTCATGCGCGACTGGTCGAGTGTTTGAAGGTTTTTCCGCGAGACCCCGCCAGGCGGAGGGCGCCGCACAGAGAGAGATGAAGTGCATGAACTGGGACGTGCGGGTCAGCGGGTGTGCCGGAGAGACGACTTTTGGCAGGCGAATGTAGGCGCAGACAGCGCTTCTGGCGCTGCTACTGGTCTCGCGTGCCTGCAGGCAATATTCTTCTTTCGTATCACCTCTCCCTCTCCAGTCCCTCTCACGAGAATTGATTGCAGTGGTTTTCGCCATGGCATGGGCACACCCCCAAGCACCACCATGCACACGGTGGCGACGGTGCAGCAATCAGGATCCTCCGCCGGCGCCATCGTGGAAAGTGACTAGAACTAAGGCACAGTAGTGAGTTAAGTTGTACCCACGCGAGCTTCCCTCCCCCGTCCTCAGCTCAACACGGGATGCAGCTGGCAGTAGGAGGAAGAGTAGTCGGAGTAGTAGGAGGTAGTAGTAGTAGTGCGTACTGCTGTACCTGTCTGGAGTCCGTCAGTCTACAGCAGCAGCCTCAACATTCTCTCCTCCTCCTCCTCCTCCTCCTCCTCTTCCCGTTCTCCTGCTACCTCACCCACTCCCAACCCATCCTCCTCTTCCTCCTCATCATTATCCTCCTCCTCCTCCTCGACCACCTCCTCGCCCCGAACTGCCCTGCCCTCTCACCATCTCACCTCGTTGTCTCGTGTCTCTTTCGTCCGCAGCTCTGGCACCGACACCTGACCTGTCACCGCTCCGACCGGCATCTCGCCACGCACACCGCCCAGCCGTGTGCTGAACCAGCCGTGTGCTGAACCAGCGGGGAACTCGCAGAGGATTGGAAGCGGCTTGGTGCTTCTGAGTTTTGACGCGCGAGCCGCCGACGCGAACCGGACGGCCCTCCAGGTTCCAGCAAGCGTCCTACCCCACATTGATCGGACTACACCTAGGTATACCGTATAGGCACGGTAGACAACAACAATAACAAGAAGTCACACTGCGAGGCCTCTATCCAGGTCGGCGGACTTGACCGCCACGCCCAGCGTCGGTGGCCCAGCAGAGGACGGGCTGCAAAGATCCGTTGTGCGTGAGACCAATCCCGCGCTTACACGTAGCAGAGTGCAGCTGTGGCACATTTGCCAGAATTGTCGGCCTTGCCGCAACTGGACGCTCCCGTGGCGCAGTGCAGCGCTCGCGGAACTACCGCTGCACATCTGATCTGACCGCATTTGCCTGTGTGCTCTTCTAGAAGAACCACCGTCAGGTACGGTGGCTAGGCCGTGGCGCCTACATACCTACATACCTACCTACTTACTTACTTCTGCATCTGCTCTCGCTGCCCTCAACTCTACGCCGTTTGAAGCGCTGGCGCCGACAAACTCGATTGCCTCAAGTTGGACCATCATTTCGGCCTCATGCAACAATACGGGACGACGATTAACGAACGATCACGACTAATAACACATGCGAAGTCCCCTCATGAGTCGTGTCATAGGTCAGAAGCGTGTTGTATAATAGCCTGCGCACGTCGATGCCCTTGCGACCTACACTTCCCGGACAATGTCATTGTCAAGAGTACTGTCAAAAGAATTGACCAGAGAGCCTTCACGACAACATCACAGCAGCATTCCCACAAAGTCTACTACCGAATCGGGTCGGCCAACCCATGGAACTCAGCATGTGGCGAAGCCGGCGAAGAAAACCAGCAGGAGTGGGGCTCAGGTGGCCTGCAAGAATACAAGCAGAGCTCGAACGCCAGCATCGGAGTCGTCAGACCGGAATGGACTGGAGACGCATAGATCTGTGACACCAGCACCTCCAAGTCAACGAACTCCATCACTCGTGTCTGGATCATCAGCGTCAACATTCGACAGCCCACGATCGAACGCTTTGCGCCGCAAGAAGTCTGGCGCAATTGGCAAGTACGCTGTTCAGAAACGCTTGGAGACAGAGAACTTGGAGTATTCCATGCCGACTGCGCATCCGCTTGATGTCCTCGACCGACGCGATGTCGACGACTCCATTTTTGGCATCTTTCCACCCTCCACATCACAGCAAGCCTTTGGCACGCATGCGCATGAGTCTTCCCAACACAGAAACTTCCCAGGAGAACATACGACCTCGGTTCTGGCTCAGGGTCCATCAAGCACTCCTTCCACTACATACACGGACTCACCGTTCAGTCATGTTCCCACCCCGAGCTCAGCATCGTCGTACTCTTCAGCATTCGCCGCTGTGGCAGGCGCGACTCGTTCGCCGCAGTTGCACTGCTCCAATCAGAGTGGCTTGTACTTGCGTCACCAAGAGCAGTCAGACGAAGGGACACGATCATCGCCACAAGCGGTACGGGAGTCGTCCACCTCTTCATCATCAACCCTTCGTACGTCAGGGCACGCGGAGTCTATATCCACACAGCGATCGAAAGGCTACAGCTCATCACAAACCAGCGTCAATCCTGCTAAAGCTGCACCGCGGAATAAATTGACCAAGGAACCATCAACATCCTCGAGTCGCAAACGCACGATCCAGATACCGCCCGAATTGGCTCACTTGAATGTGGACTTGCCAAAGGTGCCTACAAGGCCCAGTCGCGATGGCATTTCTAACATCTCGGACATGACTGGTCCGTCGGCCGTTGTGCAAAGCGATCTGCCACGGCTTTATACTACTTACCACAAACGCACGTCGTCTGTTTCTGTTGAGACTCATGGCTCCGATGGCTCACCTAAAGTCACGAAACGTTTCGGCTTCCCATCCAGGTCATCTTCGCGTCATGCGTCGCCGCGTGTCGACTCTGTAACATCGCCACTACCCACGGCAGTGCGGTCCAACACCAGAAGCTCATCGGAGTCCATCGCCGCGCAAGCCCACAACACCTCGCAAGTACAGCGTGAAGATTCACCAGCTGTAGAGTCTGTATGTTCACCATCGAAATCGTCGCGTTGTGCATTCTTTTCGCGAAGGCCGAAGCATGGCACGAAGGAGATGAAGAAGCTGACCAAAAAACCGGAACGAACACCTGCCAAAGGCCCTGTTGCGGGGACCGGGCATGAAGGCTATGGTAGATTTGGAATACGAGGCCGAACAGCTAGTAACACGAGCAGCATAAGCTCGCGCTCGCCGAGCAGCGACAGCTCAATCAGTGTCGGCATTTCTCCAACCACCATGGGCAGAGCTCAGGGGAAGGGCAAGCATGCAGTCGAGCTTGATGACTTTCTCAAGACGCGCCTAGCTCCGGTAGTCTTGCGTGGCAATGGAATCAAATCGGGTCAGGCCGACTCGATGTCTGACGTTCCAGGTGTGAGTCGAGAACCGATCTCGTCAAAGAATTTGTCGCCCTGCCTGCTTCCATCTGCCATGGAAACATCCGAGCAACACTGCGCTAGGGGTGGGCCATCTTTCGGGCGGCGCAACACTTTCGAGAGCTCGGATGATGATTATGATGATGATGTCCAGACACAGATACCCAGTCGTCCTTCGCGATGGGCACCAACAAATTTCTCGCAAGAGAGCTTGAGGTCAGACACAGATGATGTGCTGCCTGTACAGCTGAAGAGCGAGAATCAATACCCGAGTATACGCCCTTCACATCGCAAAGAGAGTACTTCGCCTGCAGTGCCAAACACCATCCGGCATGAAGAGCAAGTATATCTTCAGCCTCTGCGAGGCAGTCTGTCCCCCACATCAAGCGGCAAGCGGAACTTTCTCCAACGAGTCACCGCATCGCCTCGAACGCAAGGCAAAGATGGGGGAGACCTACAGTCCAGAGCTGTCGCCAAAAAGGGCTCGCCAATGCCAATCGGTCACTACGCAATTGCGGCTGATGTAGAGCCGGTCGACCTTGCAGAAGTTGAAAGCCTAGTTCACGATGTAAGCACCACACCACCAGTGCACGAGGCAATGAGTGCGGCCAATTGTCGCACACTTGATCCGCCATGCCGATCAGTCAGCACGCGGGAGCAACACAGCAACGACTCTCCCAGGCGGTTAAGACTTTCTCCTGTCGGCCGCATCCCTCCAGTGGTATCGAAACGGGATAGAGATCGAAAGCTCTCGGAACATTCCTTCTCGCGGCCATTCGTGCGGAGCCAGCCACGGCCCACTGTGAAGCCACCAGGGTCTGTGTACACCCAGATTCGCGACATGGCGAGTGCAGTCGAAGGGGGTGGATGTCATGAGGTGTCGAGTTCTGATACTTGGCTCGACTCAAATGCGCCAGGCCCTCAAAATGCCGTCGTGCATACAAGCAGAGAAGCAGGGATCCTCCGCATGAACGATGAACGAGGGGGAACACAGTCTGACGAATTCATCACTTTCCCCGATCGCAAGGACTCTCAGCAGGATGACATCTGGAACGAATACGACGAGTTCATGGACGCGGTGGCCCGGCCTCTCGACGCGCCACATTCCCCGTATGTCGACCTGTTGTACGATGGGCAAAGATCGCAATACATGCCTCCGCCGCCCACCGGTCTGCCACCCAAGACTGAGCTACCCGCACCGCCTGGTTCCGTGTCTCAGCAAGTCTCCCGGTTCCTGAGGCCTTCCTTGTCTCCCATGACGCCAGATACAATATCCGCCTGGATCAGTGGCTACGAAAACCGCAGCACGGGCACGTCAATGAATGGTGCCAGTCTATTTGAGCTGCAACGGGATAGTGCGTCTTGGCAGCGTCGTTCCAGTCTAGCAAGTTTCCGGGACGGCAGAGGTTCTCAACACTCGCGATCGGCCTCTTCACCCGATGCATCAGCACCCGCGCAAGACGCCCAAGGAGAGAGGTATCCTGACGATGATGGTCATGAGACCTACCTCGCCCACATGGCCCCAGATCGCGTTCACGGAAGGAAGCTATCAAACAGGATGCGCCATGCAGCACTGATGACAAGCAAATGGCTCAGCTTCGGCCGGGTTCTATTCAGTCCTGCTAACAATGAGTTGCGCTTCACCAGCGAAGCTCGTGTGCTCGTCATCGACGGACTCAGCAGCGACTGGTCTTATTACATTGCGAGGACCTATCAAGCCGCGGAAGTTTATGATATGAGCATCGGCCCTCGACGGGTGTCAGTACTCGCATCGGGTGAGGCCGATGAACCACGGAATTATCGCCGGATCCCCATCACAAGCATGTCCACGGCATTTCCGTTCCCCAGAGGGTTCTTCAATGCTGTTGTGCTCCGCTTTCCACTCGCTACCACCGAAGAGTCATATTTCCACTGCGTGTCAGAATGCAAACGCGTGCTTCGTCCGGGTGGTCATCTGGAAGTAGCTGTGCTCGATCTGGATCTTGTGAACATGGGAAGCCGCACACGCAAGGCGGTCAAGGGTCTCAAGACACGAATGCAGATTCACGACCCGTCCATCTGCCTGGGCAACCTCAGTGACGTTTTGATGCGGATGGTCGGCCAGAATGGATTCGAAGGCGTTCGGCGTTGTGTGGTCGGTGTACCAGCAGCTGGACGAATGCGATCGCAAGACCTGAGCAGCTCCGATTCGGATCCCTTGGTGGGACCACGAGGGCAGAATGAGTCTGTGCCGGTGTCACGTAAGGCAGTCGATCTCTTGAGTCCATTGAATGGGAATCCAGATGGATTGGGTGACTTTGGTAACGAAAGCGACGAGGGTATCACCACCATGATTGCCAAGGTTGGTCGGTGGTGGTACTCGAGCTGCTACGAAACCGCTTTGCCTCCGAGTGACCACAGCATATGGAGAGAACGAGGGCTTCTGCACGAGTGCGAAGTGCAACGCACCAGCTTTCGTCTGCTCATCTGCTGCGCGCAAAAGCCCAGACAGATACGGAGGAGGACGGTGAGTGTCTGAATGGCAGGCCCAGAGGCACGCTCATCACGAGGGCTGGGCCTCATGAGCCTTTTTTGTTCGAGTTGATGGTATGGTTCCGTTTTGCGAGCGTTCCAAGCGAGCGATGATATCGATTCTTCCACATTTGGTTTCTGCCGTGTGAGCACTGTCCTCCATGGACGACTGCATAGCATCCATCGCAACAGCCCTGCAGGGACTGATACACAGACGCAGGAAGCCTCGCGGCTGATTGAGAATGCAACGACATTCAACGAGATGTAGTTATTATAGTAGCATACGGTGGTAGGAGGTAAGGTAGGAGATAAAGCCATAATGCCGCATACCTGACTCGACCGAAAGTGCTTAGTCCATTCCATGACTCAAGCAAGCTTGCATTGGGATTGGTGAGCGGGAACGGTATCAAGTATGTCTCACACTCGTCTCCTACAAGGCTAGGAGCTAAGGCACCTTTTATGTATGGCACTTGTACTTTTTTCCGATGCTTGGCGTTCCTGCGCTGCAGCAACACTTACCACTTGTGTAGCATCCGACCTCACTTCACCTCACCACACTTCACTTGACCTCACTTGACCCCACTTCACCTCATCCAGCCACACCTCACCTTGCCTCACTTCACCTCAGATCTCCACCTCACACCTCTCCCTCAACCTCACCACGCCACCACCCACAGGAGCGGCAACGAGACTGCCAGGCCCGCGCTGGGCGCCGCCACTCTGCACGATGAACGACGAGGACCGGGACATTGTGCGAGCCGAACGCGATGCCGATCCAGAACGCTTTCGAAACTATTTCCGCGAACCGGCCAACGAGGAGGCAGAATCCGTCCGCTCGTCAGGGAGCTCGTCCACCCATGATGCTCCACCGAGCAGTCGACGCACGGCGTCCATGGCCTCCCGGACATTCACGAGAACCAGCACCCAAATCGAAGATAACTTTATGCATTACCTCGACCGGCATCCCACGGCCATTCAGCGTATGCAAGACCATCGACTTCAGCATTCGCAGACAGTGGGTTCCTCCAAGAGGGCCCCCGTCGACACCTCCCAATTGCCCAGTTTCGGTGGGAACAAGCCTTACCCACCCCCCTTGCCACCCTCGGAAGACTATGTGGTCGAGTTTGATGGCCACGATGATCCGAGGCACGCTATGAACTGGCCGACCAACAAGAAGCTATATGTTTCCGCCATCTTGATATTCGACTCTCTCGCTGCGACCTTCGCCTCTTCCGTGTTCTCGCCCGCAGCAACCTTTGTGGAAGAGGAGTTTGGCAAGAGCCGCGAGGTCGTCGTTTTGTGCACGTCGCTGTTTGTCCTGGGCTACGCAATTGGTCCTTCCATCTTCGCTCCCATGAGTGAGCTTTACGGCCGAAAAACTCCCATTGTCATTGCCGCGTTTGCATTCGGAATCTTTAATATGCGAGTAATCTCCCTCTTCTTCTTCTTCTTGTTGTTGTTGCTGTTGTTGTTCTTCCTCTCCTTCTTGAGACATCCGACAAGCATATATAGGAATATACTGACTGTTTCCTAGCGGCGTGGCTGTCGCGAAAGACTATCAGACCTTGATTCTGTGCCGCTTCTTTGCTGGACTTTTTGGAAGTTGTCCCCTCGCAGTGGTCGCTGCTGTTTTTGCCGATATGTACTGTAGGTCAAGTAACAGCAGCTCGAAGGCGCTCTCACCCCGCTCGGTGATATGTGCCCTCGGCTTCACTTAGCTACGGCGAAAGGCTGCGAGACAGGCCCTGGTCTATTGGAGCAAATCGCTGATATATGGCTTTCTACCTCTAGCTAATCAATACCGTGGTGTCGCCGTCACTGCCTTCAGCGGAACGGTCTTCAATGGCCCTTTTATGGCGCCTTTTATAGGCAAGTGTGACAACCAGAATGTTGCTGGGCCTCTGCTTATCATGTATATCTTACAGGTGGTTTTATCGCCAAATCATATCTGGGCTGGCGCTGGTGTGCTTATATTCCAGCGTTCATGGGCTTCACTGCGGGCACCCTTGCTCTCCTCTACCAGGAGGAATCTTATGGGTACGCATTCAAGTATCACAAATTGGAATCTCAGCGAGCTGATACCCCCATGAAGCCCCGTGATCCTCGTCAGCAAAGCCTCTGAGCTTCGTCGTCTCACCAGGAATTGGGGCATTCACGCCAAGCAAGAGGTAGGATCACACTGTGGCCAGCAGTGCTTGGGAGGGGCGTGGTGCTTACACGTTCACAGGAAGTTGAAGTCGACCTCCAGGAGCTTGCTGTCAAGAACATTGCTCGTCCATTGCGCATACTCTTCACAGAGCCCATTGTCCTACTGATTACGATTTACATGAGCTTTCTGTACGGGCTCCTCTACCTTTCGCTGACAGCCTATGGCATAGTTTTCAACCAGATCTATGGCTTCAGCTTAGGAGTTTCTGGTCTCCCATATTTTGGATTGATCGTGGGCGTCGGAATTGTCAGTAAAATCAACCGCTTGAAAGCATGTCCTGATCTCTCAAGTATCTCACTCTGGCTCTTTCGAGCTGGAATCGTGAGCTTGAACACCGGCATTGCTCAACCCTATCTGAATGTTCGCGACTCCCTGCTTACCTTTAACACACGGAATTAGGGTATCGTGCTGAACTTGATTGACGTCCCGAGATATACCAAAAAGCTCGCAGCGAACGGTAAGTGAGACGATCACCAATTACAGCTTCACTCATGCAGCCACTGAGCCTTGAATTTCTAGATAATATACCAGTTCCAGAGTGGCGACTACCGATCGCCATGGTGGGCGGTATTACCTTCACGATGTAAGTGGAACCTTTCGAAGCAGGCTGCGTTCAAGGCATTTTGGTTAACACGTACTTGTAGTGGATTGTTCTGGTTTGGCGTAAGCATACTTCACCGAGTCGACCTGGTCAATCCAGGCGCTGACTGTTTTTCTAGTGGACAGCAAAAGCTAGCATTCCGTGGATTGTTCCTACTCTCGCCGGTATATTCATCGGTTTCGGACTGTTCACCGTTTTCCTGGGGTGCTTGAACTATATCGTGAGTACTTGCCGAAGCAGTCGAACTCTTTTTTCATGCGTTCGTTTTGTGCTAATGTGAATGTAGATTGATGCATATCTGTACGTGTATCTTCTTCCATGGTGTTAGCGGATGGGGCATTCTCTTTTTCTCTCTCGTGAAAATTCGTAGCCGCAGAAGACAGACATGCCATGACAAATTGCTGACACTCTGCTGTTAGGATGCTCGCGGCTTCGGCGATCGCTGCCAAGTGAGTAAAACCACACGCCATTGCAAAGAAGAAACCCAGACATGGGATTAGAGGAAATGATGCTAAACCGTGAGACAGTACGATCATGCGATCGCTAGCCGGTGCCATATTCCCGTTGTTTGCCACCTATATGTTCGATGGCATTGGGATCGATTGGTGAGTAGTGAATAACGACAACGACAATGACAACAAGACTCTGCGAACGAGAGACACAGATGCAAAGACACGCTAACGCGGTGATGCGTGATGATAGGGGCATGACACTTCTCGGATGTTTCGCTGCGCTTTTCATTCCCATGGTAAGTACCCACGCCATCATGATCGATCGAAGAAGAACAAGAACAAGAAGACATTTTACTAACCCATGCAAACCTTTTCTTCTCAACATTCTAGCCATTCATATTCTATTTCTTCGGTACGTCCTCCATCAAAAGGAAAGAAAAAGGGACCGAGCAGAAGTTCATCCCTGATACCACCCATCACACTGATTTGATGCATATGTGAGGCGCTGACACGGCTTCTCTCATGACACACAGGAAAACGAATCCGAGCCCGATCAAAATTCGCTCCTGCGCCTGATATTGAAAAGGACAAGGAAAAGCGCCGTGATGAAGAAGAAAGTGGAGGAGGAGGAGGATCTTCTTAGTGGTAGGTGGTAGGTAGTAGGTGGTTAAGAAACAGTACACCGTACGACCGACCAATCGAGAGACAGACGGACAGTGACACGTTAATAAAAAAAAGGAGGAATGAAAATTCATTGTCGATGCTCCTCGCCTCACCTCACCTCACCTCATCTCCCTCCTTCCTCTTTCTTGTGCTTGGGGTATAGAGGAATAAAATAGCACTTTTGTCACACCACGGAGAGAAGAGGGAGATGTATAGGTAGATGAAAAGATAAAATGATAAAATGATAGACAGATCCAAAAAGATCCAAAAAGATCCAAAAAGATCCAAAAAGATCCAAAAAGATCAATCGATCGATCAATAGATTTCAGATAGTAATAATCAAGTAAATACATAGAGTTTTTCTCCTCGCTGATTGATCCATCTATATATATATATACTCCAATTGATAGAGTAGACAGAGTAGATAGATAGCTAAAGTAAAGTAAGGTAAAGTAAGGTAAGGTAGGATAGATAAGAAAACTCCCACGGGACCCGGCGCTATTTTTTTGCTTTTTGTCCGATAGATGTTGTTATCGATTTCGGATTTCGGATTCCGGAGGAGAGAAAGAGATGAGATGTTGGACAGTCAGGTAGGTAGGTGCCAGGTAGGTAGGCAAAAAAAAAGAAAAGGGAGAGGGAAAGAAAAGAAAAAGAAAAAGAAAAAGGAATAAGAAACCCGATGCGTCGAGTTGTGATTGATATTTTATTTCCTAACGTAGGAAGAATTTCCGGGTTTCTCAAAAAGACATGCATATACATACCTTATACGTATGCATGAATGTATGATTTTTGGTTGCACAAAAAGTGGGGAGAGAGAGAGAGAGAGAGAGAGAGAGAGAGAAGAAATACAAAAGAACTCCCGCTCTCTTCTACTGCTATACGAAGGGTAGGTA